>NC_084882.1:4549630-5149630 GCF_023558435.1 Drosophila sulfurigaster albostrigata
GAATAACTCAAGAACATATTCTCACACACACAAGCAAACACACATTAATACATACAGAGTACATACATATATAGAGATGCACACGCAGATTTGTTGTTGAAATGGCAGCACATTGATTAGTTGTTAATAATAAATTACAATAATAAGAATGACTTAATCATACTATCAATGACTATATATCCATCAAATTGTCTTGAACTCACAGCAGCAGCATTCCCGCAATAAAAAACCAAACACAAATTTTGGGTGATACGTAATAATAAAATAAATCATTTGTGAAAACTGATAAAAAAAAAAACAAACAAAAAAATAAAATAAAATCTATATTGAAAATTGAAAATACAACTTATAAGTGAATCTGGTTGCAACCCAACAACAAATCAATCAGCATCGTCATACGGATCTGGATCTTTTTCTGGCATTCAAACCGGGATTGCTTGGTGATCCAGAATGAACTAATCTGAATTGAACTGAACTGAACCACAAACAAGCTTTCTGAACGAAAGGAGGAGGAATAAAGGATTTGAGAGCGATAGGAACACGGCTGAATGGTAAAGCTTTGGAAATGTCGTAGTAATATACTTTTAATGTCAAACAACCACCTATTTCCATTCCATTCTTGGATGTTGTGTAATTTTCGTCATTAACTACTACTACTACTACTACTACTACTGTCGTATACTCTCTATTTATACATGGACATACTATCTATATATAGCACAAATTGAACAACAATTGCAAAACATGCCATTTATTACTACCGTTATATTATTATTATTATTATTAAAACAATATCACCAAAAGGAGCGAAGCATAAGAAACAACAAAAATGTAGCTGATAACATTAAATCATCAGTCGCAAATGTTTAAAAATCGTACTTTTTACTACTATTATTATGTACATACATATATACATCAACTCAAAGAATACCATCATCAGTCGTCAAAGTGTCTATGACGACCGCGATCGTGCAATCGTATCGTACAATCAACATCAGTCAATCAATAAACAATCGTTTAAAAACGCACTTCAATCAACAAACAATAATTACTGCTGCATCTGCTCTGCTGCTGTTGCCGCCACGTCATAACCTCCTCTTCTGGCAGAGTCCAGTTATAAGAGTCTGCCTCTAGACCCGTTACTATGTTTGTGTGAACAGATGTGCACTCCCCAAAATCGTTCTCTCTCTCTCTCTGTCTCTCTTGCTTTCTTTTCTCGTTGTTAATGTGAATGTTTTGTGTTGATGTGATTTTAGTTGTCGCTGTTGTTGTAAAAATGTACGCCCATTTACGCCCACTAAGTGCTAAGCACACAATAACTATCAAAATAAAAAGCCACGTCCACCGCTGAGCGCCACATACCGAAAAGCACTACCAACAATATATAATATAATCAACACCATTCTAATTGCCATCAAAGAAACATCGCCATGCCAGCAACGTCATTAATGTATAACAATTATTTGTGCCCTACTTGTATAACTCGACTCTACTACCTACTACTTCTACTACTACTACTACTTACTACTTCTACTACTACTACTACTACTACTACTACTACTACTACTACTACTACTACTACTACTACTACTACTACTACTACTACTACTACTACTACTACTACTACTACTACTACTACTACTACTACTACTACTACTACTACTACTACTACTACTACTACTACTACTACTACTACTACTACTACTACTACTACTACTACTACTACTACTACTACTACTACTACTACTACTACTACTACTACTACTACTACTACTACTACTACTACTACTACTACTACTACTACTACTACTACTACTACTACTACTACTACTACTACTACTACTACTACTACTACTACTACTACTACTACTACTACTACTACTACTACTACTACTACTACTACTACTACTACTACTACTACTACTACTACTACTACTACTACTACTACTACTACTACTACTACTACTACTACTACTACTACTACTACTTCAACTACTACTACTACTACTACTACTACTACTGTCTACTACTATTGTCTACTACTACTTTTACTACTATTTCAACAACCATCCAGCGCGCAGCTTTAGTATCGAATCAATGCAAAACCAGCTCAAACTCAAATCAATCTTGATCAATCAATTAAACTCAACTCAAGACAAATCCACCTAATCGAACACCACAAAATGTACTAAACCCAACGGCGTATTTTTCTATCGATTAGATTTCTTTATACTCGTATAACAACTATACACAGCCACAGCATCATCATCAAAAGCCATTATCTTGATGACGACAGTGCGACAGCCAAGTCAAATCGAGAACTTAGAGCTGCGTTTACACGATCAAAAACGAGAGAAAGATCAAAATGATGGACAACTAATATTTGAGAATTTTTGTATAATAATAATAAAAATGTTGATATTCGATTGAGAAATATAAAACCAAACGTCGACAGGCGTTGCAAAATTAGTTTGAGTCACTGGGATTCTCTCTCGACTCGTATAAACGCTTCTTCAAGTCAAGATCTTATCCTTTGTGTGTTTGTAAGTTTCTCTGAATTGCAAACAATTTGAAAATCTTTTTGAAACTGAGCTTAATTGAAACCCATATCTATTTCTTTTTCTTTTCGTTTATTGTCCAAGTTTGAAATTGGAATCGCGTTGAATAAAGCAAATCTGAGAGGCAACAGCAAATCCAATCAAAAAATTATAACTACAAAAATAACTGTGCGTATTCAATACTATGTAACTGCAAAATCAGCAAAGTGAAACCGATAATAATAAATACAAAATTTAAAAGACTGAACACTTAAATCGCAAGAGTCAGAGAGACGTATTTACAAGCGTCGAAATTTGCATTCAACTCTGCTATTCTCTCTTTCGCGCTCTCTCTCTCTCTCTCTCTCGCGTGCTCTTTCTCACCCTCTCTGATTCTTGCTGGGGTTTGTTTACAATGGAAAGTATTACGAATAGTGTTACTGGAATAAACACTGTGATCCAACAGTTGTTGCAGCATATGGATACAGATTTTTATACAAGCACCGCTACCTGTCAACGACAACAAAGACAAAAACAAAAACAAAAACAGCAACAACAGCGAGAACAGCAAATGGACTATTCTGCACACCAATATCAGCATTCAGCGATCACTCGCTTGGCGCAATTAGATCATACTAATCAGTATCAAACACCGCATTCCAAGATAGTAACAAATTCAGCCACATCGCCTTCACCAATAAATAACGGCGGCAACAGCAACAGCATCTCCAACAGAAACAGCATCAGCATCAGCAACAGCAGCAACAGCAGCAGCAGCGGCAAAAGCAGCATTGCCAGTAGCCATCATAATGCTACATATTCATTAGCCGTTTTTAGCTATAAGCAAAAACAGCAGCATATGCAGCAACAGCAACATCAACAGCAAACGACATTTGCACATAGCCAACCAATTCTAAGCAATAATCAACATCACTATCGCCAGATGGAATCACAGATGCAACAAATCAGCCCAAATGCCACGGTCAATACAACCCTCGACACGGAGAGCTCGTCAACTGCAGTACAACACCATGAGCAGGAGCAGGAGCAGCAGCTACAGCATCACCATCAGCATCAGCATCAAATTGAAAACCATGAGACAACGGCAATAACTGCCAGCTTTAAGACTGTTGCCTCCTGTTGGTGCTACGGTGAGTTTGATCAAACACGAAATCAAATTCAGTAAAAACTACCAATCAAAGTGGCGCACAACTTCAAAGTACTCGTCAATCTCTTACACGTTCTCAATCTTTCTATCTTTCTTTGTCTTTTCATTTACAACATTACCAACTAAGTACATGCTTTATTTAGCTGCCTCTCTCTCGCTCTCAATCTCTGATCAACATTGATTAAATACTGATAATTGCGCTCTTCACCAACAACAATGTGAACGAAAAGGATAACTACAATAACTGCATCAATCAATCAATCAATCAATCAATCAAACAATTAATCAGTTGATCAATCACTATCAATATCTCAACATTGGCTGCTACTGGCGACTCATCAATTTTAAACAAACAATCAATATGAAGTCAAAGTGTTCAAAATGACATCTGATGTAATAATGCTATTGAATAACAGCGACAAAACATACTTGCACATAAATATACCGCCAGATCAAGACTCATATATACATCATAATTTATTAATGTGTACATAAGTACATACTACATTATTTTACTTTTATCTTATGCCCAAATATTTGCATGCGCTTTTGTTGCGTGGCTCGCAATGCTTTTACAATTTTTGGATGCAGTAGCTTCAGTGAAGCAAGGAACCCCTTTGTTCTATTAGCCTGTCGAGGGTTGTTGTCGTTAGGCTAGTTTGTAGTCCGCCTTTTCGTACTGCCTGTTATGCATGAAATGGGGTAAGCAACGGAACGCCCTCTTTCATGTCCTACTACGAGTATAAGTATCTGACTATATGTCACATAGATGTGCACGCACTCGGGTATTTGTCCCATGCCTCCAAGTGCTACTATATTTGTCACAAGACAACGACACAGTTTCAGCTAACAACTAAAATCAGGAGCTGCCCTCCTTTGTGACTCATAAAAAGTCAATTGTGGTGGCAGCAACAGACTTTGTTCTACTATATTGAACTGCACTTTGGGGCCAGTCCCACCATTAGATATATGGCCAGCTGCTCATTGAGAGTGGAAGGCCAGGTTGAAACAGTCGATGCTACAATTAGAGAAATACGTTTAAATTGTAAATAAAGTCAAGCGTACTCCTTGCGCTACAATAGTACTTTATCTCGTAGTCCGCTCCTCCGATTATTCTGCTCTTTTTTCTGTCGGCCATGTCGGGCTTGACAAGAAGAGTAAAATCTATTGATTCATCTCTTGGCAGAGGTAGTATGTCAATGGGTGGTTGCTCACTTGGTGCTAAGGTTGGTGCTAAGATTGGTTCTCCATGCTTCGAAGCAAGTAGCAGGTAGATACCACGCGATTGTTTTCATTGCTATTATCTCCACTGCTCTTCTCGGTGTGATAGACAATCTCCGCTTGACACATTTTGTTAATTGAAATTTTATTGTTCACGCGTCCTTGCATTGGTGATCCAACATGTTGACCGACTACTGCAATTTATGCTGCTTGTGCTGCATTCGAGCATGTTGTATCTTTAAATTTAGTTATGGAAACACATCTTAACACATCTTGGGCTCGCTAATCTCCGTGATTGAAGACAATAATTTGAAGCTCTCTATATATATATTCATTAGCACACATATCCAAAACACAAACATACATATGTATCTCACACACACACACAGACACACACAGAAGCGCAGTCACAGTTACACCAAAATCACTTCTTTGACTTATGTTTCCTTGATGTAGAACTACTTAATCGAGGTCTTAATTATCTAACATAAACTAATGTTTTCGTTTATTTATATTCTCGTTTTAGGTGAGTCAGTTTGTTCTGGAATTGAGGTTGAAATTGAAAATAATAACAATAATCATAATCATCATGGTAAGCTTTGTCATACTTTCATTAAATACCATTCAAATCCATCTTTCTATTGCGAAAAAGCATAAGTTATGTTTCCAACAATTGATTTTGTTCATATTTCTTTAATATCTCTCTATTTCTTTCTCTCTTCTTTACTACTCATTTCGGTTTAACCTGATACTATCGTGCTTAATCACAGCTAAACGATAAATGTTGCCAACTTGCAATACATTAACTCTAAATCGTCTTTGTCCAATTGACCATTTCACCATTTGACCGGACTAACTGACCAGCTTAACTGACCCCTTGACCCACATTTAAGATGGAAATGATGTTTTCTGCTTTTGGATTTTTGGGGTTTCGGTTTCTCTCTCTCATTTGCCTCGCTTGTTTTGTGTGTTGCATCCTCATCTTCAAGCGCATCAGAACTACTCGACTCTCATTAAAAACAAAGCAAACAGTAACAGCAACAACAACAAAATTATCAGCACACAGTCGATTTTTCCCCACACCCAAATAACAAGTTCAATTTTACTAATTTAACTCTACTCAGAAGCAAGAACTAACAAAAAAAAAACATGATAATAATATAAAGTAAAAACCAACAAAAAAAATACATTTCGAACACGATTACAATCGACATTTGTGCTACTGATGAGATCTAGAGTGACTGTAATTTCTAGAGTTGTACACTTTTAGCTTACAACCAAGATTTGTTATAAGAGCAATGCTGCCAAAAACGCGTAAAATGTATATGTGGTTGATTAAAGAATTAATCAGTGCAACGGTAGCCAATGTAAAATTGGCTCACTTAAAAGTGAACATTCATGAGTTGTTCATTGTATGAACTTGTCTTGAACTTTCAGGCGACACCACATTTCACATGAAGATTCTGGTGCCTGCGGTCGCCTCCGGGGCCATCATTGGCAAGGGTGGCGAGACAATTGCCTCGCTGCAGAAGGACACGGGTGCTAGAGTGAAGATGTCCAAGTCGCACGACTTTTATCCAGGTAAGCGGCTGCGGGCTGAGGGTAGCTTGATGGTCATTATAGCTCTCTATTTCTAACATCCTTTAATGGCCAGGTACAACTGAGCGCGTGTGCCTTATCACGGGCTCAGTGGAGGGCATCATGACCGTGGTGGACTTTATTATGGATAAGATACGTGAGAAGCCTGACTTGACCACAAAAATCATTGATGCGGAGTCCAAGCAGGCGCAGGAACGTGATAAGCAGGTCAAAATACTGGTGCCCAACTCTACGGCCGGCATGATAATTGGCAAGGGCGGCGCCTTCATCAAGCAGATTAAAGAGGAGAGCGGTTCCTATGTGCAGATCTCGCAGAAGCCGAAGGATGTGTCTCTCCAGGAGCGCTGCATCACCATCATTGGTGATAAGGAGAATAACAAGAATGCCTGCAAGATGATACTATCGAAGATAGTTGAGGATCCGCAGTCGGGCACCTGCTTAAACGTATCCTATGCTGATGTGAATGGCCCCGTTGCTAACTTCAATCCAACTGGTTCTCCCTATGCCACAAATCAGAATGCCATTAACTCAAGCACAGCCTCATTGAACTCCACGCTGGGCACGACAATCGGTGGCGCGGCTACTGCAGCGAGCCTCTTGGTGAATGGCACTGGCATTAACCTATCACTGAACTTGGGTGCACCGAATCCGGCGCCCAATCTAGCAGTGGCCACACAGCTGCTGGAGCACATCAAGGTAATTGCGATCGCCCTTTCGTTTATTTGAGCTGCAACTATGATGAAGCCCATCTTTCAGGTTGCCATGCGTGGTGCTGGCTACTCGGAGACGGTCACCACTGAGGTGTGCGCTGCGCTGGGTGTGCTTGCCAAATACGGAGTACTTGGCATGGGTGTAGGCGTGGGTGTTACACACGCCAACGGAGCACATCCGACGCTGGGCAATTATCTTGGCGTTGCGGCTCTGGATCAACAGACGGCAGCGGCGGCCTCAGCGGCCAATGCAAGCAACGTTTTTGGCGCTGTTGGCCAAGTCAATTTGGAGCAATATGCCGTTGCTGCTGCCGCTGCTGCAGCGGCCACACGTCCAACGCCGTCGCAGCTGGAGGTGCAATTCGATGCATTCCGTCATCTGGGATCGGCCACAGCTCCCGCGACAACTCCTGTTTCGTTAAACAACAACAGCTTTGGATTAACCGGTGCCACTGGAACGGTCAGCAGCGCGCAGTTGGGAGCTGCTGCATCGATAGGCGGACTTAGTAAGAGTCCTACTCCGGGAGATTTGGGTGCCAAGGATTCCAAGAACGTAGAGGTGCCCGAAGTGATTATCGGCGCTGTCTTAGGTGGGCAACCCTTTTATTACTCCTATTAAACAACCAGGCAACAACTCCAACTCCAACTACAAATCCAATCACAACTACAACCACCACAATCAAACTCAACTCTTGCTCCTCAACAGACATTGCAATCCGTTTTCCAGCAAAAGCACAAGCATTCCCTTCTCCACACTCAATTCCAATTCGTTTCTACCACTATTGAGCTGCCGACCTTAGTTGTAGTGTTGTATAACGATAAAGACAGCGATTGTTCCACATTCCATAACATTCCAAGTGACTCTAGGGGAAATGTTGCTATTCAATTCCCTAAAGAATTCCCCAATTTATATATGTCTTTCTGTATATGAATATAAGTAGCGAAATTTCTAGTCAACTTCTTGCCCTCTTCGCACATAGCACATAGCACAATCCATGATCCATGATTCGTATAGCAATGATACTACATATTCCCCTCAATAATGTTCTAAATTTGATGATCCACGTTAAAGAGTCTAAATATTAAGAGAATAATAAAATCCCAATGTTTTTTCCTTAGCGTTAGACAATTTTACAATTTTACCCTGTTCATTTGACAACTAATCACATTCTTCGAGTCGTAACGAATTTCTTAAATTATTATGCACACACCCGCACATGCATACACACATACATTTGTATGTATGCAAAATTTGTATGCAAATATTGCAATTTTCAGTTGTTTGTTTTGTACGCTCAAGCCATTGTAAAGTTTGCTGGGTTTTTTACTAACTGGCCCATATTGTTAGACATTTGCCGATAAAGTTCGTTTTATATTTTTAGCATTTTTTTTTTATTGATATTTTCACAAAATTCCAAATCACATATACGAGTATGTACCTTAGGAAATAAGTGATTTCTATATACATAACAAACACATGCATATACATATATGTATGTATGTATGTACATATACATGATATAAAAGTGTTTATGTACACATATGCATATTTTATTTTTAATAATATTAACACCATCTGATGCAAATATTGCAGGTCCAAACGGTCGTAGTTTAGTTGAAATCCAACATGTTTCTGGCGCAAATGTGCAAATTTCCAAAAAGGGCATATTCGCACCTGGCACTAGAAATCGCATTGTAACCATAACTGGTCAGCCGAGTGCCATTGCCAAAGCGCAGTATCTAATTGAACAGAAAATCAACGAGGAGGAGACAAAGAGAGCGCGTCAAATTCCATTAACTACTGTTGTGAATTAAACAATCCTCAATCCAATCCAAGCAAGCAATCAAGCAGCACAACAACAAAAAACAACAACAACAACAACTACTACTACACCCCTTCTTATTATTAAATGCGTATTTCAACATAACCAAATGGTTAATTTCAAAAAGCAAAAAGATATAATATAATATACATAAATGTAAATGAAGAAAAACAAACGCCATAATTACATCTCCAAAACAAAAACAAGCAAACGAATAACAACAACATCGGCCGTTTCCGCACACACACATCCAACATATACGCAAACCCGCCCCCCCATCCATCCCAACCACACACACACACACACACACACACACACACACACACACACACACACACATCCATACTCGCAGAAAGGCATATTAGCAATATGTCTGAACTAGTGATATGATATATTGCTTTTTCAGAGAGATATATAAAACAATCTCCTCTATCTAAATGCTGAGTTTGTTTTCCCATTATTATTTTCCATTGAAATATTAATATACATATATTAAACAGATATATTTCTCTCTTGGTATACATATATTAATATATCATATTTATTTGAGTATGCAAAAACAAAAATAATGGGAAAAATGTTTATACCTCACTTTGTTGTTGTCCTCAATATGTTTGCGAGTTTTTTTTTTTGCAATCTGACAAAAGAAAAAATTATATATATACATACATAGATCTACATACATAGTTACATGTTGCATACATATTTTGTGCATTTGTGTGTATGCTTGCATACTGCGGATGCGTGTACTTATGTATGTATGTATGTAGCCATACCGTTGTATACATACATACATAAATACATACTTACATACATATGTATGTGCATGCATGCCTTTTATATACTAACTGTTGAGTCTTGTTTATATAACGTAAAACAAAATACATAAAATTCACACAACCACACCCACACATTGATACATATGTAGACCTATGTATTTATGTTTTATAAACAAAGTACACATTATTATATCATTATGTTGAGTCTAAAAAACGAGGATTATTTTTGTGTAATTGAGAGCGTTTTCAGTGAGAAAACTTCTGTTGACTATTCGAAAAAGGGTGTCTACATAAGGTAAATATTTCACTACACATACAAATCTATCTAAAAATAATTAAAATATAAAAACAAAAAATGAAAAATGAAAAACGAAAAACAAAAACCTCACCAAAAACAAAGAAATGCGTTAAAAAATGCTGACAGGCTAGTGATAACTATTTGAAACACTTTTACCTCATATACGAGTATATAAACATTCTTATTACATCTCATGTTTTCTGTTGTTGCCCTCTTGTGCTTATTGCTACTACTAAATGCAAAACAATAAATAAACCAATTATGTATATTAATATTTTTATGTTTTTAGCCACAAATATTTTATGATAATGTTGAAAATTTGACCATGATAATGTTGTTTATTGTTTTAAAAGAATGAAGAAGATAAAGTGTTGTTAATGTTTTACGCTCACGTGAGTCTCCTTTTTGGTATTGATTTTGTGCTTCTTGTGTGTTAATCCCCATTTGATTTATATACATACATACGTGTGCTCTATGTATATTATGTATTTAAAGACATGCGATTTTTAAATTTCCACTTTGAAATGGTTCTTTTGTTTACTATTTTCTGGAAATTCCAGTCCCTCTTGTTAAATTCATAGAATTAAATATTTTTGAATTATTTGCACCATTTATTTGTGTCACATACTATATTAATCTTAAGTATTACATTTTCCAATTATTCACTTTATGCATCACAATATTGTTAAAAAAATTTAAACGACTTTTTCTTTGCTAAATTTGCTATCTTTCCACATACAAATGCCCCCGCCCCCTATTAGTTGATAAGTAATGTGCAATTATTCAATTTAAATTGAAAAAATTTCACTTTGATTCGATGTACATTTAGTTACACCCGACGACTTTAAAAAGACAAACTTTCCCACAATCAAATCATTACAAATATAAATGTAACATATATACAAACAGATATGCATAGTTGAATATTATATTAGCATCACATTTCAATATTCTTCCATTCATTAATACACGCACACATATAGTACATACACATCCCCATGTCTATGCGAAAGCACCTTGATAGAAATGCATTAAATGTAATGTGAAATTAAGTGTTTTTCTTTGCGCCTTACTACATATTTAGTTTAAATTTATATTTTATTTTACCAAAAACCAAAAAAATAAAGAAAACATAACAAAAAAAATTAAAATAAAATAAATCCAACTGAAACGAAATTTATAAAAATTATGAAACTTTGATAAAGAGAAAATAAACAAACAATTTGAAACATTTCAGTGTGTTTAATTGAAAGCACCAATCATCATTGGTGCCCCCAATCAATCAATCCATTACCACGTTTAACCAGCACCAAACTAACTGCGTAATATAAACAATTTAGCAACATTATCATGCCAATTCAACAGTCAATCAATCAGTCAATCAGTCAGCCAGTCAGTCAGTCGAACTCACTCAACAGAGTATGCTCGTATGCAGTGTCAATAAGATCAATCCACCAGGTTAATCTGTAATTCAATTAAATCATTGAAAACGCTCACAAATCTATAATTATTGATCCTGAAAACCACCCGTAAGCTTAGTCTCTAAATATAAGTTCAAAAGTTGTTTACATCTATTGTTTAACTAGTGTTGTTAAATCTGACCTATAATTGTTTTCATTTGTGCAATATTTAATAAATAATATAACAAATAATAGTTTCATAGTTAAACTGCGCCACAACAGAGAAACAAATACAATATGCAAATCCAAATTGTGACAAATTATGCTTTAAACTATGTTTGCATAAATGTTGTTTCACAACAAAGCAAATAACTTTTAAATTGAACAAAACTTAAATAAAGCAAAAAATAATACTAAAAGTAAAGTCGTAAGTGCTAGTGTGCCTTGAAATATGCAAAAAAACGATAAGAAAAGAAAAGAAAAAAATGAGAAAAAACAAACAATGAAAGAATTGAAATTTGTGTTCTGTTTCATTTAATTAAATATATTTGTTTGAGAATATAAATAACATTTTTAAACTTCATTGTGAGAAATGGATTACGATCACAAGATAATATTAATCATTTCAATGAAAAGGAAAGGAAAGTTACAAAACATTTAAAAATAGTCAAACATGAAATGAATGTCAAACCAAAATAATAATCAAAGAATAACAACAATGATTACAACGATACGATACATACTTAGTATAGAAAGTATTATAGCTACATTAAACAACAATTTGTTCAATTCAACCAAATCACAACAAGCATAACACATATAACCTCTGCCTCTCCAGAACAAGAACAAACAACTACCAAAAACCAACAGAAACAAGTAATCGTACATTTTATCATCTTTTTTTTGCCATGGCGAACCCAAAGAGGATCTACGGGGCTGCACAGACAAAAACATTGCCTAGGCACAAGACACAAGACACAAGGCACAATCGTTTCACAGTTACTTCATGAACACACATTATTTCGCATCTACATAAATACAGCTACACATAACCCATTCATACATTGAAGACAACATTCGAACAATTACCTTTTCTCACATGCGCGGCGTACTCATTGAGTTGATGTTAAATATATGAGTTTCTTAACTTAAAGTAGGGAAAACATGAAAAAATTATGCAAATATATGGGGATGTATATATTTGCACTGAATCTGTGATATATAATTAAAAACAAAAAAAAACAACAAATATCGAGTAAAACGATATATGAAATTAGTTATGAAATAAATAATTAATTTCTGAAATGAAATGTCGAAAAGCTTTACTTCAGAAGCAAAACAAAAGAATCAATTAACATGTAGCGTGGCACTTCTCATTTTCCCAGTATATATTATGATAATTCCTGCTCGGAATATTTGAGTATTTTTTGTTACTAATCAAGAGCAAGAAAGTGCGATTGATTCAGATTCTAGGTATCTGTGTTACATTCATGCATGTTGTTTGCCATGCTTTTACGCCAAGCAAGATGATCTGTGCACTGTGCACGAATCATTCGTATGACGAAAAAGAAGATAAAATGTTTGAAATTGTAATTGGTTTAGTTATTCGTTGGTTTCTGCCGGACAGTAGGTGTGATTAGCGCTTGTTTGGATTTATTGTTTTGAAAGCAATTGAGCTCTTGCTGTAAATTAATGCTTCTTTTTCTATTCTATTACCATGTACCAATATATATATGTATGTACGTTGGATTTTCTCCAAATCATTTATTAGCTTGATCCAAAAATAAAGGGAAATCAATGGATCACACTTCTCCGAATTGCAATCACAAACATACATACTATACATGCCTTCGCTCATGTCCGACCCTTCACAAGTCACCACACTGTTTAAATCCATACAATGTCATCCACAATTATGATCAATGATAGCCTTCCCGATATGTTGGCAAGTTATATTCAAATTTTCTACAAATTACAACAATAATGTATTGTGTTGCTGTTATTTCAGCGATGGAGTCTATTAGAGTTAAATTAATGCAAACATAAATAACTTTTATTAGCTACATGTATACAAATACATACTTACGTAACTTAAAACAAAAAACAAGAAACAACAAATATTTAAGTTTTGAAAATTTGTAGTGAAATGTGAAAATATCAAACCGAAAGAGAATCTGTAAAATTTAAACAATAAATAAATTAAATACATAACATACACATATATATACATTCAGACACAAAGAATAAACAAGTTGAATTTAGCAGTATAATTGTTATATTTTTTCCGATTTTTTAAAGTTATGATATACATACATACATATATTCTATACACAACCTGAAAGAAATTGTTAACTATAATTTGTTATGCTTTGTCTCCCACACTGTTATTAGAACAATTTAATAATTAAATGCATATTTACAATTACTACTCGCATCATATTTGCAGATAATCGTGTGGAAAAAAAAACTGACGCAAATCGTTTAGTTAAAAAAATAAGACAGAGGATTAAAAAAAACGTTTATATTACGAATACGCATCGTGAACACGCAAGCGTTTTGCGGGTGCGAAAATTGTTAGGTTGATTAGGTCATTCTCCTTTGAAATAAAAAGGGATAAACTAGAAAATCACTTGGGAATATAATATAATCACTATTACACATACATAAACAATTCAACCCAATTGCCAATTTGTGTAAATAATTTGGCTTACAATAATAATAGTAAAATTCCGTCTACAAATTCATTCAACAACAAAATGAACCATTTAAAACTTAAAGTAATATTTAGCAAATTATATCTATAATATATAAACAAGCATAATTAATATACCTACAATAAATGCATTGATATAAACAAAAACCATCAAAATTATCTTATATAAATAGTTCATACATCAAGTAATAGGTTCATTGATGATACCCAAGAGTGATGTTGCACTAAATTGAATCTACAAATCGCAAATCGTTACCCACTCACAAGTGAGGCATGGAAGCTTAGGGCAAATGCTTGGAACCTTTATGTGCCACCATTGAAATTTTCATTTGCATTTTCGTTTTCTTTGTCGTTGGCAATAGGAACATTGTGATGTCAATAAATAAAAAATGATGTGTTTCCTTGCGACTTAGTTTTCTCCCAACAAGCCAGAAATCTCTTAAAATAGCAAAAATCCAAAAACAGTCAAAGTCAGACTATATTTTCACCGTATTTGATCACAGATTAATACAATAATTTAATGTGCCCAACATTATCAGTTAATATAGTTAAATCGAAACAAAGTTAAGGGTTTTTCATTTTAAATAAATTCTCATCATAGGGGTAGAGAGAATAGATATGGGACTACGTTTAAAAGCTCATAAATCTTGAAAAAAGATAATTAATAACAAAAAAAGAAAAAACAAAACAAAAAAAGAGAAAATCGATGCCTTCTCGCTGGTACTTATTTATTGTTGTTGAGCAAATGTTAAAAACAGCAACAAAATTAAAGTTCAGATATTTAATATTTTAGTTAAAGCTTTTATACAAGCCATTAGATTAAACTTTGTCGATAAAACTAACAAACACCAAAAACAAATAATTATATGAATGTGGTATGCACTTGCAACATCCAAACAATATCTCAACATTTCTTATGCACCTTCTTAATTAAGTACATACCACACATATGAAGAGTAGTTGTCAGATATACAAACATACATAACCCAAACTTCCAAATAGCCACACATGACAACATACAGACATTTTCTTAAGCTCCATTGCACTTTCCGAAATATTAACTCTCAATATTATGAAAATACACAGTTTTACACTTCTATTAACTGATTCCATTAATTTGAAAGATTGAGTCATTTTAAAATCGTAATCGCAGAACATTCAGCAACGCAAATGCTAAACATCATGGAAACTCATTCAAAAGTAAAAGTAATAAATCTTTTATGATTTGACTGTGATAATAATAATGACAAAAATGAAGTAAAGTGAAGTGAAGTGAATGGATGAACAATTAACAAAATTAATTGTAAATTACAGAATGTATAAATTAAAAATATCTATACACGCGAATGTATGTACAATTTACGTAGGCCACGGCTCTTAAACAAACCCAATAAGTAGAAAGAAATTCTTTGGTATGCGCTTATTGTGCAACACCATATACGACATAGCGTATGTTACTTGAATAGCGTTGATAAATACACATTTATTTACGTTTCGAGAAAAGAAAAATTGCAAAAACTAAAGTATACATATAAAAGTTTTACTTATACAAATTAGCAAAATATTTAAAACAATTTTAGCTGCAAGTGTCGAATATGTCGACAATGGAAAATTTTCATTCTCAATTAAATGCAATATAATTATATAATATAACAAAAATATAAAATAATAAATAAAACAAATCAAATAAAATTTAGTTATGCTCTTCTACAAGTATAAATTTAAACGAAATTTTATAGTGATGGAGTCCATACAGCATTGCAGAGTATTTTATTTTATAAATTTGTATTTATTTCTTATTTCGTTGGAGATCGCAAAATACAAATTTAAAAAAAAAAAGCATACTCACAAACCTCAAAGTACTATTAAAATTACAACAAAATTTCTAATTACAATTAGTCTCTTAAAATAAAACCAAAAAAACAAAAAACAAAAAAAAAAGGATAATAATAAAACAAATCGTAATGTAGCCCATTCAATTTTTAAAAGAAAACATAGTTTTGCAACTAATCGTGTAATAAAACCAATCTTGTACAATTTGGAAATGTGTGGATATGGTTCGCTCAAATCCGAAAGCAGCCCTAAAAAGTACACGAGAAACAGTTATCCTTCTATACATATTACTTACATATATACAAATGCATAGTGCACACATATAATCTAAGGGAAACATACCCGTAGACACGATACAGACAATTCAGTGATGAGAGCGGCAAAGCAAAAGAGGCAACAAAATAGAGATAGGGGCTTGTAAAAAATGAAAGCAAATACAAGTAATAAGCTAGGTAGGACCGATGTACCAAAGAACCGATGGAGTGATGTCACAATATTAGACATTACACGAAATCTACGGCTATTTAATGGTAATGGTAATGTTATAAAGTGCGTTTCGCGCATACGAATATATGTGCAAAATAGAATTTATAGTAAAATTTGTTGATTACATTTACATGTACACATACAAAAAACATATATACATATAGACAGAAGCCTATATGATAAAGAACACTAACATAGGCAAACTCAGCAAATGTCACACATTATTATGAAAAGCGGGATCCGTTAAGAATAAACCGAAGTAATTGTAAAGTAAACCCCAATTCAGAAGAAACATGAAAAGTTAAAAATATGCGTATAACATGAATTACATATTTAAGAAAAAATTATATTAAAACAAACTAATAAAGATTATATTAAAATTGACTTGTGACTTATATATCGGAATTTATTTGCAGTTGATTTTTTATTTAGCTTTATCTGTAAACCTCATTGAATAGAATTGCTATACAATCACAATCAGTAAAAAACATTTAACAGTTTTATGGGTCTTTTAAACTATTTTTTTGGATAGTCTGGTTGTTTGCGTGGGTGACTGTCAATGACAACTTGTTCGCTTTCTAAATTGGCATTGATTCTCAAAATTGTTGGATAGGGATCCAAATTTACATGATATCTACAAAAAAATATAATAATTCTCATTAGGTACAAGACAAATTAAAATTGTTAATTATTAAAACAGACCGTCTGGCATTGAATACTTGTGGGACAAGGCAACAATCAGCCATGGAGATCTCATCACCGACACAATATCTTCCAGATGACGACGACAATACCGTTTCCAGTCCTATGAATCCGCGGGTTATCCAATGCTGGGCCCATTCGATGCTTTTTTCTTTACCTAGGTGAGCCAATACAAGGCGATTTTGAAGAGGTTGGATAGCAGAGCATATTATTTCAACTATTTCACGCACTTTGGCTCGACCCTGCGGATTCTGAGGCAATATCGAGGTGTGCTGTCGAGTCTCTTCCAGATAGTGCATTATCGCCACAGAATCGCAAAGCGTTTGCCCATCTACAAATGTACAATAATTAAAATTAGTAATCAGATTGGAAAGGCATTCCTTATAGTCACCAATTTGAAGCACCGGCACTTGCTGCATTGGATTCAATTCCCGATACTCAGGAGTATAGCTGTGTACTGCATCCGTCTTGAGCAAGCTAGTTGGTTTAAGGTCATACGAAATATTTTTCAGCCCCAACGCAATACGTACTCGCCATGAGCAGGAACTGAGGCAATATGAGTACAATATTGGCTTTTCATTTTTGCAGTGGGACGAACTGAACATGCGTTTCCCAGTTTGAGCAAAATAACTCAATCTTGAATTTAGATGTTTCAAAAAACTCATTTTGCTTTAAATGCGCACTTTTCTGCACATAACAGCTGATTTAATTAGCGCAATGTGATCGCTATTTTTTTTTTGCTTAATATACCAACTTCCATTATCAACAATATCCTAAAATATGCCATACATAAAAAACATTATTCTTAAAAATAAGAAATTCGTTAATTGGGACGGAAATATGTGAGGATTTAATTATTTTTAGCATATTTATATTCAGCATATTTCATTTTCATTTAAAACAAAATAAAAAACACTTTTAGGTCTACTTTTCTTGAAAATTGCTAAAAATATATTAGACATCGATATTTTGAATTTTGGAGGATTTAGTTTTCATTTTTTTCTCCTTTCGTGTTCGAGGCGATTGTGCAAAAGCATTCCAGATGCAAATGGTATAGAATGATATGGTACATACAATAATATCTATAGTCAAAATGTCCAAGACATTAAAGAAAAACTTTTCTATGGGGAAAACGCCTACTTACTAGGAGTCTTAGTTACCTTGGCTGATAGTCTGAAATATTTTGCACTCTTTGGTATAATTTGGAAGTAGGACTGTATCAATATACCTAAAATACCCTTTGGTGCGTTCTTAGTATTTTGCGGTATATTAATTTTGTATATTTCAAATGCATTTCCGCGTATCTCACAGTTGAGCACACTCGACTATAGCTGTCTTTCTTGTTTTTTATTCTCCCCACTGACGATTCAACATTTTTAGAAATATAGTAAAATTTATTTTCTTTCGTTATTACTTTTGTTTCAGTTTTATGTACAATTGACACTAATTGTTGTGAACAAGTTTCAGTTGAGTTTGAGTAGTGTTTTCGGATTGAAATGTGAAATATCGGTATAATAAAGGAAATACCTCGCCACAAACTGATATATCACTTTATGTATGAATACATTTTTATACATTTTTTTGAATGTATGTATATGAATAACAACAAATAAGTCCCCCGCAACCCAATTTCAATAAAACCAAACTATAAAATACATATACCTACATAAATTTAGTATCGTCGAAAAACACGAAAATCGACAATTTTATTAAACTGTGTTAAAATTGAGAATATCTTGATATAAAAATGTTTATTTTACAATACATTCAAATTATTTGATATTAGGCAAATTTTGAATTTAGGTATGTACTTATGTGTACAAATGTGTCAAAAAACAAGTAAGAAAGCTACAATCGAGAGTGCGCTACCCATTTTGAATAAAACTAAAATATTGCGGTATTATTCTTAAAATATACCGTAAATACTAGCAATATGCCAAATGATATATTTGGTATATATATAGTTCCGCATTCAAAATATACCATAGGTAGCACAATATACCAGATTGTCAGCCAGAGCAACTAAGACCCCTAGTAAGTTGGCGTTTTTGCCCATACAAAAGTATTTCTTTAATAACTTCCACAATTTTTATCTTATTGTTAAGAATTTGAAACAAACCTGATTTGCATGCTGTCGGAAATAAATTATAGCTCTATCTCTTACAGTCTCTTAGATCTAGGTGTTTATACGGACAGACGGACAGAGAGACAGACAGAAAGACGGACATGGCTAGTTGATGCTGATTAAGAATATACACCTGGCCCTCGCTTAACACGAGGGTTACGTTCCTAGAAATCTTTGTGTTAAGCGAAATCGTGTTAAGCGAAACATGGATTCAGTACAAAATAAGGAGTTACGTTCGCAAAATTCAAAATTGGCAGCAAACAATATTTTTTTTTTGTTCAAATTTTGTCTGTTTTTATTAAGGTTTCATACATACTATGTTCAAAATTAACCAAACGTTATTATGCATATGCCTTTAATAAATGCATAACGTTCATATTTTCAAAACTAAAAGCTGGTATTCAGTTAAAAAAGTTGCTTCATAGAATAATTTAACAGTTAATCTTTATAGAAACTTAAAAATGTTAAAAATAAGTACTCATACCAATATGTGTACTATCATGAATTTAGTTGGCGCGAAATTTCTTACTTATTATACCTGCTACTCATAAGATAGAAGGTTATTATAACTAACATATGTGCCTTCAGGAAATGTATGTAATAGATAAACGGAGGCATCTTCGACCTTATGAAGTATATATATTATATATTCTTGATCAGCGCATACAGTCGAGACGATATAGTCTCAGAGACTATAAGAGAAAGAGATATAATTTTCGAAAGCACTTGTTATGTTTGCACGCAGATCAAGTTTGTATCACATTTTTGCCTCGCCCACTCCGCCCCGCAAATTGATACAAAACCGAGAAACAAGTTTTTTGACTGAATTCTAGTAGATACAATATTATCGCGATTTTTAGTAGAAACAATAGCAACTGTAGTCCTTTTAAATTCTGAATTCTTGATCCGATAAAAATAGTAGAAGTTATTTAAAAAATATTGTTGTATGAACAAATACTCATACTTACTGTATAGTTTGCTCTCTATGGTATATATTGAATGATACTGTATTTATATACCAAAAACATATCCCTTGGTATGTTGGAGTACTTCGTCTTTGAAGTATGATACTCATACTATGATTATTGCTATCTGAGAAATGAATAACTATAAACGTTTCAGTGGATTGGGGTTACTAAGAAGTTTATTTTTTAATTATGTAGATAATATTTGGAACTGTTACAATTTTATGGTAATTAACATAGTCATGTGCAGATTGATGGCTTTCCTTAGAAATCGCAAGGTTTCTTAAACTACATTGAGGCTATCATCCTTATCAATGTGTCAATTACTTGTATACACACGCAAGTGATAGATTGTCTCAGAGATGTTTGAACCCTATAATATATAACTTATTATGCTGCACTTCGATTGTGGATGGGTTATCGTTTTATTATGTGCATTAAATAGTTGAAATACATTTTTCCAATTTTTTGCTTGATAGCGAAAATAATTTTTGTTCGCCGTAGTACTTTGAGTCATGATTTATGTTGAATTATTAGTGTTCTTTTTGTTTAGTTGGTATAGTTTAAACGGCCTTCCTTTTTGTACTTTTCAAAAATGATTTTTCTTCAGCGTCGATAGATTCTTATTTTTAATTGTTATTATTTATAGTATGTAATATTGTTTGTAGATTTTGAATGTATGTGTACATATTAAAATTTAATTTTTCTTTTTTAAATCCCTGAATCAAATTTTGCTTGTCGTCATGAATTCCTTTAAATTTTTGAGTTTTAATACCTTACATAAAATTCATAAAAATAAGTTTATATCTGAGATTATCTTTTAGACCATTTTCACATTGAGAACAAATGAATATTTTATTTTTTTTTGTGAGACTATTAATATGGTTTCTCATTTAATTTTTCATGTTGTTCATATTATATTTTATCGATATTATTATATTTTTATGCATTTATGCATAGGTAAATGCTGTTAGCAATTTCGTAAATCACATCCGACTGTTTATCTCAATGAAACATACTCCATCTGACTTCCCGTATTAATCAAACCTTGTTTCGCTGTCATTGTTAAATAGTATTAAAAATGTACTTCCGTTTGTAATACGAACTGCAAATCACTTTTTTGTTTTACGGCGCTTTGCAGTTGTCGGCGGAAAATTCTATTTGTTGGGTAACTCCGGCGGACAGTCCGGCTGATTGGAAGGATGAGCAGCACGAAAAGCTGGATTGCTCTCCAGCTCGCGGTCAATGCGCAGTATAATGGGATATGGACGCAGGTCCACATGGAATCTAAAACATATGTACATAGTAATTAGTAAATTACCATTCACTTTATATTCTTATCTTACCTTCTTGCATTAAACACCTGCGGTACAAGGCAGCAATCCGCCATAGAAATCTCATCGCCTACGCAATACTTTCCGGCCGAAGTTGACAGAGCTTTTTCCACAGCACGAAATCCGCGTGTTATCCAATGCTGTGCCCATTCCTTTTTCTTCTCCTCTCCAACGTGAATGAGGACAATAAGGTTTTGAAGTGGTTGAATACCAGAGCAAATGATCTCAATAATTTCACGCACCTTAGCTCGCTTATGAACGTCTTGTGGGAGCAATGGACGTTGAGGACGTGTCTCCTCCAAGTAGTGCATAATAGCGACTGACTCGATAAGTGTATGTCCATCTATGATTAGGAGGACAGACAAATAATTACAAATTATTCAGTTGAAGTCTGAAATATTAGTCATACCTATTTGAAGTGCCGGCACCTGTTCCATGGGGTTAACCTCACGGTATTCATTGCAGTGCTGCTCACCACCCGACTTAATCAGGCTGATGGGTTTGATATCATAGGGTATCTCTTTGAGATTCATCGCAATTCGCACGCGCCATGAACACGAGCTGCGCCAATACGAGTACAGTATTGGCTGAGAATCAGAGGAAATAACATGCGATTTAGAAGACATTTAAAACGAATTAATTATCACTGCTAGATGTGAACAGCATATGAGTCTGATACCAAATGAGAAACTCTCAAGCCGAAGCATTTTACTTTAATAAATAGACTAAGCTCATTATAACATAACAAATAAGAACAAAACAGGTTGCTATTGATAACGAGTACGGGAAAAATAACCTCCTCCGAAGAGCTAACATTTTTAATAATAATCTGGTTAAACCAGTTGCTCAACAGTGAGTTTGCTAATTTGCTTGTTTATCGTTCGTATATTTCCTTTCAACTATTTTATTCAATCATTATCAAAAAAACTAATGGAATCTTGATTTAACGCAATCGCACTCTGCTTGAAAACTGTTAAAAAAAACCCACAATTAAATGTTGGTCATGTAAGAATTCGTTTTTATTTTCCAAACTAAATTTAAAAGAAGGCGATAATACACTTAGTATTTAAACATTTGTATAGCTTTTATAATCACATTTTGGAAAAATAATATTTCGAGAGCATATGACGAGTTGATAAATTTTTATGATATACTTGTAATAAGTATACTCGCAAAAGCCTTTAAGTGCGTCAAGAAAGCTATTTAAGAAATAATGTAAACCTTATTTCCTTGCTATGTACTTCATTATGATAAATGTTTGAAAAAATGTATATATACATATATACTCATGGCTTTTTTGCTTTTTTTGGTATTACTTTTTAATTATTTTTATATTTTTTTATCAGCTCTACCTACATGATTCATATAGTGCACTTCGATAAAATTGTCCTTCCGTGATTTTAGAATGTTGCACTCAATACGAATGCTATACACACACTGACCACGAGTAGATACAGATACATCGTTCACAATATGTAGAGCGACATAGCAACAGCAACAGCAACAACGACAGCAACAGCGCTAACATCAAGAAGATAAAAGGCAGTAGCCCCGGACGAGCCCCAAAATAATGAACTTTTGTGTATAATAACCACACAATTCCGGGAACCAGAGTTGACCGACAGACGAACACATGCACATAGTGCGCATAAAAGTGTATGTTAATCGGCATAATAAGTTGCCTACAAGTTCATTGAACCCATGTGAAAGTAAAGTCGGCAGTATTCGGCGTCCACACAGTGGGCCGAATCGGCGCCGTGTCCCGAAGTATGTCGTACATCAAGGTCGGCTAGGGGCATTAACCTTAACCAAGTTTATATTGGCCTCTCCGCTGTCGAGCAAGAGCAAGTCAGTACGACGTTCCAAGGACACTTTCAGATATCCACAGTGACGCGCTCAAGAGGCATAGCAGCACGACACGAGCGTAAAACGAACATTGCTCAAAAATTTGTTTTGGGGTGCGCTTTTAGGGGTTGCTATGCAGAGCATACCTCTTCATAGTTTGAGTTAAACATTGCACTAGGGTTGCCAAGCTTTGCCATTGTTTCATCAACAGTCATATAGTCATACACATCTCCGCACCCTGGCAACTACGTTCGCGTCATTTCATGTTGTGTAAGCAAATGAAAAAAGCTTTTTGCTGGCGCATGTGCTGACAAAACAGGATTGCAGTATGAGTTTAACTCAAACCATCACAGGCTGCCAGCGATTGTCAGCGCAGGATGAGTGAGTTTTCAGCAATTTTTTTTTGCCACATGAGGCGCAAACTTTTAGCGCCATCGTCGTTGGACTTACCTTGGCTATGGCCGATAGGGACATAGCGTTGTGATGGTACTTTGAGTAATTAATCTTGAAGCCGTTTAAGCCGGACTCACTGCGAAAACAATACTTAATGGACTGGACCGGTCGGGGAAGCAGAAGACCTAATTTGCGATGACTGGTTTATGTGTAGTTAGCACACAATCCAGATCAATAAAGGTATTCCAATACCCCTGTTTATAAGCAATTCGCGGGTAAACAAATTATTTAAACACACAAATGTGAATATTGCAATTACTTCAAATATAAATGCAGAAAACTCCAAATGCACTCAAAGTCGTTTTGTGTTTTTTAAGGTTAACTAACGCGTTGCGCGGTCGCAAGCAGAACAGCGTCCAACGACAGGATATGATGCCAGAACGTAACTAAACACAGTGAGCTAAATAAACGAGTGCAAAAGCAAAAGCGAAAGCGAAAGCAAAGGACACGCTGTCAAAGCTAACGAATTGAGTAGTTGAGAGCGTAATATGCAAAGATAAAGAGAGAGAGAGAATTTGCAAACAGCCCGCGGTAGAGCTCGAGCTTTATTTGGTTCATATCCTTTTTGTGCTTTTTTAGCCAATACTCCATCCGCGGAGTCACCGATGTCGATAAATAATAACTTGTAGATTCGGTAAATAATACACATGATTCATTTGTTTTATTACCACCAGTTTATTTGTGATTTCATTAAAAGGTTTTTCTTTTACTAGATTTTTGTAAGTTTACTTCATTTCCTTTAAGGTTGCTCAAACGATTTTCGATTAAAATACACATTCTTAACCTAGAGGTCGGTAACGAATGGACTAAAATAGTTAACAAATTCTCACAGTATGTTTGTACAGAGAAATCGTACACAAAGAAAACCATAATTACTATTCAGACATAATTAAATAGTACATCAAAAAACTTAAGCAACAGGAAATTGAAGTTGAACACAGTAAACATTTATTTTAATTTTTTTGATTCTGTGTAGAAATGCAACAATGTGTATAACGACTTCAAAATAGCCGCACAACCAATAGAATATCACACCAAAAATGGCAGAGTACAACGAATACAATAAATTGCAAGAGTGTGTATATGCATGAGTTTGTTTGTGTTGTGTGTATGGCTTAGAAGGGAACAAAGATAACAACTTTATATGTCTTTATCGTGCAATCTTGGAGACAGGATTCCTAACTGTACAAATCGCTCGCGTGGGTGTTAAGGACTTTAATGGGCTTGTAGGTACAACATTCATAAAGTTTAACTACCTCAGCACTACCTAAATTGTCGTTGTCGTTTTGCTAGCTAACAAAAGTTACTGTATATGTACGTAAGAATGTATGTATATATCAGTGTGTAGGTATGCACGTAATATAAAATCACCAACATATGAAAAAATTATTGTTGTAATATTATTAGAAAATAGTGTCCATATATCATCCCGTTATCATCATCTAGACGGTATTTTTCTTAGTAAATTATGCTTTCTTACACTTCTTTTTATATGTTTACTTCACTTAAACTAATGCATTCGAAGAATTGACTCCAATTTAATGGCAAGAGCCATGTTTTGCTTTTTTGCATTTCGTTTGATTTGTTTTTTTTTTTGTAGTTCCTTTTTCATTTTGTTTATAAGATTTACATGTACAACATACGTTACACATACACATACAATACACAATATCCATAATTTTTTTTTTAATTGGTAACTCCATGCTAAATATAATTTGTCATTATATAGTGCCTAGTAGGCAGTTGTATTAATACGGTATAATAAAAACATTTTATTATATTATACTTATAAAAGATGCAGCCAAAGCTAAACATATATGACTATTTTAGCAATTCATAATTTTTAAAATTATTTGGAGGGAATATTCATGATTTTTAAGTACCTTTACATTGATAAATTGCTATTGAATATGAGTGTAAAGTATTTCTCGTATGTTTCAATACACAAATATAGTTTTCGCCAACTCATTACCAATTTATTTTGATTACGACTGCCAGCAAGATTTAGTTTTTAATATTAAGAAATGTACTTGTGTTGCAAACAAAAATTAAAGTTGCCTGCACAAAAACATATGTATGTATGTCCTTTTATTTCTTTTTGTATTACAACTATTTTTGATCATCTTATACAACCATGAAATCTTAATTGTTCACATTAATATATACATATACATATACATATACATATACATATACATATACATATACATATACATATACATATACATATACATATACATATATATACATATACATATACATATACATATACATATACATATACATATACATATACATATATACATATACATATACATATACATATACATATACATATACATATACATATACATATACATATACATATACATATACATATACATATACATATACATATACATATACATATACATATACATATACATATACATATACATATACATATACATATACATATACATATACATATACATATACATATACATATACATATACATATACATATACATATACATATACATATACATATACATATATATACATATACATATACATATACATATACATATACATATACATATACATATACATATACATATACATATACATATACATATACATATACATATACATATACATATACATATACATATACATATACATATACATATACATATACATATACATATACATATACATATACATATACATATACATATACATATACATATACATATACATATACATATACATATACATATACATATACATATACATATACATATACATATACATATACATATACATATACATATACATATACATATACATATACATATACATATACATATACATATACATATACATATACATATACATATACATATACATATACATATACATATACATATACATATACATATACATATACATATACATATACATATACATATACATATACATATACATATACATATACATATACATATACATATACATATACATATACATATACATATACATATACATATACATATACATATACATATACATATACATATACATATACATATACATATACATATACATATACATCTTTTATTTTACAGGTTAAATATAATTTACTGTCAACAAGAGGTTATAGCATTTGAACTAATGTCAAGTAACAGTTGCTTATAAAAGAATTCCATTATAGTTAAAACTTACATCTGAAAGTTCTCGTCTATATATATTTGAATGGTTGTTTCTATTTATATTGCTCAAAGATCCTCAGCACTAACAGCTTCGATCCGACTAACTCCCAAACACATATTTAAAATTTATTAGTAATACAGATTTTTAAAGTAAGTATGTTATATCAGCAATACGTATACAATTTAATGTACATATGTAAGCCTGAGTGACAAATGTTTGTTGCTTACAATGTTTGTTGGCACTCCATACGAAAATAATAGAATTATAACAATTTTTCTGAATTTTTTGTTGTGTTTTCCTTATTAGGCCCTAAAATATTTCAAACACAAGAAATAATGTCTCATTTGCAGTGGTTGGACCTAAAATTATATGTGATGAATTCAAAAGATATTTCATTATCCAATAAAATTGTCTCTTACAATCTACGCACGAGTGCCGTCATAGTATAAATTTACATCATGATTTCTATACATATAGTAAATATTAAATACATTTATTTCTTGCAATAGTTTTATGCTAAATAAAATTGATATGTCTAAGAACTATTATCAATTGCTGTCCAGTTTTTGTATTTTATCTGGAAGTAATTCAGTTGTGTGCCATTTTGTACACCTTATTTAAACACTATGCATGGAAAACGATTATACGAAATTCGGTTAAAATTTGACGGCAAAATGATTGTTAGAACGTAAGGAATGTGGTACATAGTCATATGTACGTATATTTATTGAAATCTTAACATTTTAAGTTTTACGAGTATATTGTTTTAATTCACTTGAGTTGAGTCTTGAGTCAGTAGCGCATGAGCACATGAACATATAGCTTAATGTCCGTCTGTTTTACGTACTTATTTCATACGATTAATACGAGCATTATCATTGGATTATCATTGGATATTCGTGTTAATTTTTTTTAGTAGTTTGGCTTTTGTGATGTTGAGTATCATATTATATTTTGTATTATTCATACTCGTACACTTAATGAACAATCACAACGCAGAGTATTTGAATAAAGTTCCAGCGCCGCTGAATAAAGTTGTTTTCTACCTCAAAGGGTACACAAATATTATTGAAATGTGAAATACGTAAGTGAGTATATGCCACAAAATCAATTCACAGATTGTCATATCTACTTTGTTTGCGTTTCGAGTTAGATCGAAATAAAAATACACACACGGAAATAACAAAAGAGAAATTTAATCCACTCATTGATAAAAATTTGATGACATTATTATAACAATATTTATAAAAATTATATTAAATATTAAAAATAATAACAATAATGATAAAAATCGTATTAAATAATAATATTCTTGATTTATATATACATAAGTACAACAATACAATTTTTGCATTTTTTCTTTGTCTTTCGGTAACTTTTTGTTAAACAAAAATCTTTTGTATCGCTAAAATGGTGTCATAGACGTTAATTAATATTCTTTTATTATTATATATATTTATTTCTCGTAAATTAAAATAAAGATTTATTTTCCAAGATTTTAATCGTAATACTTAACACTTACTCTTGAAGGCATTTTAATTTAAATGATACGAACAGAAGACACTTAAAAGCAAAGTTCAACATTGTTAGAAAGGATTGGAACGTAACTAATATTATAAATATTTGTAGAGAAAATGCACACAACGAAAGTTGATCATTAGGACTGAAATTTTCTAAAAGTTTCAACATATATTGTAAATGTAAATACAAATATGTACTGCATATGCCTTTTAATGTTCAGAGGAAAAATATTAACATTGTATATATCATACAAAATAATTATTTTTATAACTGCTATTAGAAAGTTTGTAGGCAGCTTTTTAAGCCCACGGCAATAATGTTTCAGGCAAATTGTTTTCAGTGGTGGGTTTTGTAGCTGATTTCACTTAGTTAAATAAGTATTCCGTCACATTTATAATATATAGTATATTAATGCACTCTTAAGTACCAAAACAAATATGCGTAAAATTCAACTAAGGTTTATGAGTATCGTTTCTATGTATGTTAAGGTTAAACGCAGTATACGTTCAATACGAATAAGCCAATGAATACAATGAAGCAAATGACAGAAAGTGAGTAGGCAGTTGCAACATAACAGAATCATCTTGCAGTTGTCACACCTGCAATCAGCCGAGTATTTAAAGATCAGGACTGGTTTCTGTAGCTAGTATTCAATATGTACATTGTCTATGAAAGCTATTTAGTATAGTACATGTACTTAAGAGTAATAAGCAAATTACAACCTTGAGAATTGCTAAAAGTTTCTTTGCTCCTTAATGCATTTTCTGCAAGAGTGGGGACTAGCTATGAGTTTTTCTAAGAGAGTTTGGCCTAAGTCTATATGCTAGTTTTAATTACAATACATTATACTATTATTACGTCATAGTCTAACACTGGCCGCCTCATAAATTTTTTTTTTACCTACAATCAATTGATCTATTTGTTGTAGTACATTAGCTCACTGTCCAAATGGAAAACGCGTGATTCTTGTTGTTGTTATTCTTCAGGCAGATTAACTGTAGTACGGATGAACAACTACATGTGTAGAGTTATGTATGTAGGTTTGTAAATCATTTTTCTGTGCCTTGTATGTATATTCAAATGCTCTGTACGTGTGTGAGTGTAATGAATACATAAGTTTGTCATATATGATGTACATTCATAATTATGTTTCAAATGCATTAGTATGTGCGTGTGAGTGTGTGTGTGTGTTTAGATTTACCAATAGAGTAATGTCTTTTGTGCATTTTGAGAAATATTAAAATAAACTTTTTTTATATGGGTACATACAAACATATACATAATATACAAAGGTATGTACATAGGCCTGCATGTATGTATATATAAACATGTATATATATTTTTAATATAATTATCTAGAAGTGTGTATGCAATGACAGTTCATATTTACAACTTTGCGGTAAAAGATAAAATTATCAATTTTTGGTTTTTGGTTTCGTTTAGTTTAGTTTGTTATGACTTTTGTTTAGCTAAAATCGTTTTTGATCTCACTCAATATCACTTCATTTCACTATAATTTTTATTTGCTTTACATTTAGCAATATTTGGTATTAGAATAGTTTAAGATGTGTAAGTATAATAAAATTTAAATTTCAACTGCATGAAATTGTTGACTTTGGAACTTAAAACCTAAAACAACAATCATATTTGGCATATCGCATCTCAACAGTACTTTTACGATCATATATAGTAACAGACATATGTTTGAGCTTACTTGATGTCCACATAGTGCATAAATTTATATGACCAGATCAATCTTACTTGCTAAACATGTATTTCACTACTAATAGTAAAGTATCTGCACGATGTGTGTGTTGAAAACGTGTAATTAACAGTTCATACGTGATATTAAATTATTTTATACTATTGTGTACTTAACTGGGATTCGAGTTAAAACTACAGCCGTCGAGTCGAGAGTCAAAAGAAAACGCCTACTATAAAAATATGGTAGGTACATTCTTATATATTTAACACAAATATTGCATTTATCTACAAAAGTTAGTAACAATCCATTTTGAACTTGTCTTCAAAGTGTTCTACAATAAATGTTCAAGTTAAAGACTAGAGTTGGGTCGATAATTAGATACGTCTGATATCCAAATAGCTATGTATATAGTAAGACAGATAGGAGAATGTGTTTAAAAACATATGCAAAATATGTTTCATAAAATTTCTACTAATGGCTAAATGTCATACATAATGAACTCGAGCTTATTATACATATTGGATTATTAAGTTCGATTATTAATTTCTGAACTAAAGATTTTATTTAGACTTTAAAGGTTTATATTAAATCCTAAAAGGGGTAATGCGATTGTCAATCAATGTTTTGGCCCGGTTGCTCCGTGTCTATGATGATGTTGAGGCCATTACCAATACTGATGAGGATGCCGCAGAGACAGCGATAATCGCAGGAAGATTTCCATTGGAGGGCGATTGCTGTTTCGAATGGGTTGAGTGTTCCGCTTCCTGCACTCGGTGAGTTTTCATATGGGCGCTGCGACTCTTAACCTTATTGAAGACCCTGACAAATAAAAAACAAGTAAAAGGTGCAATATTAGATTATATATATATATATATATTTATATATATATATAAATATATAAATATTATAGACCACCACTACCACGTTGACATAGAAAAATGTATATATATATTTATATATTTGAATAAATAATGAATCACAATGATTATGATAACATATATATATTTATTTACTTTTACGTGCATAAACAGACTCCTAAGTGCAATGATAGCTAAAGAGCGAGCTGAGAATTAAGAAGGATAGTTTAAGATACAAGAGAGCCATGCAAATACGAAAGAGTTTGTTCCTTTTCCTTTTATTTGCGTGTTTTTTTTTTACTTAACCTTGTGTAGAGATTAATTGCAATGCTGCCAATATTTAATATTGAGAGTAAGAATACTGTTTTATTGTTTTTGAACTTAAAACTAAAAATATATGTAATAATTATTCATAATTACAATAAACCAAAGTATTAAAAGAAATGTGCACTTGAATGTTACGATCTAATAGATACATTTACGTTGGGTGATTCGTCAGTTTTGATCTCAGGTTGAATCTTACGAATACATTTGTGAAATTTGGACTGTATGTATTGCATGTTGAAATTAGTCTGGACCATGTATAAAGCAAGCGCTGTCATATGAAAAATGTTCACATTTAAAATTTGTTAAAAATTTATAAATGATATTCGTAGAGAGAGCTTGTGAGTATCGATATTAGTTTATATAAATATGTACAGTAGATAAATGTAATTGCACGGAGCGATGTGCTGCTATAAAGTAAAATACAATAGGAATTATTTAAATCAGAGAACAAAGTTAATTTGTAGAAAGGAGAAAGTAAATCAAAAGGAAAGAAATACAAATAGAAAACAATGGAAAATGATAAATTATATAATTGCGTACTTACCAAATATTATGCCAGCGAAAGGCAAGTGATTTTATTTGCTTTCCGGCGAAAAAGATTTCGAGAGGCAGATTTCAGTAACATCTATTTGCGACTTGTGACTCTTCGCTTTAAAATTGTAATTTTTGAAATCGTTTATTTGATTTTGATTGTTGGTTTGAGTGGGCACGCATATTGTATATTGAATAGAATTTGGTTTTGACATCATGGAACAATAAATACAATACAACAACAATAACAACAATTATTATCATTTATTTGCAACTCTATCTATAATAATGCGATTGAAATGGAAGAGATAAATTTATAAATTCATCAAAAACTACAAAATATAGTCATGAAGCTAATTGAGATAAGTACATTATAGAATATTAATATATGTATGTATAAGAAGCTAAACAATCCCTTTTTGCAGAGTTGAAACTTATTATGTGAAAAAATGAAATAAACCTGATAATTTAAATTTGCATAAGAAACACAATCGACAATGAAAAAAAAGAAAAAAACGAAAAATCAGAAATTAATTTTTGGTTACGATTATGTATTAATAAAAAAGATATAATTACGATATAACGTGCTTTACGATCTCAACTCATTACGGGCACTCAAATCTCAAATCGCTTAATATGCTTGGGTATTTTAAATTTTATCATGAGTTGGCAATATCTTGTTGTTGGAAATTATCTTGGGTGAATCTTACTTGCCGCACACCTTGCAGGGGAATTCGCTATCCTTGGCAATATTCGAGGTGCCGTTGCCGTTGCTGCTGTTGTTGCTGTTGCTGTTGCTGCAATCTTTCGTTGCTGGCAATGTTTTTGGTGCTGCCGTTAGCAAAAGCGTAGAATTTAGGGATGAGCTGCCAGCTAACAAGGAATTGTTGTTGTTACTATTGTTGCTTACGACGGCCATGCCATTATTGGTGTTTGTTATCGCTGTCGTTGTTATTGCATTAATACTGCTGGTCTGGGTGGTGCATGGATTACTGCTGTGTATACTGTTGCTGTTGCTTGTACTATGATTGTTGTTGCTATTGCCGTTATTGTTGTTATTGTTGGCATTAATTGCCGTTGCATGCTGATTGTTACTGTTGTTGTGGTTGTTGCTGTGGCTGGCATTTCTACCATAAGCGTGTATTCGGACGTGGCCATGCAGAGCCGCTTTCGAGCTAAAGCTCTGCAGTTTCACCACAAATGGATTCAGAGCAGGAATAACAGCGTTAGGTTGTGAACAAAAGAGAAAGTAAATTGAGTGAGCTTATATTGAGCCAAGTGCAAGGAGCAGGTAGTAGTTTGTTAGCTTATATGCCAATAATAAGATGATATTTGGCTTATGCTACAGCATCCATAGCCTAAATATATACTTAAATATACGGCTATTGTAATATATATCTATACTTAACATTTCGATAGCATTTACTTATACATGTACACATAAACTTACCGCAGAGCAGGCGGCAATCTCACAGACGTAGGGTTTCTGTTCCACAGCATGATTGCTAGTTACGACTGGCTCCATTTTCAGGTGCGATACCTTGTAGTCCACACAAAGTTTCTTCCAGAAATAATACATTTGTACACACTCACCCGACGTCTTAGTGCATAACTAAATCATAGTCATATGAATCAAGTATAAAATCGGTATTAATAAATATAACATTACATTCCTTTTCTTGTTAATAGGAATTGTTTTTTTTTTTTAAGAATAATAACGGTAGAAGATATATCACAGTAAGGCTCACTCAACTGTAGCTGAGTCATGACTCCTACATTGTGTAAATATTATAATTTTCTGTGTCATCAAATAACTAAATTAACTAAATTAAATAATTACCTCACTGGTGATTTTAGCAAAATCTTTGCCATGCTTCTCAAGACCACGGAGAAATTGCTCCAGCTCGAAGGCAGTCCATTTCATTTGAAATGCACTGGACTGCATTTGAAGCAGGGTTAGAACTGCCGCCGCAGAGTTGCCTTTGGCATCGAGCAGTGTTTGCAGAGCCATTTCCTCCGAATGACTGCCCATAGGGACTGCCGATGATTTGCTCAGGTCAATATAGCGCATAAGTATCTTATCGTCAAGTTGTACGTTGGGATCCCACATCAAGTCCGCTCCGCAGCTCGTTGATGGCTCCTTCATAAACTCTTCAGGTGGTTTCCAAGCAGGTATCTGTGCTTGGTACGTCGAGCCAAGATTTACCTTGGACTCGTCCGAGAAATCGACCAAGCCCACTGGATCACCAAAGTCATCATCGAAATTATCAAATATTCCCTGACCGAGTTGCTTGCGTACATTGCAGTAGAGTCCGGTGCCTTTGCGATCAGGATTTAGTATGGGGGCCGGAGTATAATGAGTGCGAGAGGGTTTGCGTAACTTCGAGCGATGCGGCGAGAGTGTATGAAATTTCGACAGTTTGTGCATATATTGGGCTCCATTGGAGCGTAGTCGTCTTTTCAGTATCGAGTTTGTTTGATTTGACAATGGCTGCAGATTAGAGATGTTTCCAGCAGCTGAGACTGCACTCACTGAACTAGGAACAACTGCAGGTAAGCTTGTGGCTGTGTCTGTGGCATTAACAGGCTTATTACAATCGCTATCCACGCAGCCGAAAAGAAGACTTGCATCGAGGACTGTTTCATGTCCCCCTGTCCGGCTATTGAGCGGCATATTAAATTCTTGCTTTTCTCCTGAAATGTTACTATAAATCAATGGCTGCAACAAGCTATTCAATGGCTGCAACGTCATTGGTATTGTCGGCTGACTAGCATCTAAATAGGTTGTGTGGCACGCCACCTGATTGAAAGCGGGTAGCACAAATTCTGACTGCTGTTGCTGTTGCTGCGGCTGCTGCTGCGACTGCATCTGATCCGATTGAATGACAGCCTGTTGTGGCAAAATCTGTTCCATCTGTTGATCTTGTCGCTGTTGCTCTTGCTGCTGGCGTTGTTGCTGATGATCAGACGGCGTTTGCTCGTAAAGCATAGTTGTTGCTTGCAATGGCTCTGCAGCTTGCACAGTAACTGTTGTGGACGATGAACCTTGAAACGCCATCTGTCGCTGTTGGCCGAATTCACGCGGCGAGGATGAGAGCAAAGGATCATCGGAGTTGGGCATCATTTGCGATTGCAGCCCCAAGCCTGGCAAATAGTAGAGATCAATGATATTCTCTCCCTGCTGCTCGCTGCTCAAATGCAACTGCATATTCTCATCGGGAAGCACCTCCCGAAGCACTTGCTTAACATCCTCTGCAGAACCAATGCCGCTGGTGAAAAATGACTCGGATAACGGGGAAGTGGCATTACGCGAATCGTTGAGGAACTCCTGGTCCTCGTCGAGAAACGAGAGATTTGTCTCGGAAAACTCGTGCAAATCGCATTCGGCATCGTCCTCAGTGTTATTTAAAAGATCTTCCACCTTGATAGACGGATCGAAGCTGCTCTCTTCCAGAACAGATTTTAATTTAAGTATTTTCTCATTATCGTTGTCACTCAGCTCGGCATGATGCAGGGACTGGTTCTCGTCTGTTTTGAAATACACATGGGAGAAATCTGTCTTATCCCCAAAGAAGCTGTGTGTGGCGTCCACAAACTGGGCTGCGGCATCCTCGATGAATGGAGAGGATTGTGCTACATTTTCATGGCTAGATGGCGGCGTCGGATAGGCAAGGGGTGAATGCAGGGGTGACGCAAGCACTCCGAGAGTGCCACTATTGCCCCGCATGTTGGCAATAGCTTGGATTTGTGAGCTGTTCTGCATGATCAGCTCTTTGGAATGGAATTGCTGGAAAGTTGGCAGCGGAGTGGTGAGCTTCACTTGTGTGCTCTGACCAGTCTCTGGCTCCAACTTCACCAGCTGGTGGGCATGCCCTGCGTGATCGGCGTCGGTAGTCTCACTCAGCAGAGCAAAGTTATCGGAATGTTCGTTTGTGTTTGTTTGTGGATCGTCCTCATCCTCATTCAGTATTTCCATGGTGTCCACAGTTTGCAGTAACATCTCCGTATCCGAAACATTGTACACCTCGCCATCATCGAATAGATCCGATGCATCCGCATCGCTGGTATATGTCACCGTATAGACACCGCCTCCCCTGCTTGTGATGCTGCTCGAATCGCCCAGAGATGTAATGCTATCTTGGTTCGGTGCTATCGACAGGGAGAGCGGCATGCCGTCCGAGAAGGAGATGCTACTTGTGGAGCACGCATTACTGCTGCTGTTGATGACGTTGGTAGAGTTACTGGCGCCACTACTGGAGCTGCTCGCAGTCACCTTACTCTTTGTGGATACAACGTGCACATCCGAAGGTATGATCACTGTACGATTTTTGTTAGTAATAATCTGACGACCGGTTTGAACAGTACTACCAATGGTTGTCAACTCCGTGCCGGCCACATTGCTAAGGAGCATATTTGTACTGGTTTGTGACTGAAACTGAGTCTTCTTGGAGGTCACTGCAATACGAGTGCCCCGCTTGAGCAACTCAATTAGCGTCGAGTCCTTGGGATCCGCGTGGTTAGAAACGCCGCCACTTAGATTACTGCCGCCCTTCAGAGCCGTCAGAGCGCTCATTGTGGTCGTGGTAGGCACATTGTTGGTGGTTATGGTAATGGTATTGGCACCGCTGCCCAAGCTGAGAGTCTTCGGCTGCCTTTGGCCCCCGCTGAAGATCTCAATGCTCTGAGGCAAATCAATTTGCTGGATACTTAATCCATTGCTGCTCTTAATTGTGGTGGCTGCCGGCAGCACCGCTGTCGTTGTGCTCGAATTTGCATTATTGATGCTGTTTGTACTACTCTTCGCATTTAGGAAGCTTTCCACGTCGCTGACAGACCGCCTTAGACAACTGTTGCTCTGACTGCTTGCGCCGGTAATAGCCACTCCACAAACACTGCCAGCGCCACCAACAATACCAAGACCACCACCTCCACCGCAGTTGCTTGAGCTGCTGGGTGGGGCAGGTACTACGAAGGAGCCCTGCAGGAAGAAAGAGCTGTTAAAATGTGCAAACAATACGCATGGGGAGTCCTTACCTTAGAAATATCCTTCCGCTTGCTGATGATTTTCTCCTCAATGAGAGCACGCACCCCAATGCTGGCTGTCTGTAATGGTGGTCCACTGACATCTTTCTTCTCACTACGCTTTGTTTCCGGATCCTTCTTAAAGTAGCCGCCATGCAACCGCATGTGCCCGTTGAGAGCGGGTATGTTCTTGAACTTGCGATGACATAGATTGCATTCAACTGGCTTGTCAATCTTCACAATGTTTAGCAGGTGCGGATTAATGGCAGCCACAATCTGTTGGTTTAGATCGTCCTCCTTGACGTCCTCAGGAGACCCGGAGCTAGCGCTGGAGCTACCGGCAGTGGTAATTAGATCGGTGCCATCCTCAACCGTGACTGTCACGTTCTGGGCATTGTTGAGCTAAATGATCCCAACATGCAGAAAACCAATAATGAAATACTTTGTTTAAGTCTTAAGATCTGTACTATCCTCACCAATTGCATGTTCCATGTCCGTGGTCGAGTCTGTATCGGGGTGGTCTCTGTATTAATCTTGTAGGAGCTGACACTGGTAGGAGACGAGACTGTGACTTGGGCGCTGGTTTGCTTTGTCTGCTGCATGATTTTGCTAATTAGATCGAGCTGCTCCCGTGTAAGTCCCTCTCCCTCAAGCATGGTGCCATCGCTGAGCATAATGGTAGGTGAACTGGCCGCGACTGTTGTTGTGTTGCTGCTAGTTTTCCCGCTGACGCTGGCGCTAACACTACCGCTGCCGCTGATGTTGACACTGACATTGTTGTTGCTGCCGGCCGATGAGCAACCGGACGAAGATGCGGTGGAAGATACATTGGAGGACACTGATGTTGTTGGCGAAAGCAATGTAACTCCAGTTTTAATTGGCAGATTCATGGCCTTGATTTGCTCATCGGACAACGCTATTCCTGTGGCCGCATCCACCACAGTGCTGCCAGTAGAGATATAAGTGCGTATGCACGTGGCCCCATCCGGTGAGCTGGCATCCCCGCTAGCCGTTGCCGGGGAGAGACTTAAAGAGCTGGTGACCGCATTGCCGTTGCTGCTGGCAGTGCTGCTGCAACTGCTGCTGCTGCCACTGCTGCTACTAATTTGGCCACTCATCTGACCACTGCAAATTGCGCCTGCTGATGTTGCTGAAAGCGTGTTGTTGGCTTGCGCTGTGACGCCTCCGTGATGATTTTCCGAATGGCGCCGCAGAGAGCGTGCATCGCAATACGATTTGCCACAGCCATCCGCCTTACATTCGTAAGGCTTCTTGTTGCGATGTGTCATCATGTGTCCGTTTCTAAGGAGGATACAGATTGATGGACAAAATAGATAAGTGGGCGAGTGGGTAAGTGGATCAGCGGAATTACTCGAATGCTTCATTAACTTACAAGTGATCTTGCCGCTTGAATGCCTTCGAGCAGAGCGAACAAATATATTTCCTCTCGTCGCTGTGCGTCAGTTTATGCTTAGCCAGTGCCGAGGCATTTCCAAAGATCTTGCTACAAATCTATAAAAAATTCACCAAGAAACCAAGTGAAATGTAATTAGCATCGCTTGGAGACCTCGATCGCCGTACACATAAGACCACTAAATGCCAAACGCCAAACGCCAAACACCAAACGCCAACCGTCACAACTGTCGATTTGGAAATTTTAATGAGCCGCGATGTGTATACGTAATACAAAATTCACTAATTACGCTCGTTTTCACAAAATCATATACATATATGAATAAGGTCCATATATGTATATACATATGTGTATGGTAGATCTTGGATATGATAACGAAACTTTGAATAATTTATTTGCTGTTTAATTTGACTTTTTCTCGTACGCAATCTTTGTCTTGATTATTTTCGGACTATCTGCATTCTAAGACTATATATATGAGCAAAGTGGTCAGGATTCGATATGTATCCCATTTAAGAAGCAGTGTAAGATCATCATGAACTGTGATCTGCTATAGCTTCTTAAATAGCTTCTAATACGATCGTTATAAATTTCATAGGATCTGCAATTCGAATTCACATCCACAAAGTCCTGATTTTATACTAAATACATATATAATACATAATATGAAGATGTGTTATACAGATAAAACGAGTACACCGTGAGGTGCATAGCTAGCAAACCGAATGACCTTAAAGTTGGCGTCTGATTACGAATGTGACAAATGGCAAATGGTTTGCACAGTCTGCTTCACTGTGGCTGCTGCGCGTAAATCAGATACTAATTTTGTATTACGCAATCGAATGTTAGCTCACCTGGCACTGCTGCGGTCCGTGTCTTGTCGGCGAAGATAGTTTGGGGCGGCTCTTTCGAGGCGCAGTGTCGACTGTTACAATGCCAATGCCAGTTGCTGTAGTGTTCGTGGATGCTGCAGCTGTGACTATGCCAGGAACATTTCGACTGTTGCTCTTGAAACTCGAACTGTGTCCGCTGTGTCCACTGCTGCTGTCGTTGCTATTACTATTGCTGTTGCTGTTGGTGGAAGTGCTGCTACTGACACTGCCAACGCTTATGCTGCTGCCCACTGAGGAGGCGTTGCTAAAGTTACTGCTGTTGCTACAATTGCTATTATTGTTATGTTGACTAAGTAAACTGGCTGCGCTGCTTGTGCTGCTGTTGCTCATAATCTGCGCCAGCGTCGTGACATTGGTGGCAGTGTTGCTACAGCTGCTGCTGCGTATAAGACAGTTCTTAATGTAGTTGGTCTTACTGCCGCTTATACTGCTGATGGTTGTGTTTGTTGCAGCGCTCACAGTCTGCACGTTGATCTTGTTGCTCGAACTCCGTCGCGTAATGGTTATCTTATTTGGATTATTCAAATAGGCGCCAGAGTTTGTATTTAAAATTGTCGGTGCACTATTCCTGTTGGCGGTATTTTTGTTGCTACTTTTTTTGCAGCTGTCGTTGTTGTTGTTGTTGTTGCTGTTGTTGCTGTTGTTGCTGTTACCAAGTTTATTTTTGAGAGCTACAAATGAGACATGCATTAAGTTTTTTGATGCTCTGCTCAGCACTGCGAACTGAATACGACTTACAGGCTGTCTGTATGGTGCCCAAAACATCTGCTAACATGTCCGGATCCGGATAGCCAATGGTCAATGCATTTTCTAATACAGACGCTGAAGCTGATGACGCCTCAAGTACTGTGACGCTCGACGATGACGGTGTTGCTACTGTTGCACTTGTCTTTGTTTTCGTTGGGTTTGTTGTTGCTGCTGTTTCTGTTGCTGTTGCTGTTGGTGTCGCCTCTGGTCTACTGCTCGCTAGCTCCAAGGCATCCACATTTGTACTCACACTAGCACGCGCGTTGCCATCTCTCAATTGCAGAGTCACAGAACTCTCAGTGCCAACAGACGCACTGCACATCAACACGCGCGGCGCGCTAAGACTCGTCAAAGGCAGGTGTATACTTTTGGGTACCTAAATGCGGTGCAAACACAAAGTGACAGATTCTAAAAGCCGCTTAATTATGAATACAAATATTCTTAGGATAATTCCAATATATATATACATATATATATATATATATATATATATATATATATATATATATATATATATATATATATATATATATACATATAAACATATATAATTCATTGTAGACTTCTCGAAAATTATGCCAACATATAATAGACAACGAGACTGCCAGCGAGAGTGCGCTATTGTCACTGAGGATTATTCTAAGATTATTCAAAAAGTCACATCCTCCACCTAATAGTTGCTGCGAGGCATAATTAATTTGATATGAATGCACAGCTATTTGGTCTTAGTAAGCACTAAGCTTAAGCAAACGTCAAATAATTGCCAACTCCCCCAATTTGAATCTATTCACATATGGGTTGTGTTTCAGTGTAAAAGATAGGAATTCGAAACGGATTCGGATTTCGGATTGGATTTCTTATGGCAAACATAAGAGAATAATTCAATAATAATAATAATAATAATAATAATAATAATAATAATAATAATAATAATAATAATAATAATAATAATAATAATAATAATAATAATAATAATAATAATAATAATAATAATAATAATAATAATAATAATAATAATAATAATAATAATAATAATAATAATAATAATAATAATAATAATAATAATAATAATAATAATAATATTAATATTAATATTAATATTAATATTAATAATTATGTACATATCGATCGAGTCTGGCATTTAGGCTTGCTTTACAAGCTCAAGTCCATGCTACCAGCTCCATTCCTTCTGCTGCTGAAATCTTACCTGCATAGACGCCTATTCTTTGGTAGATGCGAGTGGGCTGAGTCTGAAATTTTTGAAATAAAAGCAGATGTACCCCAGGGAAGCGTTTTAGGACCTATTTTGTATACCCCCTTCACTGCAGACATTCCAGTGCTTGAAAGAGATGATCTCGTTATTGCTACATACGCCGACGACTCAGCATTTTTAGCCACCTCAACGGATAACGTAAAAGCATCAGCAATCCTGCAACTACAACTCACAAAATTGGAACCGTGGCTGCTAAGATCGAACGTCGTCGTCAACGAAAGTAAATCAGCGCATATAACATTCGCCACCCGCCCTAAAAGCTGCGCAGAAGTCCAACAGAATGGTACTACACTGTTGTCAAAAAAGTCAAATATCTCGGCCTAACACTTGACAGAAGACTAACCTGGGCAGATCACATCAAAAACATAAGAAAACAGCTGAGTCTGAAACTTCGACAAATGAAGTGGCTGCTGGGCTACAGATCCCAACGCTTTCAAAGCATTACTCTGCGAAGACTAGCCAAAGCACCTTACTATGTAAGAAACCAGGTCATCCACAAGGACCTTTAGATTCCGAGTATAACTGAAGAAGTTAAAAGGTACGCTTTGAAGTATCAGGAGAGATTGGATCAACACCGTAACCCGCTGGCCATTAACCTGCTTGACAATAGCCAACATCGCCGACGGCTGAAAAGGCACCACCCCCCTTGATCTCCCCTTTAGACCTCCCAAAGAGTGGTAGTAAATACAATTTTTTGTTAATAACCTCTATATGTAAAAAATTAAAAGTTTTCTGTCATTCTCTTCGTCATAGAATTTGCTTATTATCTTTAGATAGATAGATTGTAAATAAATAAAGAATATAAAAATAAAAAAAAATATGTACTGTATTAACTGAGCTATGAGCGAAACACTTATGAATAGATTAAAACTGTAAAGGAATATCCAAATGATTGCTTATATGCAAGTATATTTTACCACTGTAATTTTCAAACAAGATTAATGTAACAATTTAATCATGAATGTTTGATTTTTCTTTTGGCTCTTACACTCTCCCATATATACGCTTATACTGATGCCTCAAATGATGAAAATAATTTTTAGTGAGTACTGGTGAATAGGTAATTAATGCATTTTAAACCACATCATGCAAATAATAAACAAGACCTGCATATGCTGTTAAACCAACCTACTATAAGAGTAAATAAACAAGAACAAGAAGTATGAACTTTGAAATAGTTCTCTCTAATTCTAATACACTTTAAATTCAATTTTTATGTGTTTATAGTCATTCTAGTTAGTTATAACACCAAATATACATATACCCATCAAGTTTGTTACATGTACGAAAATAATATACCCAACTTCGACCACCTTTAATGAGCAAATTGAAAATTAAAAGTAAGATATTCGTATAAATTAAAAGCGTCGGCGCTTTATAATTGCCAGCAGCAAAAATAAACAAAAATGTTATTGTTTTGCTGTGAGCAAGATAAACAGCGCAGCATAGTAAATAAAAGCTGTCCAGTTCTGGTCACTGCTAATAGAACAACAGCCACAAGTGGAAAAGTTGACGATGGGCTGTCCGAGAATAGTTCGAGATGAGGTATGTTATTTCTTAACTTACAAGTCTCTTCGTAGTACTTTTAAGCGAAATACCTGCATTGATCTCTAAATATTATCTTCAATTATAAATTTACATATAATGTCAGCTTATCTGAACGCGAGTCATAGAAAATTTACAGGAAATGATGATGATTGACAGACGTCTAAACGCAATTGGTGTTCAAACTAACATAATATATCTCTATAGAGGGTAGCTTCTAGTTTGTTTCCTCTCTTACTATTCAATTAAGGTCGCTCGCAATACAAGAGTTGAGAAATAGCCAAACAATAAATCACTCGGATACATAATTTAAACAAAAACCATAGGCCTGCGAAGCTATATGATCATAAATTATGCTAACGGTTAATTCAAATAATTATTTATTATTTTAGAAGACTGCGACTTGTGCGTACGTGAATACGCTGAAGAAAATCTTGCTCAACATGTTAATATGTAATATGTTATCATGCAGCATTGGGAAAAAAAACTAAGTAACATAAACAAACAGTACATCCTGTATCAACACCTGTCGAAGTTAGACCTTGAAATTGAATTTGACATGAACTCTGTTGAGACAACCATCACTATTTTTACTGAATGACACTCATGCGAAATGTAAGAAGGAACTGCGACTGACTTATTTGATTTACACAAATCACAATGATAATTTATATCTTTTGCTAGCTAGTTGCAAAATTGTAAGAAATAGTTTATTATTGTCTACCTTAATATTGTATTTAGATTATCGGCTGGAATATATAGTATGTATTTAGCTTTCAATATTCATATCGAATTACAAAATGCATAAGCATAAGCATAAGTAAATACATACATCCAGCAGATAATTCAAATTTGTAATAATCATATCTGATCACTGCTTTTTGCATTCACTTCCGATATCAGAAATTATCAAAAACGAACTTTTTGTTTGCTCCTTTTTTTGCTTACGTTTTGTAAATTCAACAAGAAAATTTGATACACGTGCAGCCTAGCTCAAAATGTAACGTGTGTGCTTTTTTACCTTTACTTGAAAACGGAAAATGGAAACAAAGTAAAAAAAATAGCATATTTTGTGGTATTATTTTCACTCTAATGAATTACAATTCTTGTTTGCTACAATAAAATTGATAGAGTTGACACAGCTTTTAGTCTAGCGTGACGATTAACTTGATGTTGCTCACACACACTGAAGGCCAATTTGGTTTTATAAATTCATCTGAGTAATTAAGAATTCTCGTACAAAAATACATAAGTAGTTGTTATAAATGATTGCCTACACACAATGTTGCAGTGGCACTTTTGTTGTTGTTACCGGTGTTCGATTTTCGAATACTTACCGTATTTATGGCAGCCATCGTCACACTTGCCGCAGTTGATATTCTGGTGTTCTTGTTGGTGCTTATTCTTGTTCTTACAGTTGTTTTTGTAGTAGTAGTTGTTGTTGTTGTTGTTGTTGTTGTTGTTGTTGTTGTGGTTGTGGTGGTGATGATGGGGATACAAAATCATAAATCTGCAAAAAGGTTTTTGTATGATAGAACATATTCGTTGTTTGATTGATATTAAATGAAAAACACACAAAACATACAGATAAAATTAAAAACATAATACTATATAATATGTATGTACAATAGCAATGACAATAGAACAAAATTTGATACATTTAAGCATTTAATTGATGAAAGAAAAACATAGTACATACTTTTAATATATTAAAAGAATACGAAATAAAGACATTCACATGGGCAGCGACGCTGAGGTTAAGCGGATAAAGTATGTCAACATCAGATGTACAACACAATTAAAAATTATGAGGATATTGATATTGTTTAGCAGATATGTTTGATGGAATTTGGGTACAGGATTGAGTTACTACGAATCACTGGGATGACATACTGATTCAATGATTGACTGGCCGATTGAGTGACTGATTGACTAACTTGTTGTGTGTGAGATTTGGCATGACTGAGCACTTAAATATCTAACTAAGAATGTCGTGTGACATTGATAATGATAACATTTGCCTTATGATATTTCTTATTATTTATTCGACGAGTATTCGTAAGCATTTGTAAGGCACTATTCATCATTCTTTAACATAAGACAGTACCTCTACACTAGATGCTTGTCTTTCGTCTGTCTTTCAGTATCTCATTTAGCTATATGTCTCTCAATATTTATTTTTGTACACAATAGTCGCTGTATCTGTGTACGAGATTTATCAGACTATTTTTGCTTTAGTTATTTAATTGTAATTCCTTACAGTTTTATTTTTATATTAGTTCAAGTATTAAAATCGCAAATGTTTTACTGTAAGAAAGCTGTCCGGCTAATGATAGTAAAGAAAACGAACCATCTTATGGCTGTTTGTATAATGAAAATATTGCGAGATTTAATTCAGCACTTAAAGCTTAGAGTTTGGACAAGACTAACAGATCGCTCTCAATCAATATGACATTTTATGAGCACGACAAATAGATGTTATAGAATGGATGATTTTGACCAACGCCAAAATCAGAAAGTTGAAGTATCAGCATTCGGTATTTTGTAATTAAAAACTAAAATATAATATATGTATATTCATACATACTCGAATGCAGTCTGCATAGTACGAGTAATACACATCATTGGTACAGTGCGTTTCACTGGGTCGTCGCCGATGCTGATGCTGATGCTGAGGCTGGTGCTTATGGTGATGCCAATGCCGATGCCGATGCCGATGCCAGGACGGTAGTAAGGCGTAAGCACGCGGAATGTTGTCGAGCGCGACGACAATTTGTTTCAGAAAATGCTTTGGCAAGGCGCCCACTAAAGCACAGCAATAAAAAGAGCTGTGGGGCGATATGGCAGTACCAGGAATGGTGAAAACCACAAGAGCAACAACAATATTAGCCTAAACGGCAAGAAGAAACACTTCGACAAACAGCAAATGCATGTGAAAAGCAAATATCAAGTACCCCAAGAATTCCATGATTAGCTTAACATCTCAAATTCTACATATGTAATCGTACGTTGAACGTGAGTGTGTCAGTCAAACTGACTGTCCATAATAAGCATCGAAAAATGCAAGGTGCGTCTCTTCATGTATCGTAATGTGTTGCTTTAAGTTCTAATAAATTCATCAAATGAAAATATACCACAACATAATCCAATTTTTATATGTTTCAAATTATTATTTGTTAATAGGTGACAAGTGAATTTACCAAGGGCTGACAAAATTATTCAAAGTACAATTAACTTGTAAATTCATTGCTTCGTTCGTATGTTTTATTTATTTATTATGCTCGTTGTTTTAATGATTAAATATATTAATTAATATATTAACAATCCAATGGAAATTGCCCTGTTGATTAAACGAACAGCTGCGAACTGTCGTCTGACTATGAATGCTTTTCTCGCTTCGTGTGTTTAATATGAACAAGTAAAAAAGCTATAGCACGACTGTGAGATACCCGCTACCCATTTTTAATGAAAACAGAACAGTGCGGTATTAATTTTAAAATATACCAAATTAATGTTCCACAGAAATACTAAATGTATAACAATGGCTATATTTGGTCTATTGATATAGTTCTAGATTCAAAATATATCGTTGAGTGCAAAATATACCAGATTTATAACTTCTACAGATTTTGTTTGATCAAAATTACTTTCTTTTTATTGTTTTTACCAAAATTCGAGACTCTATTTTCAAAATCAAGAATATATATACTTTATAGGGTCAGATGTGTTTGCTTCTGCCTGTTACATACCTATCATGGAGGCACAAAGATATAATACCCTTTTACCCTATGGGTGGCGGGTATAAAAACTACTATGGCTAGAATTAGACAGCAAGCAAGAATACATTCAGACATACATATGAATATAGAATTATGTATAGACGATTGCGACAGTGTGTTCGTATCTTTTTTGAATGTTAGACCACAAGCTATAAATACACTGTGCAGCCGTGTAAACGCCAAGAAATCAACAGGCTCTTGTCGGCGGATGACTTTCATATCAAAATCCAATTAAAATCATTCGCGTGTACCGAATCTAAACAAACAAACTCCAATCGAATCTAATATACTCTCTTTCACCGCACTTTATCGCATATCAATATTTTTATCGCACAAATAATGTATGTTTATTCGGGCAGGGCACGAACTGACCATTTATTCAACAAATTGAAAAGTTTTTGACCTCGATTATTAAATAACAAATTTAAGGAGATATTATTAAATTACATTACTTATTGTCGAACGCGTCGAATGTCTTTAAAAGGAATATAATTTGATGTCCTCATAATAAAACCACCTGTGTGCTAGATTTTTGTACCCGGTACCCATAGAATTAAAGGGTATTCTAACTTTGGGCCTGCTGGAAATACTTTTGTTTGAAAAGAAAACGCCTACTTACTACGGATCTTAGTTGCTTTGGGTAACAATCTGGTATATTTTGAATGTAGTACTATATTACCAAAATACAGCCTACGCCATATTTTAATATTTTTACAACTTACGAATTTGGTATATAAGAATAATACCACACTGCTTTGCTTTATTTAAAAAGAGTATCTCACAGTCGAATACACTCGTCTGTGGCTTTCTTACTTATTTGTCCTAATATTATTCTTTAGTCTCATCAGGTGAAATTTAAACTCTTTATCCTTGCCAACTTCCGAGAAAACGTTGATTTTTGGTTCAGTCATTCTAATCCGCTCGTAATCATTGCAATTATTAGAAGTGTATTTTTCGAACTGCACTCAATATTTAAAAGCTTCGCCGTTAAATTTGGTAGCTTGATTTATATAGACAACTGACACTGATCAAATATATCTGCATCCATGTACGTAGATAGAAAAATAACATGGCGCATTACAATTTTAAAATGTAAACAATATGTACACAACACAAAGCTATGCTGTGCATACTTGTAATACAGCGTGTGAGGAATTTCTAGCTCGCTGTTAAGGAAAGTGCAACGTGCTATGGTATCTTGCACATGTTTCTATATGTAAAAGTTAAGTTTCTGGCACAGTAAGTGAACATTTATGTTTTTGTTTTTGTAGGATTTTGAGCGCATGAGACGGTACAAACCTGTTGACAATAAAGTCAAATTAAATTTAAAATTTGAAATGCTCGCCAAAATAGAAAAAAAAAATTAGTCACAACAATAGAGAAGCTATAGAAAAGTTGACTAATGCACACAATAAATAATAATGAGAGACGATGAAGGTAAAACTTGTTCATCTCTAATATCGTAAATAGAATGCTACTTGAACGCACCAAAAGAAAGCTGCTTAGGGTTGACATCATTGCCTATGATGAGGATGGGGATGGGGATGGGGATGGGGATGGGGATGGGGATGGGGATGGCGATCGCGATGATCATCATCAGATTGAGGATGAGGATGAGGATGGGAATGTTAATGACGGAAGGCATAACGACTAGCATAAATCACGGCTGCCAAGAGAAGACGCCTCCGTTGACGTTGTCATACTCGTGTACTTGTACAACCACAATGGAGCATATAAAGCACACTTTAATTAAATAGAGATGCAGAATAATGCGCCCAATGCCCACGATAGTGCCAGACAGAGACGCCTAAAATTGTAACGCCGGGAGGGCAAAGCAGCCAAGCAAAATCTTGGCCAAGATACGTCGTGTAAGTCACAGACGATAACGACAATGAAGGCACTTTTGCCAAAACCGAAAATCAAAAACAAAAATGAAAATGAAACAAATAAGAAACCACCAGTCGAGTGTGCTCGACTGTGAGATACCCGCTTTCCATTTTCAATAGAACAGTATTCTAAAATTTTTGTATCTGATCGCATTCAAATTTGCAAGAATCATAAATACTGTAGTTATTATTACAAGTACCGAAATTCGACTGCTGCTTCAAAATTACGCCTTTTATTCGATATATTTAGATTTGTGGGGGCTGAAGTGGGTGTGGCGCAAAAAGTGAAACAAACTTAATCTGAGTGCAAAAATAACAAGTGTCGGAACAAAAGTTACATATATCTCTATCTCTTATAGTCTTTAAGATCGAGGTGTTCATACGGACAGACGGACAGACGGACCGACTGACCAACAGATAGACAAACATATGTACATAGTCTAGGCTGTTGACGTTGATTAAAAATATATATATGTACATTAAGAGATCCGGAATGCCTTCTTCTGCCTGTTACATACATTTCCTGCAGGCACATAATTATAAAACCCTTCTACTCTATGGGTAGCGGGTATAAAAATAAACGAAAAGCAAAGCAAACGCGACACAACATAAGAGGAAGAATAAAATCAACCAAAATCGACCAAAAATTGTATGCAAAAGTATGCACTATTCTTCACTGCAAGAATTGAAGAAATGAAACGCCAAGTTTTGCAATACAAGACATTACATGTGTTCATCATTAGAAGCGAACACACACGAGTCTACAGTCTACATAGTGCCTCATACATAACATATATGTACATATATGTATATTTATATGTATATGTATGTTAGATGCAAATATTTGTAGGCATTCTGATATACCTCTAGACTGATTCAAAGAAATACAGGGACATACAAGAACACATGTGTGATACAAGCATCCCAGCAGTCTCAATCTCATACTATAGTTTTGGCACAATCATCCACGAGTCATCTATTGTTCGGCGTTGCGGTGCCGTTCGTTTTTTTTTTTTGTGTGTTATTGTACTCGTTGCTCAGGCATAAGTTCCACTTCAAAAATCATAAAATACGCGCGCGTATATTTTTAGCAATCCGTTCATTTGATTTACGATTTCATTAAATCAGCTAACGGACATGCTCCGTTCATCGCCAGCAAACGCAGCAACGGGGAGCTCAAGAAAGGGCAACCTGCTCTGATCAGCTCCCTATCTCTGTCTGGCACTATATAGCTATATAGAAAGGTGACTACCGACCACCTGTTGTTGTCTATACTAGTTGCCTGCCGGTCGCCAGACGTCTTCCAATTATGTATTATCGCGAGTGCCTTCGCATGTTAGGGCATATGGCATATAGCATATGGCATATGGCACATGGCAAATGGCAAATGGCAAGCCTGCAATTCGGTCAGACTGTGAGCTAAGAATGCAGTTCGGACATGAAGACACAATTTAAATGCAATTTTAATTAATCATAAAGCGACACCATTGTAATTTGCTGGTACATTCATAACACTCTATAGAGTCAATTGTCTACCCGCTTAAAACTTGCAAAAGGACTAAGATTGTTACTCTAAATAAGGAAGAAAGAGATAGTGCTGACTCTTATGTAGTCTTTCCTGGTTTTCTTTTGCCTTTAGACTTCACAGCTAATCAATTGACTTCCATATCCGCTAACTAATCGGTACAAAAGTATTATAACTTTGCGCTAATAACAGTCTTATCTGAGCCCTTAGATCTTTGTCTTTAATCGTTACACTTCTATAATAAAAGAGCCTAGGGATTCTTTATATTTAAAGATTGTCATTTTTCGTGACTGTAAACCATATAAATTGGTTAAAAAGAACTTTACACCTTTCTGCTTGCCACACGTGTACTTGTTCGAAATAAATATATTTTGCGTAGCTCGGACAAATTAATAGTTTTTTCAAGCAGCCGCCGCTGACAGACAAGCGACGGGGTCTCTATTCCCATCGAGACGTCAGACTCTGTGACAATGCGGAAAAAATAAAACAGGAGGGAAATAAGTAAGAAAACTACAATAAAGCTGCCTTGACTGTGAAATACCTGATACGAATCTCTATTCGAATTAATTTGCAATTATTTAAGATTGTTTCTATGTTGGACAGGTATTTATCGTAATTAAATCGTGAAAGAAAACACTTTTCATATTAAGCTGTGTGTATTGCATGAAAAAATCTAATAAAAAATACAAACAAATACAAATATTTGCATTTGTTTCATTTCTAAACTCGTGAACATGAATAATTGCTTTTCTAACATAACTTGACTTTCACTTTATCAGCAATAGATCAAAACAACAAGACCTATATGTCATATATATAGAATGAACATTTCATAAAATACTTTATTTTTCTTTTAACCGTCTGTCCGATCTTCACAACACCCTGTCCGTTTGAGGTTTGAAAAAAAATTGTTACCTCATACGTAATACTATTGCAAAGACCTCAGCACGAACAGCACACATGAAATAAATGTTCATTTAGAAATTCCATCTTTTCAGTGACGTCAACTGTCTGTTTGGCATTGGCTTAGTCATAAATTTGACAAATTCTCAAAAATACAAATGCAAGTTTGGTTTGTTATTGTCTATCCTAATCTATGAATTGTTGTGCCGTATCTACCAACATTTTGTTTGATATTTCAATTAATTTTATATTTCAGTCTTTATGGAGATCAAAAAACAAAAGTGTACTAAACTACATTTCGTTATTGATACATATGTATGTTATGTATATCTTCATGCTCAGCCACTGCAATATTGTAGTTATTGCGATTTGAGTATAATAGCCATCATATTTATGATCAAGTGAGTTGATGTGATTGAGTGTATGTTGTCTTTGTCAGCACATCATTAAACGTTCTGTTTTTATTTTTGTCTATGCCATCCACATGTTTACAATCTACATACTTATACCATTCTTAAACATTTGTGTATTTGCATTAGTATGTCGTTCAACACACGACAGATTCTTGAGAACAATGCCGATGAAAAAAGGCATAATGGCACAATAGTTATCGTTAATTTCATTCGATAAATATGATAGTTGTGCATACAGTAACATAGAATACTAATATTCACACTTGGACTTCCTCATGTAGGAGCAACATAAAATCCTCCCCAAATTAAAAGTAAATAACTAAGAGTTAGCTGGGATTCAATTGAATTTTTAGCTTACCTCTTAATCAAGTAATGCATTTGTTTGTGTCGTGTCCCACAGTGCGTATGCCGAATTCTCTAGATGTTTATGTTGATGTTGATGTTGATGTTGATGTTGATTCTTGTTGGCAACGGCAAAAGGCGGCAACGCCTGTCTAATCCACGGATCTGTATGCTACACATCTGTGCATACGATTGTGTGTAGTACATATGTGTAAGTATATGTATTTGTATACGCACATATTAACTATAGGATGAGCATTTCTATATCCGGCGTCCACTTTGCTTTTACTGTTCTTGCCTATGCATTAGTTATTGTTGTCTCTGTTGCGGTTGTTGCTGCTGCTGCTGTTGTTGTTGCTGTTACTGATGATGTTATTATAATTCGCGGTAATACTTTTCAACTTTTTTATTATAGTTTTTTTTATATTTAATTTTTCTTCGTTCGGTATGTGTGTGGTTTATCGCTTGCTTTTCATATATTATTTTTATATTTTCTTTTCTTTTTCTCCTTTGTTTTATTTGACACGCGCGAGCAGAAGGTGAGCCAACGACAGAGCGACCATCTTCCAAATTTCCACTCGTTTAGCGAGAAGCATTTAATGTAATGTGTATTATTATTAATTAAGTTTTCCTTTTAGAGTTAGTTACATATTTTATAATATTTTCTTTGTATAGAGGACGGCTTGACATGCATTTTGGATTACAGGTATTTAACTTCTACCTGTGGAAATAGAAAAAAAGTTTTATTCTTAAAATATTCACACCAAACACTCTGCTTGCTTTATGAAGTAAAGAAGAAAGTAGCTCTAACCATAACAATTTCCAAATTTTTGGTTACACATATTCTGAATAGTTCAAAAGTATTTAATCATTATAAAGTACAGTGAAGTGAAGTAGCCATTAAAGCTTTCTTTCGAGACATTTTATACCCTCTACCTGTATATAACAGACAGAAGAAGGAATCTCCGCCCCATAAATTATATATTCTTGATCAGCGTCAACAGCCGGAGCGATATAGTCTGTTTTTCCGTATGTAAACCTACATAGATCTCACAGACTAAAAGAGATAAAGCTTAATTTTTGTTTGCAGCACTTAGTTTGTTTAGATTTTTGTCACGCTTACTTGCGACCCTGCCAGACGAAAAAAATCGAAGAGCAAGCGTAATTTTAGATCTAGAGAAATTTTTGGTACTTAAAATAATAACTTCAGTCCTTATGATTCCTGAAATTTTTGCAATCAGACAAAAACTGTAGAAGTTATTGAAGAAATACTTTTGTATTACAAGAAACGCCTACCGCAATGTCGTCTTAGCAGCTTTTGCTAACTAACTGGTATGTTTACCACTCCACGGAATATTTTGAATGTACTACTAACTCGAATTTGTATTTAATTAAATTTTGTGCTTATGTAATTGCTTTGCTTCATTAAATAGCTTATGCATTTGTATACATCTCCAACCAAATTCGCTGGCAGTTCATTATTACACAAATTTAAAATACATATTTACTTATTGTTAAAATCGATCTACAAAAAAGTAACTGCAAGCACAATCGAAAGAAAGATGAAATTTAAGATAAAGTGCTATCAGAAAGCATTTTGCTTAGAAGCTTAAGCAATATTATTACTGGGGAAATTACTTAAGTTTTCAATGCGTTATACTCAATTGAACTTTGGGTCGTTGCTAATTTTGCCGCATATTGCGCCAAAATAGTTGTTGTTGTCCGTAAAAGTAACCTAAAGTTTCTCATATTTAGTTTGGATACCCTCTAGGATGCCTCATAAACACACACACAAACACACCCTCCACCCTTAGTTCCCTCATTCTCGACCATTTCCAATTTCGCCTTCTCTTGTTATCGTTGTTTTTATATTAAATAATACGCTTGTATATATGTAAAAGTCAAAACAAATCGATAAATGCTAGGCTACACAAAACAGCACACAAATACAGATACAAAAACAGATACAGATTCAGGACAGACTACAAAATGTATGTATACATACAGGTACAGATACATACATACGTACACACACAGCTACCCAGATACAGACGCTCAACACAGCAGGCTATACAAAACCGTTATCAACAACAAACAGCGGTTCCGACAACAACCAACTATAACAACCTACAGACACCAACAAAACAACAACAACAATAACATTACGGCAAACAACAACTGAAACGTTATAAAATGATTTTCACTGGCTCCTTGAATTGTCCTCTCACTAAAACCCCCCCTTTTGGCCACCCTACCACACAGAAGCTTGCTCATTAATGTACACAACCCGAGTTTCAATTCCGAGCTTTGATTCTCGGTCGTCGTGCGCTTGCTTCGTCGCATACTCGTGCGTGCTTGTGTGTGCGTGTGTGTGTGTATTTGTTTATTCGCACGCCTGACTGTCTGCCATTTCACTTTAACGCACTCCATGTATCACCAATGTGTATGTGTGTGGTTGTGCTTGTATTTTGTGTGTGTTTTCGTTTGCTTGTGTATTGGATGCTGATGTTGCTGCTGCTCCACACTTAACATTATGTTTTTTATTTCGCATTATTAAGTGAATACATTCATATGTCCATATGTATGTACATACACTTCTACGCAAGCATTTGAAATGTACACAGGACATACATACTTGCATATGTACATAATCGTTTTGCGTCTGTGTGCAACTCCTAAATACATACATACATACATACATACATATGTTGGGAAAAATCAATTAAAATTTAACACGCACACCGTACGCACTTCATGCTAGTGTCTGTTACTGCCCCTCTGTCTCTGTCTCCAGCTTTGCTCCTGCTCCGAACCTACTGTACCTAACAAACACTAATGCTGTAAAAGCAATCGTATTTTGTTTTGAGATAATATGAGCAGCGAGTTTAAATTGTCTCGTTTGAATTTTAATTAAAAACTTTTATAGGTTCAATAATTTGCAAACGGTCAAGCTACGTACAAATTAAAACTCGACCTCTGCTTTTGGCTCCTCATTTCCATGTAACAGCTGTTGAACAGATTACACTTTAAATTTGTTGCTTCTGCTGTTTGTTTTAATACTCAAGAATTTGTTTGTATTGTGTATGCTTTCAAGATGTGGCAAGAAGAGAACAGTTCATCATCCAATTCAGTTTGTCAGTAAATTAAGCCGCACAGTGTGTGGTGTATATTATTATATTATTAGGTGGCACTACAACCCATTTCGGGTTTTGGCCGACCTCAGCGTTGCCCAGTAGATTGAGGTCCTGCTCTACTTGGTCCTACCATCGGAGATTTGGTCGTCCCCTTCGTCGTCGCCCGTAGTCGACTCTCGCTTCGAATACCTTCTGAGCTGGAGATTCTTCATCCATACGCACAACGTGGCCGAGCCAGCGCAGACGTTGTATCGTGATGCGCCGTACCACGTCTACGTCGTCGTACAACTCGTACAGCTCGTGGTTCATCCGAATGCGAAAGTCGTCCCCAATTCGAACGGGACCGAAGATCTTGCAAAGAATTTTTCTCTCGAACACTCCAAGCGCTGCTGCATCTGTCATTGACACTACCCATGCTTCTGTGCCATATAAGAGCACGGGTAGGATGAGTGTCTTGTAGAGTGCTAATTTTGTTCGGCGAGAGAGGTCTCTATTGCACATTTGCCTACTCAGACCAAAGTAGCACCTATTGTGTAGCACCTAGTGTGATTCTTCGCTTGATCTCCAGGCTGACGTCATTTTTGGTGTTAATGGCAGTGGCAAGGTAGGTGAACTCCTTGACCACTTCGAACGTATAGCTGTCTGCTACCACATGGGAGTCTAGGCGCCGCGCCTCCCTGCTTGTCGACAGCATATACTTCCTCTTGCCCGCGTGGTGTATATATCTACTATTAATATTAAGAATACATTTCTGTCGATTTCTTCCTCCGGTTGTAACGCTTTTTTAAAGCTCTTTGTAAATTTGTCTGCACATGTACATATGTATGGTACATATGAATGCATGTATATATGCTTTAAAAAAGGGTTATAACTTCACCTGAAGAAGAAATCGAAAAAATGTGTTTTTAATATATGTTATTAAATTGTCATTAATTAAAGTTCTTTGCTGTTTCGATCGTGCAATAAATAGTTTATAAAAATTCGCACCTTAACCCTCTCAAATCTCCATTCCCCCTCCATTTCCCAACTCATAGTTAATAAATAAAACATAGTTCGCTACCCCAATAGAAATAAAATTATTAGAAGTACTAATAAATGGAGTAAGACATATTCGACATATAAAATCAAAATGCCTTGATATATGTATGTACATACATAAAGATCCGGTTTTTATTTGTGTCCACTTCATGATTTTCCACTTAAAAACTTAGTTCGCTAGTTATTAAACCATTTATAGTTCAGAGCTATGTAATTTAACTTTTGTCTCACTCGTTTTAAATCTAATTTGATTTCTTTTCTAAAAATTTCACTTCAAGTTATGGTCAACCAGAAGAGTTATGCCACAACACAACTGTACCCCAAGGAGCAACAGCAACCTGTTTGTACAGATGCAATTGTTGGACGTACACACGCACGCACACACACTCACGCACACACACACTCGTAGATATATATAGTTGCAAGTGCTCGTTACCATGATGTTATCCAGGGATTCTCCCTCGACTATCGAGATCCTGCGCACAAAATTATATTACCAGAAATATGTACATATGTGCATATATCAATGCATTCGAGCACTCTATGCATAACTACGCCTCATACTTTTTGTATATATTTATACATACATAACTATGTGCATACATACGAAGGCATGACGGTATGACTGCGATTAGGTGTAAGTGGAAGGCCGTCTATAAAATTAAAAAGAGCCCACCAGCTGCAAGTACTCAATAACTTCTGTCGCCAAAATGCTAGACTTTGTTGCACAACGTTAAACTCTTGGCGCGAATATGGTTGGATGGAAAATGCAAATAGGGAAAACAAGAGAAGAGGTTTATTACTGTTTAAGTACCAAAAAATTGGGTGAAGGTTAAACGATGCCGCAGTTTTGGAGTGGTTTGCAGTGCTTCGGTCTTTGTAGCAAGCCCAGCCCCAACAGACTCAGTACTATTGCGATAAGGTCATTAGGAAACTGCAACAAACGAAGCATCAGTCACTGAGCTCGGCCACAAAAGCATAAAAAAAGAGGGCAACAACAGCAACTGTATGTACGTAAGTTGAAGAAAATAAACACAATCATAAACATGTATACATATGCACATACATAGTAAGGTACATATGTACTATTTATGAAGTATGTATAAATGATCCTATTGAAAATACATGTGAACATACATGTGTACTCGCATATGAAGAAAAACAAACTGAAATGTTTTCATAATTTCATGGTCCAACACATCGATAAATCTACAACTGGTGCCATTTCATATCAGAAAATTGTGAAACGCGCCAGCCCGCTGATAGCCAGGGTAGCATCGTGTGCTTTGCTTCTTATTGTTTGTTCTCTATCCCATACCATTCACTATCCCTTCCCCGCTTTCTCCTTTAAGAGAAGTAAGTCTCCAATTACTCACACATTCAACGAGCACTCATTCAAACAACGCACCCAATGATACAGTAAAGTTAACTCTCGCCAAAACATCGTAGCTTTGAAGCTGAAGCTAAACCGTTCGTTTGTGAGCCGAACTCATTCGTTGGTAATGTCGCTTCCTTGGTTCGTGTCGTGCAGCTTCGTTACCGTTCATCCTTTTTGGTCGTGAACATCCGGTAAGTGCTGACAACCTGACACCACATTCATTGTGCACAAATTGTGAAAACTCGCTTTAACTTTAACTAATGGCGAACTAAAGTTCAACAAATTACTATTCACACTGAGAAATCTGTATTAGATTTATTAAAAAAATATGTATTTATATATGTATATCAGTTACCATAAATACATTGAAGCGTTGTAAAGTTCTTGATTCTTTGGATACAAACAGTTGTTTAAGACAGTGTGCAATTGTCATCAAAAATTGTGGAATGCACATACATACACATCTATCTATAAAATATATATGTATATCTCTACCAAATATGTACACATATATGTATGTATATAATACTCCTTCACAAAATCATCAATGGTTATGCTTGTCTGATTGTGGGTTACTAAGTTAAAAGTGTGTTTGCCTGGACGGCCAACATCTACATTTCAAAATTTTTGTCAAACGACAAAGCGACAAGTTATAATATGTAGGTATGTCCACAATTAGTATGTTTGGAATAGTTTTGGGCACCTTTTTTCTATTTTCTACTTGCAAATGATTGCTGAAGTTCTCTCTCATGGGAGTTTCCTATAACGTCTGACTATATCGTAAAGTTTTGAAGTTATTATTCACCTTATTGTTGCTAGAAACCTAACTCTTATTGTCTTATAAATGATAACATTCTTTTTAACTGTTAATTAACCCAATTAAAACTTGTCAGATTGTCCTTAAAACATATTTACTTACACATGCATATTTATTTGTATGTATGCCTACGTATGTTCGATAACCATCTTATCGAAAACAAACTTTTTATAGATTTTATAGAACGATATTTAATGTAGTAATAAATAATTCTATTAGAACATTATTGAATAAAAACAAAATGTAATTGTGAAACTTCCTCACTTAGTTTATATTTGTAATTAAAAATTGTAATAGAAACGCCTTCACACTTGCTGATCATCGCCATAAAATAACTAATTGTTTTTAATAACCATTACTACTTTAATGTGCTTACAATTGTGCAATACATCTATGCAAGTTTGCAAGAGTACAAACAATATTTGTACATACGCATGCATGTAAATAATTTTTATAAGTCCACTAACACATTATATTTGTTATGTATTATTATCTGCAAATATGTTTTGTTGCTTTTCATATCAGTCTTTTACATCACGCATCAGCCTAATGTCCTTTTCTGTACATACTTGTATGTATGTACAACAATATGTGTGTATATAATATAATAAACACATGTACATATGTATGTATGTCCACACAATGCTTTCTCATTTATACAGTTATACACACAAATATCCGAATAGAACCAAGGAAAAAACTGTGAACATTTGTCGCCTTACAATTTGACAAATTATTTGAAGACCATTTCGAGGTACATAAGCAAATTGTTATGAGAAATTATGTTACACGTATTTTTTTAATTAAAAATATTAGATTTTTTGACATAGTTAATTTGCACACACTTTTTATAAATGATTACCTTTTTTTATTATTTGAAAATTTTTGAGATTTTGTATGTTATATACACGCGTTGATTTAGTTATATACATATACAAATATATATGTTTATATATATCTATAGGTATTTGTGATTTAGAAAACAACAAATATTGGGCGAAAAGTTGTATTAGCTTTTTGGTTTTTTGTCTTTTTGTTTTGCTTTTTCTCTATATATTCTTAAAGTGTAGAACAAATTAAAAACGCGCCGTTGGTATAAAAATGTTTTAGCTAATGCGATTTTGACGTTTTGCATGCGAACCAACAACTATTTTGGCCTAATGCGCATTGACAGACCAGAAGCTCTCTAACCAAGAAATTTCTTGGCGCAGCATCGTCAGAAGCCTCATCGGATGCTGTGCAAGAGAGCATTTTAAAAAGAGCGCGCATGAGAGACTAAGAGCAATATGTGGGAGCCATTGCGATTGTCAAACAATTGAGCTTTTATTTTGAATGCCAGCGCCTGCGCTGAAATAGCAACTCGTGATGAATGGCAATTTTGCCATTCACACACTAAAGGGGTTTTTTTTTCAAAATAATATATGAAATATGAAAACTTAATATACATATACTAAATGTACTTATTTCTTTTAAATAAATATACATATATAATGAAAATGCGCAAAGATTGCTTCCGGGTAGTATGTCATTATAAGACTATTAGGCCTACTTCGCATATGCTTTTATGACGGTAATAATTTATGAGTTACAGCTAAGAGCAATAATTATAATGTTTCTAAGGCAAGACGATCACGTGAACATAAAATATCGCTCATGAGCTCCGATCTACAGGCAAAAGAATCATAAAAACAACGAGTATGGGTCGGGGATGAGCCGCAATTACGACAGGCAGACAGCAGCATCAACAACGTTAAAGAGGCTCGCTGCGGATATTGATAACGCTCAGAAGAAAACATGTATTTGCGAAGCACATCGAGCGAAGCCAAAACAAAAACAAAACAAAATCAAAACCGAGCACATGGATGCATACATGCAACACGTGCTAGGCGAGGTACGACGACGAAACAAAGAAGCGACGAAGGCGAGGTTAGCATCGATTCCCCTTTACGGATTTTCGCTTATCAGCTGCCGATGGCCTGTTATGAAATCGAACACGACTATAAATACCGCAGGTCTCGTGCGGCTAGTTATCAGTCGAGAGCGGAACGTACTCAGTACACAGTACAGTACGTAGTTAGTACAGTGGATAGCGGATACGAAGGAAGAACATAGGCACGAGAAATGATCTTGCAATTTTTCGTAATAAGCGGGCTTATAGCGTTGGCTAAAGGATTTGGTAAGTAATAAGTCAGAGTGACTAATACGTACATACATAAAAGTTCAGTTAAGCAAATTAACACAACTGTACCCTCTTGTAACTTATGAATCTTCTCAGTGCTGCCCACACGCGATTCGGAACTACGCATGCATCCGGATTTTGCCACGGTTTATACACGCTTAAAGCGTTCCATGCCGCTGATCTCCTTTAATCCACAGAAAGCGGAAGAACAGTACGCTGAGTACTGGCGGGGACTTGCCCAACAGACATTGGATCAACAACTGGAGAGCAAGATGCGTCTAAATACCCAACTAGCCCACAACATAATGCTTTTCATGGGCGACGGCATGTCCATACCGACAATCACAGCCGGACGCGTGTATTTGGGGGGCGAGGAGAAACAATTTGCATTTGAACAATTTCCATACGTGGGACTCAGTAAGACATATTGTGCCAATATGCAAGTAGCTGATTCAGCATGTACTGCTACCGCTTATCTGGGTGGCGTCAAGGCAAACTATGGAACGATCGGTGTGACGGCTGCGGTCCAGTTAAAGGATTGCCAGGCGCAGGCGCAGAGTGCCAATCATGTTGCATCGATAGCTGACTGGGCTCAAAGACAGGGCATGGCAACGGGATTAATAACGACGACCTCGGTGACACACGCTTCTCCAGCAGGCGTCTATGCTCACATTGCCAATCGCAACTGGGAGAGCGATGCTGATGTTTTGGGAGACAATGCCGATCCCTCCATCTGTCCAGACATTGCTTCGCAACTAATTTTCGGAGATGTGGGCAAAATTTAAATGTTATCCTTGGCGGCGGCCGCCAGAACTTTTTACCGGCAAGCGCACGGGATGTCAGCGGAAGTCCAGGGAGCCGCCTTGATGGATGTAATCTCATCGAGGAGTGGCAACGTCAACATACAAACAGTGCCCGCTATGTGCAAACACGACTCGAGCTTTTGGAACTGTCGAACCAGACGTCGCGTGTGCTTGGCCTGTTTGCGCCCTATCATATGGCATACCATCTGGATGCGGATGCCGACCAGCAGCCAACGTTGGCGGAGATGGTGCAGGTGGCGCTAGGCATATTAGAACGCCAGAGTGCGGGGCGTGGTTACTTCCTTTTTGTCGAGGGTGGACGCATCGATCACGGACATCATGATACGTTGGCTCTCCGAGCCATCGATGAGACGGCCGAGTTTGACAAGTCCGTGCGCTGGGCACGCCAGCACAGCAGCGTAGATGATACCTTGATCGTAGTCACATCGGATCATTCTCACACCATGTCAGTGGCAGGCTATTCCAGTCGCAAGAACGACATCTTTGGCATCAACGACGGCCAATTGGCCGCGGATGATTTACCCTATGCGACGCTTAGCTATGCCAATGGACCTGGTTACAACAGCAATTACCTCAAAGAGGGAGGTGTCATAAAGCGTAAAAACCTGCGATCGATCAACATGAAAAACAAAGACTTCAAGTTTCCAACTGCCGTGCCCCTCGAATCGGAAACCCATGGTGGAGATGATGTTGCCGTATTTGCCAGTGGCCCCTACTCTCAACTTTTTACTGGCGTCTACGAACAGAACTTTATTCCACACGCTATGGGCTACGCCTCTTGCTTGAGTGAAAATCGCAACATGTGTTTAGATTCAGGGATTTCCCGGCGACAACGTTGAGCCACAGAGATAAACTGCTGCGTTGTTTAAGGCCAAGTCAACAGTTATTATCATCATCGTACTTACGTAAATTATGAACATACGCTAAATGGTAAGATAGCAAAGGCACTTGAAGAGTGTTCAAAAGTCAAACAACAAATGATTTCAAATGTCTTTGGTAATATTAAGTATTTAATGCTTTGAATTAGGATGATATTTTACTATTAGAATATTCAATCTGTAGGTTAAAAATGCTAAAATAAATTCAATCATCATCAACCATTGCATTACTTTAATACTAACTTATGTATCCAGCCAAAAGAATTCCTCTCCACCCCAATTTGGTAGCTGTAGCTAATATAATTTCTGAGATCTAGATTTTAAAAATGAACAGAGCGACGGTCTTTATCATCTTGGCTGTTAAACAAAATCAACAATATAAGCTTTATAAGATTACAAATGGTTTTATGCTTATACAGCCATGCCCGTTTGTCCTATAAACTATAAAAGGTAGACCTTTATTTTTTAAAGCCCTTGATTTTGTTAGTTTTAAATATTTACCATGACCCCCGCAAATGGAAAACAATTAAATTGCAGTCGAATATTTTAAAGCTATGCAATAGCTACAATTTTTTCGATTACTGAAAATTTGCTTGCTTTCCTATAATTAATTAAAAAAATGAATTGTATATTGCAAAAACCTTTAACTTTAGCTTTCTTTCTTTTTGTTTTAAATTTGATTACATACTTTGTACGGTAACAACGAACGGCAAATTGTAGGAACAATTGCAGATCCCAATTATTTTGAAATTGAATGAGCTTTTAGGTACAGTATAAATTTTAATATATATTTTAACTAGTTAAATATTACTAAGCTAGAGCAAATCTCTATGGAGATTTAAAAACCGCCTCCATCTCGGGTCTGTGACACCCAAAATTTCCCAAAGTTGATTTTCGGTTGAATTTGGTTTTGATTTACATATGCACCACTTTTATGAATAATTCAAAAAGCCCAGCAGATTTAATATAAATTCATTGCATATAAATTGTGCAAAAAAACGCAACAAGTGCATTTGCCAGAATACTGAATAACCTGAATTGGAAATTTGTAATTTCTCTGGAAACTTTCGTCACGATCAATTTGATTTGCAATTGTGAACTTGCAAGAGATGACGTAATTTTTTTATTTGATTTGTATAACAAATGCAGTATATAGAATTATTTTTGGGACTCGATGATATGTTCTCCCACAATGAAATACAATTGAATTGTCATGTCACATCTTGAACAACTACTAACTTTTCATCCGATCGCCTTTAAACTTTCAGTATTAATTAGGAAATTATTCATTACAATAAGTACACTCACTGTTCGTTTTTCTTCACGCCATCCATAGGGTGAAAGGGTCTTACAAGTTTTTTTGCCGGCAGGAAATGAAAGACTTCAAGAAGTATACATTTATATTCTTGATCAACCGATGAGAGATGCAGCTACATATTTTTTTAAGTTATTTTTATTGTTTCACCAGGATTTCCGCAAATGGATTTTTCCATTTTCCAATCGTACTATTAAATTAAATCGTACTATTTAATTCTTGATATAGCAGATATCCCACAGTTGAGTACACTCGACAATAGCTTTCTTACGTGTTTTATTGTAGGGAAATAAATATAAGTTATTTTACTGGTATAATTGCATATAAAGTGGTATACGGTTATAGCGACTTTCAAGGGACCGAAAGTCGGAAGACTTACCCGGAAGACGCACTAACCGAAAAAAGCAAAACAAATTTTTGTTTTGTTTTTTTTATGGTTGCCATGTTCGTAATAGGTTTTTAAGATAAAAGAAATTAATTTTTTAATCAAAACAAAAAAATGTATAAATTTAATTTAATAGCATGATCTTTCCATAATAAATCGTATACCTGCATGTTCCTTAGCATAAGCTAAGGCGACAGCTAAAACTAACAGAGAGTAGTGAGAATGTAAGAACCTTCGTGTCGCTGCAGGCACCCAAGAAAAAGTGCTGATCAGTAATAAATGCATACATAACTAACAGCGTCGTTTGATACTTAAATTTGTTGGCATCATTATTTTGCTGATTTTTTTTCGTCGCAATATCTGGTTGAATTCTGTATGGGGACCAACCAACCCATCGAGTTTTCGTCGGAATAACCGGACGGACACTATAAACGGAGTCGTTATAACCGGATTCTACTGTATTTCTAACCATATAAATTTGGTTATTGACTACCTATTTATCATTCATTTCATTTTATATGATTTGATTATTTTAATAGGCAGACGGAGAGAGTCGTACCATACCGACAGTTAAAAGTTTTTAATATATTGTGCTTATTATTTATTTAGAAACTCCATTTGCATCATACATACATTTTGTGTTGGCATAAGCTTTACTAGGATTAGCGGAAAGCATCATACAACAAAGGATACAGCGAATTCCCTTTACGTTTCAAAATCGGGAACGACTATAAATACCGCAGGTATCGTGCAGCTAGTTATCAGTCGAGAATGGAACGTGCTCAGTACACAGTACAGTACGTAGTTAGTACAGCGGATAGCGGATACGAAGGAAGAACATAGGCACGAGAAATGATCTTGCAATTTTTCGCAATAAGCGGGCTTATAGCGTTGGCTAAAGGATTTGGTAAGTAATAAGTCGGAGTGACTAATACGTACATACATAAAAGTTCAGTTAAGCAAATTAACACAAATGTACCCTCTTGTAACTTATGAATCTTCTCAGTGCTGCCCACACGCGATTCGGAACTACGCATGCATCCGGATTTTGCCACGGTTTATACACGCTTAAAGCGTTCCATGCCGCTGATCTCCTTTAATCCACAGAAAGCGGAAGAACAGTACGCTGAGTACTGGCGGGGACTTGCCCAACAGACATTGGATCAACAACTGGAGAGCAAGATGCGTCTAAATACCCAACTAGCCCACAACATAATGCTTTTCATGGGCGACGGCATGTCCATACCGACAATCACAGCCGGACGCGTGTATTTGGGGGGCGAGGAGAAACAATTTGCATTTGAACAATTTCCATACGTGGGACTCAGTAAGACATATTGTGCCAATATGCAAGTAGCTGATTCAGCATGTACTGCTACCGCTTATCTGGGTGGCGTCAAGGCAAACTATGGAACGATCGGTGTGACGGCTGCGGTCCAGTTAAAGGATTGCCAGGCGCAGGCGCAGAGTGCCAATCATGTTGCATCGATAGCTGACTGGGCTCAAAGACAGGGCATGGCAACGGGATTAATAACGACGACCTCGGTGACACACGCTTCTCCAGCAGTCGTCTATGCTCACATTGCCAATCGCAACTGGGAGAGCGATGCTGGTGTTTTGGGAGACAATGCCGATCCCTCCATCTGTCCAGACATTGCTTCGCAACTAATTTTCGGAGATGTGGGCAAAAATTTAAATGTTATCCTTGGCGGCGGCCGCCAGAAATTTTTAACGGCAAGCGCACGGGATGTCAGCGGAAGTCCAGGGAGCCGCCTTGATGGACGTAATCTCATCGAGGAGTGGCAACGTCAACATCCAAACAGTGCCCGCTATGTGCAAACACGACTCGAGCTTTTGGAACTGTCGAACCAGACGTCGCGTGTGCTTGGCCTGTTTGCGCCCTATCATATGGCATACCATCTGGATGCGGATGCCGAGCAGCAGCCAACGTTGGCGGAGATGGTGCAGGTGGCGCTAGGCATATTAGAACGCCAGAGTGCGGGGCGTGGTTACTTCCTTTTTTGTCGAGGGTGGACGCATCGATCACGGACATCATGATACGTTGGCTCTCCGAGCCATCGATGAGACGGCCGAGTTTGACAAGTCCGTGCGCTGGGCACGCCAGCACAGCAGCGTAGATGATACCTTGATCGTAGTCACATCGGATCATTCTCACACCATGTCAGTGGCAGGCTATTCCAGTCGCAAGAACGACATCTTTGGCATCAACGACGGCCAATTGGCCGCGGATGATTTACCCTATGCGACGCTTAGCTATGCCAATGGACCTGGTTACAACAGCAATTACCTCAAAGAGGGAGGTGTCATAAAGCGTAAAAACCTGCGATCGATCAACATGAAAAACTAAGACTTCAAGTTTCCAACTGCCGTGCCCCTCGAATCGGAAACCCATGGTGGAGATGATGTTGCCGTATTTGCCAGTGGCCCCTACTCTCAACTTTTTTACTGGCGTCTACGAACAGAACTTTATTCCACACGCTATGGGCTACGCCTCTTGCTTGAGTAAAAATCGCAGTATGTGTTTGGATACAAAGATTTATAGAATTGAAGGATTTCGACCTTATTAAAGGTCAAGTTGTCAGTTATTATCGCTATCATACTATTGCAAAGAAGTATTTTAATAGTCTTTGGGAATATTAAGTCGAAACTAGACTGATTTTGGAATATCTAATCTCTAGGCCTAAAATACTAATACAAAATTAACCACCTTAATGAAATCCTGGAGTTAACACTGAATTACTTTTCAATTTACTTTGATATCCGCTAATCAAATCGAACTAAGGTTGTGAGCTTCATTTAGAATGGGGTTTATAGTTTTATGGTGGATTTTGCCACGTCACAGACTATAAATATTGATTGCGTAAGATTTTGTATGGTGTTACAACATGTAACAGACAGAAGGAGGCAATTTAAAGTGTGCATGCAATTTAAAGTGCGTGAGGATAAAATAATGACATACAAAAGAATTGATTTGCCTATAAACCACTAGTTAGGAGGCAGTTTTATTTTCCAATCCAAGATAGTTGTAGCAAATGGTTTAGAATATTATGAAAGGTGGGTAAAAAAATATATTATATATACATATGTATTAGAAGCATAAAAATGCACTGTTGGTAAGTTTTGTAATAGAACTCACGAAACTACCGAAATAGTGAAATTCATCGTCAATTTTGCATATATGTACATACATATGTATATGCTGTAGACTGAGCTCCATCATAGAAATTTCCGTTCTTAAGCGACTGTGTGTAAGAGGAAGCACCAACGACAGTCGCAAATCCGATTACCAAGTCGAGTGCGTAGCGGCGAGCGACACCAGCGGCTACAATCAGCGCTGGATAAGTGCGGACAACCGTCGCCGCGTGAAAACACACGGCGCTTCAACGACGTAGAGCAGCATCCACGACTTGGGATAGTGGGCGAGACAACGCCGCCAACGCTGAGGCAAGAGGAGGAGCCCGACTGGTGAGTCAGTGCCAGGCCCGTTCTCGTACCGATCTTCAGTGCAACACGGTCAGATACTCCCCCCTTATCTGTGGTAACGATTGCTCGATCGAGCTTGAGTTGTCGTCTATCACAAATTGTTGGAAGATATATAAAAAAAAAAAAAGACATTATAAATTGCAAAGTAAAGTAAATTAAAGTTCTAAATACCAATTAAATTAAAATAAATTAAAATTTTTTTCGTTGTAAAAATGACAGAGTAGGGACGACAAACACATTCAATTAATACAAATTCCACAGCGCTACGCCGGATGAGGAGCAGCCACTGATATAGTGGCCAACGCAAGGGAGATGGCGCCGATGTGGCCATCTCAGGCACGGTGGGTACGCCGGGGTCCAACTGGGCCCTATTCAAATATAAAAAAATGGATCAGTGAGTGTATTTATTTATTTCTTTGTACTTACCGCCGTCAATAGTTTATTTGTGCATTTCCTTTTGTTTAGCGCAATTTTTTTTTGAGTGTTAAGTTACCACCCGACCCATGGGCGGGGGGGAATTATTTGGCCGCTCCCTAAGCACCCGACCGAGAACTGGTCGATGCCTTTATAACATAAGGTGAAAAACGCCACGAAGATAGCGCAATTTTTAATTGCGCGGCAGCTGTTTTGTTTTTCTATTAGTGATGCGTTTCTTATGTCTTAAAACAGCTGTTTTGTATCGGGGGAATTATCGATTGAGCGGACTGCGGGCCAGGGATGGAACTCCACCTGAGTACCGATGAGCCAGCCGGCGCGGCCCCAGAGAGGACAAACAGTCCGTAACAATAGATATCAGATGATTATTCTCTTTGCCAATGTTGGCGCCTTTCAAATTTCATTGCACTTATTAAAGGAAAAAAAAAGGTAGAAAGTTACAGTCGAGTGTGCTCGACTGTGAGATACCCGCTACCCATTTTGAATAAAAGCAAAATATTGCGGTATTTTTTAAAATATACCACAAAACAAATATACGAAAGTTATACAAAACGGTATATTTGTTATAACGATATAGTAACACATTCAAAATATACCATATACGGCACAATATACCAGATTGTCGGCCAAAGCAACTAATAGCCTCTTTCCACCTCACTCAGTTTTTCTACGTTTTTAAAGTCCCGTTTCGGGGTTTCCATCTGCACGAACCGAAAAATATGGGCAACGGTAAATTTCTCAATATGGCCGCTCTGAAATATCAGCTGTTCAAATGTAAACATGAGTTGGCGAACATTTCAAAAACAGCACGCGCATTTGAAAATGGAAAATTTTATTAAATTGCAGAATTTTTATGAGGATTTTAACGAAGTGGAGGGAAAATTAGCGAAGTATAGAGTATAGGCCATTGCTGGCAGCAATGTAATATTTACATAAATACATTTACTTTTAGCAACGGCATGGGTGTTTTAGGAGCGCGATGTTCCTGGAAACAACGAATCATTTTGAAGATAATTTTCGAATTAATAGGGAGGAGTTTGGCATCCTTGTCGAGCGCCTTTGTGGATTGGCCAAAAAAGGCACTACATTTCTCCTCCCATAACTCGAACAACATAGCCTTGTGGATGCCACTCCACGATATTGACGGCTTTCGAGTTTTTTGGCTCATCTAAAATATAAAAAATTTGCTTTAAAAAGCAAAATAAAATTTTTATTTTTCTATTTTCATACCTTGGCGCACTTTAATGTCAGCTGTTTTTAGTGGTGAGCTCTTTTCGTTGTCATATCGATCAAAATATCGCATAATTACCCAAAAGTGCGTTCGCTATTTCTACGTAGCTCGCGAACGTAGAAAAACCGACGTTTTTCTTATGGGTTTTACATGGGGCGAACGTAACATTCGGCCTGAACGTGAAAAACCAAAGAAAACCAAAGAAAACCGAGAGGTGGAAAGAGGCTATTAGACCCCTAGTAAGTAGGCGTTTTTGCCCATACAAAAGTATTTCTTTAATAACTTCAACAATTTTATCTGATCGCAATCAAATTTTCAGAAATCAGATGAAGTAACGTATCTTGGCGTACATCTCGACAGACGGCTCACCTGGCGCACGCACATTGAAGCTAAACGAACTCACCTAAGGCTGAAGGCAAAAACTCTGCATTGGCTTATAAACTTCCGCTCACCCCTTAGTCTGGATTACAAGGTCCTACTCTACAACTCCGTTTTGAAACCAATTTGGACTTATGGCTCTCAGTTGTGGGGAGCGCCAGCAACAGCAACGTAGAAATCGTGAAGAGAGCCCAAGCAAAGATCCTGAGAACTATCACCGGGGCACCGTGGTACTTTCGGAGTGAAAACATTCAGAGAGACTTGAATATACTTCCCGTCCGAGATGAAATAGAACAACACATGGAAAATTACTACATCAAGCTGTCGAACCATCCAAATCACCTCGCTAGAGCACTAACATTAATATGCAGCCGTTCCGCCTTCGTCGTAACGAGCGTCCCATCCAGCGACAATTACTAGGACCGCCTACCATAAATACAGTTTAAGAAACTGTTAGAATACTGTAGTATTTTTAATATTTAAACACATTTTGTTAGTCTCGTAAGAGAAGATTCAAAATATAAAACAAACAGTAAAAAATCAAATAATATATGTAGTTATTATTGTATACACCAGCTGTAGCTTGAAAATTACGCTGGCTATTCGATTTTTATTGATTTGCGGATGCGGACGGGGCCGTGGCAAAATTTTAAACAAACTTGATTTGCGTGCAAACATAACAAATGCTGTCGAAAAATTATAGCTCTATCTCGTATAGTCTCTGAGATCTAGGTGTTCATACGGACAGACACACATACGGACATGGCTAGATCGTCTAGGCTGTTGACACTGATCAAGAATATATATACTTTATAGGGTCGGAGATGCCTCCTTCTACCTGTACATACATTTCCTGCCGTTACAAAGTTACCCTTCTACCCTATGGGTAGCGGGTATAAAATTAAATTAAAAATAAAAGAAAAAAGACAAAGGCATCAAAAATATTAAAAGAAGACGATCAATTTGATGAATAATAATAAAATTTATATACTTATATTTTTTGAATGTCCCCAGTTACGCATAATTTATTAAATTGTTAATTTTCGATTAATTTGTTTATATTGCTCTTAATATTCTTCTTCTTCCTGCATGATACTCATTGATGCAGTTCTATGATGCATGTGTTTACAAAGAGGCAAAAGAAAAAATACAATAAAATTTAATTTGCATGGAAAGAGACATCAACAGCAACAAAAAATTTTTCCTGAAAATAATTTTCCAAACACAGTGAAAGAAGAATGTTGTGTTTTTCCGTTAATTTGGTTAATATGAATTTTTAAAAAGGACGACAGCAAATTTTGTACTTAATATTTCTCAAAATTAAATATTTTATATTTAAAACCCAAAAACGAATAAAAAAAGGGTTTACTGAAAGGCGAGCACTTCCGACAGGAATGTTGTTATTCAATTTTAAAAATTTTAGTGATCGATTTTGGCTACCTTTATGTCCCGACAGGGACAGGGAAATGGTAAAAAACAAAAATGCATGGTCACATTACTCAACCAATTGCCTATTAAATAAATGCTATTAAATAAAAAAATAAAATAAAAAAGATGACATCACATTAACTGCCTATTTTTATGACGTCAATATCCCAAGCCATAATATTGCAATTTTTTTTTTATTTTAAATTTTATACATAATATTGCGACTCTCCAATATTAATTAATGCTATTTCTCTTTACGAAATTAATTTTTTTTAAATTATCGATCGTGATTCTTGTTTTCATTTTACCGATGAGTGCGGGATAATAGGTTGTCTATTTTTCCGCATGTGGAACTGCTGATTTCGCGCATCTGGGAACAGCGCTTTATACGAAGATCTGTTCCATAAATTAATTTAATGCAAAAAGGCATAACATGTACTTTTCTTTTATAAAATACTGAAAGTGTTATTTTCGGTCATTTTCTAGTTTCAATATGCTATCACTTGCCAATCTCCATTTCACCTCCAATCGAATTGAAACAAATCGATGTTTACTTAAGTTTTCAAAACATCGATGCATCAAAAGTATTATCGATGGTTCTCCACCTCTAGCAACAAAAGTAAATTTAAGAAAGAAAGTACCAAAGCAAGCGGTAGTGGCAAGTTTGCTATTGGACAAATTGTTTATTAAAGTGAGTAATGTTTAGATTCTTTGTGAGTGATTATTAACAATATATAGTGTTCGCAATGACTTTTGAAGCAAACAATAATGTGTGAGCTGACCACTTTTGTAACTTACGTACCTCAATACCTATGTATACGTACCTATGTATACGGAATAAAAACAAAACTTATTTTATTGCGTCTTCGCCATGTGTTTTTTGGATGTAAATTGTTTGTTAAATTAAAATCACAAAGCATTCGACGAGTCGGATGGTGCAATCAACAAAATTACAGCTGAGATCTGCTTCTTTTTGTTTTTCCTCTCTTTTCTTATTCATGTTCACGAGCTTCGGTTGCCTCATCTTGGATAGGCGGGCAATTCGTAGCGTCATTTCAGATTAAGATTTGATTTATTATTAATATGTATTGCCAATACATGCACAGATACGTGTGTATATGCAATGTACGATAATTTCAATTATTATTGCTCTTAGTGCCATACTCGATTGTACTCGAATCGCTGCGTTTCGCATTTGGTAACGTCATTCACCTTGACTCGCGAGTGCAAAAGTTGCCTTTTGTTTATGTACATAAATATATGTACGTATAGAAATATACATATGTATGTGTGTATATTCCACTGCTGCTTATAAACTTTGGTCATATCAGACATGTGTTTTACCTTTGTTAGTTTTTGTTTCCATTTCCAATTCGATGGCTTATCAGCTGTTCACACTTCTTGTAGCTACTTGCGACTATCAGTATGTTTCCAATTGGAATACTTAACGGAGCTCTGCAAGCACACGTGGGCGTGTGTGCGTGTCGCCACCTACCTGCACATTACTATTTATCTGAATAAACGTCTTAGAAATATGCATATGACTAATGCATTCTTTCTATTTGTCCTGTTGCCCATCGCGAATTTAATTCATTCATTAAATACATACGTAAGCAATTATTATGTAGTTGACCTCCAAGGCAAGACAACCTTTATTCGGATTAATCGCCAATGATTCATTAAATTTTTATATTATTAGTTTAAGCAACGCTCTCTTAGCACATGCTCTCTTTGTAGGCTTCTAAAAGAGAGTTATAATTTTATTGCAATCTTACTCTTATTTGGGCTTGCTTTTTCTCGCTCTTCATCGAAATTGATATTAAATTCATCAAAAAATGAAATATATCAAGCTTTCATTTAGCGTTTTTATATTTTGGTCGTCGTTTATGGATTGCAAATAGTTCATAATAAATACACAAGAAGCACAAGTTAAACAATAATCGATAAATTACATCAAGCACATTCCCTTTAAAACTGATATGTTGTCGAGCCGAGTCTCCTCTTCTCTATTCAAACACACTAAATCTGCGTCTCAAGCATTGGCAGATAAAGCGGCAATGTGTCCAAAGTGTCCGAAGATAACCGATCAAAACAGAGCGCATGACGAGCCGAAGTCATCAGCTGCCGCACACCGAAAGACACATCCTCAAATCCAATGCGCTCGCTCGGCTCCAGCTGCCAGCAGTTGAGCAGCAGCTGGTAAAGATCGGCATAGACGTAAACAGGCTGAGCCGGACGCACTCCGGCCCGGATGGCGTCGAGGAGTTGCTGACTATTGGGAATGTTAGCGTAAGGCGTGCCACCTAAAGCACAGCACTCCCAGGCGACGCAGGCGAAAGACCACACATCCGACTTGACCGTGGCATGGCTCTGTCCATGACGAAGCACTTCCGGCGCAAGCCAGCGACATGGATCCAACTGCTGGCCATTCCCATTCACATAGTGTGGAGGTCCAAAGTAGCTTAACTTCAGTTTGCAATCATCATTGACATATACGCTGTAGCCGGAGAGCTGACGGTGGATCACCTGGCAGCTGCCCAAGTACGATAAGGCACTAGACAGTTCATACATCCACTGCAGGACCAGTTGCTCTGTGAGTGAGGTCAGATGGGGGGCAGGCGCCACCTGTCGACTTTCGATTAGGCGTCGCTTAAGACTCACGCGGTGCAGCTCGAAGATAAAATAGAACCAATCTGCACTTGAAGAGATGCCATAGAAATCTTGAAGCAACTCGTTACGTTGCTGCTTCAGCTTTTTCAGCTGGCGTAGTTCTCGCAGCAGATGCGCCTGTGTCTGAGAATCGTTCAGATCATCCATTGATAGCACATGGAGTGCACACTCTTTGGGCACAGTTTCAGTCGAAGTGAGCCTGCCACTGATGATCTCACCGTAGCGTCCAGACCCAATGACATCGTTGACGTTGAGTCTCAGAGCATTCCTTGGCTGCCGTTCAAGGCCATCGACCAATTGCTGTAGCTGTTGCTTAAAGCTTTCCAACGACGCGGGCAATACGTCGTCCTCCATTAGATAACCGTTATTCTCCCGCTCGATAATGGGAGTCTGTTGTGTAGTCATCTCGTGAGCATTACGTCGTCTAGAGCTTATCAATCCTTGGCCATGACACGTTTTGTATCGTAGGTAGAAATACGTGATAAGGCTTAGAATCAAACAGCTGCCAAAGATGATACATGTGACAGCCAATGCGACAACCGAAGATTGCCCTTTTTCGAATGTGGCATAACTAAAGTCGTCCAAGGAACTGGCGTGCTGTTCATGTGTGCTTCGTGTATACAGTATTTTGGTGCTGTTCTGCAGTGTGCTCACCTTGAAAAAAAAGATGTTAGTGGAAAGTTATTTAATTATTCAATTTATTATATTGAATTGCACTTCACCTGGCAAATTGATTCTGATCTTTTTGAGACATATCTAAGGAAGTCTGGAAGTGTTTTCTTATCTTGAATCGAAAATCAACAGTTTTAACTGCAGATTCATGATTTAGTCTGTGGTATCAAGTTAAACTTCACATTTCATATTTCTAAACCGATTTACGTCTAAGAAATTCGCCATTTTCTTGCAGTAACAATTTATGACAAATTGGTATTCTTATTTCTACAATATTCCGATTATTGTTATACATCATAACCGCACTCTTTAAATAACTGACTTTTGTCTACAAATGAGTTAATATAAGATTACTATTTTAAGGATCGCATGATTTGTACACATCTGCTATTCTCAATGTAACTAATTAACATATGTACATACCACGCCCAAGCTGATGTGCACATGAGGCTTCCGTTCCAATGCTGTGTCCCTGGTGAGTTGGTCCAGCGGCACATTACGATATCGACCGTAACGTTTACCATCTCCAATGACAAAATGCATGGTGCGATTATCTTCAGGACGATCGTAGTCCAGCTCGGCGGCTATGTAATATGGCACGCCATTCTGTTGTGCCTCCTGCCAGCTACCAAGTAGCTGTGTATCGAAGGGTTGGCTAAGGGCGTCATCCACAAACTCTACAATGAAGAGCAGCTTGGATACGGGCCCGTTGTTATTTTGCACAGGGGTCAGTTCCACAGTGATGGTGCTCGGAGTGCGTGCTAGAACTTTGGGCTGCTTGGGAACCGGGCTGGGCAGACCGACCTCGGTTCTGGCCAAGAGTGTGGCATGACCGCATTCTTGCTCCTGCTGCTGCCTTGGTACCGCACATAAGGCCAGCACGCTAACGTTGTAGAGCGTGGCTGGTTGAAGATCGGTTAATTCGAGTCCCGTTTCACTGCTCTGCACAATGAACTCCGGTTGCTGGAACGGCGGCAGAATTGAATACGTCTCCAAGATATGGCACTTGACACGAAAGTTCAGGATATGCTGCTGCGGCATAAGAGGATCCTCTGCGCCGCCAGCTTGTAGCACTTTTCTTGCATCGTATGCATCCCACGCCAGACTCAAACTGTTCTCCGTGCTGTTGACCACACGCAGATGATGTGGCGCCGGTTGCCGCAGCACCGTTGTCGAGTAGTACGAATGTACTCCAACGCCGCCACAGTACTGCGCCTTATTGGCCATGCATCTAGTGTGACACAGCTGGTCATCCTGCTTCTCACGCGCCTCTAGCTGATTGGCACAAAAGCACTTCTCGGCCGCGAGGACGGCGTACCTGTGATCCTGATGCTCGCAGATCTCGATGCACGTTTGAGGCGTCTTCGCGTACACCGACTCCTTCAGCAGGTCCGTTCTCGCCGTGTAGCAGCCAACATAGTAGTAAACTGGTTCCTTCGACGCCAGAATTTCCAATTGTTGTTGAATGGACACGGGAACACAACAGCAGCATAGCAGCAAAGCCATTGCCACGATACATGCGGATGCTTGGCGTCTATACCAGCTGACAATTGGGCGGTGTCCATCCTGCATGTTACGATGATGCTTGATGTATAAGCTCTGGGTTGGCTTGGGTGTCGTGCCCCGAGCAAGTGCGAGTTGTTCTGATTAAGCTAATTAAACACGATTTGCTGTTGGATTGGTCTGGTCTAATTTAAGCAATTTAAACTCTTATTTGGTTTATCTCTAATAATGTTTTGCCCTTTGCGCGCTACTTTTTTTTTTTTCTTGCATTGTAAGCGCTGCTCAGAACAATACTGATGTTTGCTTCTCTGCTACCTCGATTTGCTTTGACCATTCTCACGTTCTCTCAGTCTCTCAGCAATCATTCCAGTTCCAGTCAACACCAGCACTGGCGTCATTCACAAACCAAAACTGTTGCTGCTTCACTTTTTTTTTGTTTTTATTGTTTACATCGTGAACTTAATAAAGTTCGTTTGCGTCAAAAGAGCACGACTAGTATTGTTCAATTGTGTTCGTAGATCAAACTGGTTCTTGTAGATGCGTATAGATGTCTCTCTCTGACACATGTTAGAAAATCAGCTTTGACGGCTCGTAAAACACATTGCTTGCACGGCATTGCCAATAGAGTTGAAAATTTTAAATTTCTTTAAATGATGTGAAACACATCTCCTAATTAAATTTTGCACGGTTATGAAACGTGATGTTGTAATTGAACAAATTTAAATTGCACCTGTGCTCAGCTGACTAAATACATCCACACACATTAATGAGCCCAAAACAACAATGAAGAGTGTCAACTGAGAGAACAATATAAAGAGAGTGCAATATAGAGAATTTGATGATCATTCGCTCATTGCGGTGGTCCGTCCAATACTTCAATACATTCACGCATACATATGTAGACACTTGAACCATAGTCTGCGGGGTTGCTTGCGTGCCCGTGCAGTTCAATTTGGATGACAGTCGCGGCGGCTGTGGTTGCGCCGCGTTTATCTTCAAAAATTTAATTCAATAAATTATTACATCGGAACCTAAAGCGAGTATATAGTATATGAGAAAACATACGTGGTCGCACAAACACATTCACCTGCACATAAGGAAATGTAATTATTTTGTTATCAAATGCATGCGTGTATGTTGTATTAGTGTATCTTGTTGTTTGGATTGTGTTTCCAATTAGAATTTACAACTGGACAAAGTTGTCAACGTCATCATCAGCAGCAACAATTGCGGCGACTGCTCCGTAAAAGGAGGTTGATAGAGATAAGATAGAGCCAAAGGTAGCACTCGCAATGATAAATGGCATTTTTAATGCGTTTGTTATTGTATTTGAAATAGAATATTGTATTGAAATCCAAATCATTTACGCATACACCTGCTTTTCAGTTTAACGAGAAATACTTCTCTCTATCTGCCTTTGACTTCTGTCGTCTGTGCCTGTTGAGTGTCAAATTAAACTAGCGCATTGTTGAGTTTATTTTTGGCGATCTCTCATAATTGCAGGCTGTCTGCCTTACCACACATTATGGCATGTCATGCTAACGGCTGCCTGCCGCGTTCTCAGAAGCAAACATATTTGATAGAACTGTCGCAATTAAGGATTTCTCGAGTTCACTTGTCGGCTGTTGCATGCAATTTTGGCAATCAAGCACAATACACTTTATATAGGCCTTCAGACAGTATATACAAATTAATTAGTATATTATAATTACATTTTTATACCACCTACCTATATAGGGTATTATAGCTTAGTGCCTCCAGCAAACTTATGTATGTGAAGCATTCACAGCCCAGACGATTTAGCCATGTCCGTCTGAATTGATACATACAGTAATCTAAGGTCTTATTTGCTTTAACTGATGTATTTTGAAAATAATAAGAATACCACGAGAAATTTCATATAAAAAAAGAACATGCTATTTTGCGGTTTCCAGCACACAACATTTTTAAGCGAATTGATATTTCGATACTTAAATTATGTGAATATCAAATTAGCATGTCAACATGCAAAAAAATAGTCAACCCATTATGCCACACTCATATCCGTAAAGAGAAAAGTATGGATAATTACAAAAAAAATTAATAAGATAGCGTCTAGGCATTTTCTCGTCAATCGAAATAACATTAATTAATATTGTCGTATTAAAATCAAAATAATATTGCATCTAAGTACAATAATATGGATTGAATGAATGTGATTTCATCTGTTTATTTATATGTATATTTTTTTAATTGCATTTATTTAATAGACAAATGGCCATACATTTTTGTTTTTTACCATTTCCGTGCCAATTTTAGGTTCATAAAGGTTGGCAAAAGCGGTCACTCTAAAACTTGTGGAAATATATATTTTCCGTACATTCAAAATATTGCTTATCTGAGGACAGCGCTTTAACTGAAAATGGGTCTTTAATTTCTTGAAAATTTTACATTTCTGCTTTTTTTTTTGTTTTTATTTATTTTTTTTTAAATGGAATTTAAAATCTTTTAATAATTATTCCATTCAATGTTAATTTCAAAGATATGCGAAAAAACTATCGTCGACCTACTTCAATAATTCTAAGCTATTACTGATTGTTTTCCATCTCTGAAATTTTTGTTTCAGTAACATTTCCAACATATTTCAAATTTGTTTGGTTCTTTTGCAGCAGTTAAAAACAACTTAAACATTTAACGCCGACTTCAATTCAACAGGAGATTTGATACGATTTACTTACACGCACATAACGAACACAAATGGAGAGGACAGCGACACCGACATCAAGAACAATGGGCGGCTCGGCCGTACAGGTAATCAATGCATCTGAGGAGCATACATTTGTGCTCAACGAAGATGCTCTAAGTGAGGTACTGATGCGGGACGAGGTGAAGGATCGATATGTCTGCGTCGTCTCCGTAGCGGGTGCGTTTCGCAAAGGGAAGAGCTTTCTGCTCGACTTCTTTCTACGTTACATGTACTCGAAGGTACAGTAAATAATATATAGACTATTATCGTAATATATTCACATTTAATACAATTGTTGCTTTGCAGTATGTGCGGCATGATGTAGCGGACTGGCTTGGCGATGAATCGGAGCCACTCTCTGGGTTTTCATGGCGCGGAGGCTCCGAGCGTGATACTACGGGCATTTTAATGTGGTCTGACATATTCCTGCACGATTATCCCAATGGTGACAAGATCGCTATCATACTGCTGGATACACAGGGTGCCTTTGATAGCCAGAGCACGGTTCGCGATTGTGCCACGGTATTTGCACTGAGCACGATGCTGTCCTCGGTGCAAATCTACAATCTGTCACAGAACATACAAGAGGATGATTTGCAGCATCTGCAACTTTTTACTGAATACGGCCGCCTGGCGCTCGCCGACACTGGCAAGAAGCCATTCCAGCGACTGCAGTTTCTGGTGCGCGATTGGAGTTTTCCATACGAAGCAGAGTATGGCGCTTTCGGAGGCGATAAGATACTGAAACGTCGATTAGAGGTGTCGGACAAACAGCATCCAGAATTGCAATCATTGCGTCGTCACATTTCATCGTGCTTCACGGAAGTGGCGTGCTTCTTGATGCCACATCCAGGTCTCAATGTTGCCACAAACCCACAGTTTGATGGACAGCTAAGAGATATTACGCCCGAATTTAAGAACAGCCTACGCACATTGGTACCCATGTTATTGGCGCCGGACAATTTGGTCTACAAAGAGATCAGTGGGCAACGAGTGAGAGCGCGTGATCTCATTCAGTACTTCCAGTCGTATATGAACATATACAAAGGTAATGAATTGCCGGAGCCAAAGAGCATGCTGGTAGCCACTGCCGAGGCCAATCATTTAACTGCAGTTGCAGCCGCCAAGGAGCTGTACAATCAACTCATGGAGGAAGTCTGCGGCGGCACTCGACCGTACTTAAGTACCGCACATCTGGAGACGGAGCATTTGCGCGTTAAGGACAAGGCACTGTTTCAATTTGCTGCGAAACGCAAAATGGGTGGTGAAGAATTCACGGAGAAATTCCGTCAGCAACTGGACACTGATCTTGAGGAGGTCTTCGTCAATTATCGAGCCCACAATGAAAGTAAAAATATTTTCAAGGCAGCGCGCACCCCGGCCGTCTACTTTGCGTGTGCTGTCATCATGTATATAATCAGTGGCATATTCGGACTGGTGGGACTTTACACGTTTGCCAATTTCTGCAACCTGGTCATGGGTGTAGCCCTGTTAACCCTTGCTCTCTGGGCTTACATTAGGTGGGTATATCGACGCAAGTCAAATCCAATCTCATCTTGAATTTAACCTCCTATTCCATCAATAGGTACAGCGGAGAGCTCAGCGACTTTGGAGGCAAACTGGATGAGTTCGCAACACTAATGTGGGAAAATGTAAGCAATTTAATTATGCACATTAGCCCCTAATCTTAGTATTACATATTTTCAGTTCATGAGACCTATCTATCAGGGTTGTATGGAAAAGGGAATACAGCATGTGGCCACGCATGCGGCGGAGGCTGCTGTTGGTGGCGGCAGCACTACACGCTCTTCGGCGCTAAATGGAAAGACGAAGCGTTCATGAGAATACGCCAAATTAGCACAATCTAAAACGCAGCCGTCTCCCGCTACAAAACAGCAACAACAAACACCTAATAATAACAATAATAACAATGTCTCTTATAAATTAAACAAGTACATTATAAACAACAATAGCAACAGTACGAATAGAAGCAACATTAGCAGAGTCGAAGAGGTATTCAACAATATTTGGGGCAAATTGACCAGGTCCAAAAACGAAACTATAGCCAACTGTTCGGTCTCAAACTCGTTAAACTTAGAACCCAGCTCTTCATCCGCGACCATTACAAATAGTCGTAAAAAGCGAAAATCAAAGCGGAATTAATTATGAGTAATTAAATAATTCGGTATAACTTTTTCATTTTTTCATAGTGATTGTATAAATTTTAATTCGAAAATCGCTCCGAGAGGATTATTGTTGTTTATATTACCCCGATGCACTAGTTTAGCTTGTGGCTGAATATATAAAAACAATCTACATACATATTTAATAATTATCATATAAACAATAATATTCATACTTATTTGGTAAGTGGCTTGTATTTGTTGAAAATCCGATTTTAATTTTTTTAATCTATGCGTATGTACCTAATGTAAGAAGTTAACTTGAAACTTGAAATGTAACGCTGTAATATAATGAAACTGCTTGCAAATTTAAACTGGTTTAATTTCCACAATATTTTATGTTTTTATATCCAAACTATGTGAGCAATTCTTGCCCCTTACGCCTTTTGATATGTATAATAAAATGCACATTGTTGCTGTCTCGTTAAATGTACACATTCAACACTTTGGTTGTTTTTAGATTTATATTGTTTATTTCAGCATAAGCAAAGTGCGTTGCCATTATCACCACATAGTAACAATGCTGGTAATGTATAGCTCATAAGTTTACAAATGTCGGGATTAAATTTGGAGCAAATGAAAAATTGTATAATGAAGAACTCTTCTAGCAATATAAATAAAAAAAAAAAAAAAAAAATACATTTATTTTTGTTGTTGCACACAGCCCTTATCGTCCTTACAGCAGCCATTTTCGGATTTGTTGCCGACGCAACCTGAATTCTTGCAACTGTTTTCACTTGATGACGTGGCCCCGATGGAAGTATTGCAGCCGCATTTGCCAGGCAATTTGCACTTGCAATTATCGCAACACTTCTCAGCAGTGCACTTGCACTCTGCATAATAAGAATTTGTTTAGTATCATTGATAGATCTTTTATTTAATCATCGGATACTCACCTTTTTCACAACCAACACACGGCATTGCTACTCAGTTTTGTTATATCTTGTAACTGGAAAGATGACGAATTATCTTTGACAGAATCAGAAATACGAGTTTTACATTTTGGGTGTTTTTAAGCGCATGCGCATTCCTTATTTATCAAGGGTTGTATTGGAAACAATAATGTTTGAATTAAAGGTCTCAGTTCAAAAGAAAATGTAATCGAATGTGAAAATGAAGAGTTTTCAATTTTTATTCTATAAAACAGTTTTGTGGATGTTTGATGAAAGGAAAAGCAAATTATGTTCAAGCATTAATTTGCATTTCCATCTCACTTACTCGACTAATTTAAATTACTGAAATCATCCAACAAATCCAAAATAAACTGTTAAACTTAGATGCTGAATTAATTTTATTGTTATTTGCTTATCATTTCGTTTTTTTTCTATTTGTTGTTGAACATTTCATTTCGATCATTTGTAGCTTAAGACTAACATTTGATGCTCCCTTTAAAGGTATGGGTTTTTTATTTTTATTATTTTATACTTTTTATTACTGTGTCCTTTGTGTTTCACATGGACAAATTACTACACTTATGTGCGTAGTTACAATTAATTTTCACATAAACTAAAGAACGCAAATATTTGTTACGTAATTCTTATATCGTTCAGCAATTTACAATGAAGTTTGTTAGACATCCTTTATTTAAAACGTGCGATTAATTGTATAATATCTGTTCATTTATGTCTAACATTTAAGTAGTAAAAATGTGTTCGGATAGGTAGGATATGAAGGAAGGAGACAGGATTGGGGTTAAATCAAATACATTTATCAGTGCAAAACATACCCAAAGGTTCTACTACAACGTTATAGATACTAGCGTCTCATAAGCCGTTTTTAATTTCAGGTTTTCTTTATATCATTTGATTTCCCAAATACTTAATTATTTTTTCTTTTTACCTCAAAAATTAATGCGTTTTATTTTGTTTTTGGCATTTTCGTATAGTATAACAATAGAGTTCTTGTTTTTAAAATGTATAAACATTTAACTTAGCTATAATTTTCATATTTGCTTTGTTTATCAATTGGTAGTTCGACATTTGATGATTTTTTTTTTTAAGATTCGGACAATTTATGGTCTTGAGATGTCTTTAAATAGTAACCTTGTATGATAATTGCTAACAGTATGATTTCATGTGTGTATTTATATGCTAATGTATGCATGAGTGTGTGTGAGTTACATATATATGATTTTCTATTCTGTTATGTTAATATGTGGCTAGCGTAATTTTTTCTTATATCAAATTGGATAAGTTCCACGCTTAAATTTCGAATAGGTTGTCTCACCTTAGTTCTGGGCGTTGCTTTTTGGGCCTCAAGGATATGAATGCAGCTTAATTCACGTACCGCTTTAGTTGGTGTTCTTCTATTCTTAGCCTCTGGCAAAATGTTCCTAAATTATTGGCCTTCATCAGTCAAATGGTTTGCCGAAAAACAAAATGCTGAGCAAATTATTAAACGACAACTAAATTTGTGTTGGACTCGCCGCCTGGGAGGTTGACGCCACACCAACAACTGAACTGCTATCCGCTGCGGACAAGACGCTACTTACGACAGCAGCAGCAGATGTTGCATGTGGCAGTTCATCCTGATCCTGTCCATTCGACTTGAATTTTCCGGGGAGCGGTGATTGAGAAATCATTTCTCTTTCGATGTTAGTGTTATACTTGTCTTGCTGCGTATCAATTTCTGGTTCTGGCGGCGTAGATGCACCTTTGGGTTTTGATTTAATCGACGCCGCCACTGATGTAGATGCTTGCATAGACAACTCTTCACTGGAAGCTTCTTTGATGCACGTGACGCTACTGGACGTGTTCGCATCCCTTTTAATGATGCTAAATATGCTCTGTATGTAGCATTCCATCGTGAGTAAAGTACTAAGACGCCTCTTGCGATCCTCATTAACGCGATCTTGTGCCGTCTTTTTATTTGCTGATTTCCGATTGAGCGTGGGCTCTAGCTCATCTTCAAGCTCCGTCTCATCATCTGATGAGGGAACCGATGCTTTCTCTAGCTTATCCGATTCTGGACTTTCTATATGATCTTCCACCAAATCACTATCTGCCGCAGTTTCATTCCCAGCATCTTCAGCATCAAGTCGATTGGCCATTTCCATAGACACATCTTCGGAATTGGTTTTATCGACTATGTCGATTTTCTCTTTTGTATCCACCAGAGCCGTTTCTGCTGTAGACCCTGCTCCCAACTGTGTATCTTCCGTGGCCTTAAACGAGTCTCGTTTTAGCTTCTTGTTTGGGAATTGATCTGCAAAATAAAAGTTAATTTTTTGACTTATTGCACCCCATCTAATGAATCGACTATCTCACCACGTTCAGCTTCTTTTTTGAAGCGTTCACTCTTGTTGAGCAATGCTCTTAGTGATCCACGCAGTTCCTTACGCACTGATGTTGGTACACCAGTTGCTTGGGCTATGACACGTATGGCGAAGAGATCGCCACACAGCTCGTCTATGTCGTCCTTTGAGTGCATGCCATAATTAATTGTGTAAATCATGCGGGCAACTGGAAGCTGTGCTGCGACCTTATGGTAGTAAATTTCCAAAAACTCTCTCACAAAGGCATCCTTTAACATTCTGCGCTCATCTCGTAGCACATTGTGCAAATACTCTATCAGCAACTGATTCTTGACAAGCAGTTCCGAGTATCTGATTATAAATAATTGTGTTGGTTTTGTTAGTCGGGATTATCAAAAAATAGACTAAATAAATGTAAGTTTAGGACATTTCTATTATCTTTATTGCCTATTATCACAAATTAATCATTTGCGTGAAAAATATATTCGAATGTAATCCATTCTAAAGCACATAGTAGGCATTTAAAAAAAAAACAGAATATTGAGTCTGACCATTCCAAATTGTTTCTTCCCAAATTTTTAAATTTCAAAGTAAACTTCAAGCCTCTAGTTCCTAAAGTCTTTGAGATAAAGGTAATGATAGAATCGTATTCGATTGCAAAATGGTGGACAATCTTATGTAACTGTTAAGTTGTATAATTCCAGTAGGTTTAACATATAGCTGCTTTAAAACTTTGTTATGTCTAAGGAAACACTTACTTGTGCGTCAACGCATTGTTGTGTATGCCAACCCAGAACTTTGGAAAGTAGTTGAAATGCAGCGGAGTCGACTCAATAGCAACAAGGCAGTGTAACTTGACTAGTGTATCGTTGAGAGAACCCATGTTGACACACATTCGAAGCATGACATCGATGAAGTCGTGATATGGTCTGTAGAAGCTATCGACAAGTGCATCATACTCCACATCAAGACCTCGTGGGGTCAATTCAGCTAGCGCAATGCACATTTGCACCATGGGTCGAGGAGGACGCGGTGAATTCTTAGCACCTTGGGGCCAGGGTGTCTGCTTGGCTCCCCGACGTGGGAAGTATGGACCCAATGGACCAATTGCATTAGGTGCGTTTGCTACAGACAGATGACAGTTGATCAAAATGGGTGCCAATATGCTAGTTGCCTCGAGAGTAGTGTTGCGCACCAGCTCCTTGAGCACCTCCAGTGCCATTCGACTGATCTCGGGTGAGTTGAATGTGTTAAGCAAGGTGGCCAAGCGCTTGATGGCATCTGGAAGGGCCTTTGCTAATGCAGAGAGCTGATGCTGTTGGCGAAGAAAATGCTGCTGCTGCAACTGCATTTGCTGTAGTTGAAGGTGTTGCTGCATTTGCTGCTGCAACTGCTTCTCTTTCTGCTGTGGCGTCTGCGGTGCTTGGGTGCACTGTGCCTGCTGTTGTTTCTGCATCAGTTGTTGCTGTTGCAATTGTAACTGCTGTTCCAACTGCTGATGTTGTTGCTTCTTTTGCGCCGAATTATCTGTGCGCATTCGCAGTGTTGCTAACAGTAGCACCATCTCGCCAAGTAGGTCTAGGAGATCTCCAGCCACATGGCATGCGGTGGCTTCGTGATGCATGGAATGTAGAGTGTGCAGAGCCTCAAAACACATTTCGATGCCGCCGTTGAAAATTACCAACATCCTGTCATCGTCATTGTCCACTGTGTTAAGCAATTCAATTTTTAACATTTTAAAAACAGTTAAGAGAGTATTATAGTCGTATTTTATTCATAAAAAAAAAATTTTAAATAGAATCTTCTACTTGTTCTGATATTGAATTCAAATAATCGTTGTTTATGGAATTTTAATCCATATTTATTTAAAGAAAGTAATTTGCAAAAATAAAATAAATCGAATACAAATATCTAATTTTCTATAAAATTAAAGTCTGGGAAAAAAAACATTTATTTTTCCTAAAGACTTTCGTTTTTGAAAAGTAGGTGTCGTACAGAAAGTTGTTACGTTGCTTAATGTTGCTTAGTGGAGTATTGTCATTGCTTCGCTTACCGAGAATTTTAAATGCACTGATGAGAGTTGACCAAGAGACCCGAGCATCTAGACTGCTTGTGTAAGAAACAATTACGGAGCGCCTAAAAGCGATAACATCCAGTTTCTCTTGTTCACTTGCATCCGGATGGCGGGTAGCAAAAAGAGCCATCAGTTTAAATAACTCATCGACAGCAGCGGCATATTGTGTTGGATGTGGCGTTATGTTTTTGAAGGCCCATTGCAGATTCTGATGCTGTGCTAGCTGTCGGGTGAGCGCCCGGCTTTGTTCACAGCACAAGCGCAATAGTCCATAATACGCTGGCAGCATAGAGCGATTGTAGGTTACAATTTCTGAGTCATCGTGATCGGCACTAAAAATTAATGGATAGGTCAAATATTAAAGCGTATTCATAAATACATTAAGCAATATATTCGAGTCTTACAGTATATAATTAAATGCAATGTTGCGCGTTATTTCCGGACAATTAGCCACCTGGGCCGCGTTCTCCGGGCAATCGACGAGCGAGTGATGCCAAAAGGTCAGAAGGGCATGCTTATTATGATGCGCTGGAACGCTAGGTTCAGATAGGCGTGGATGAAATAGCTCCCATAGGGAACGCATAAATGAACCGATCTGTAATAAAAATAATATCTTTAGTCGTGCACCGTTTGAAGAGATATGCATCAGAATAGCCAAACTTGCCATTAGTTTTTCAGTCTTTGAAACCATACAATAGCTAAGTAGATTAAAATATGCAGTCAACTTCGTTGTGCCATGTGCTCCAATGTCGGCATAAACACGGGCTGGCCGCAGCAATCGAAGTAGTAATGTAATCACCTGATGCAGCACGACTTGGGCATCGCTGTTGATATCTCTGCGAGATTATATGATATATATAGGTGTTATTCATGGTTGTGATGACAATATTTACCTATAACTGTGTGGGTTGAGAGCCAATAACTTGTGCTGCGAATGGGCACGGAAGTTGGCACGAAACGGTTGCGACGGCACCAACGCCACCAACAGACAGGCAGCGGCTACAAATGTAAATTTATATTTGAGCTAAATGAAACTGAATGATGTATATAAATATTAATGAATTTTTTACCATTTCTAACGCGCGTATTATCATGTGCAAGCAGGAATTGTTCCAGCCACTGCTCGGCGGACTGCAGAATCCAAGCATGCGCTATTTTATTCTTTGTTGCCTGCAGTGACAACCAGTCAAGCACAGATTGTGGACAGTACTCTGCAGCATCCCACATGCGCGGTAAAACAAGCTGCGTGAAACAGGGTAGCCCAACAGGTCCTCCTTGAGTCTCAGTCAGCAGGGTAAGCAGCTTGAAAAACGGCGCGCAGAGCTCGGTGTGCTTGGTGACCGAAGCGAAGAGCATACTTATGATTTGGGTGGCTAAACGATCATCCCAGCGGCACAGTGCGTGTATTAAATGCTTCGTCTGGTGCGGATTAATGCCATCCTTAATTTGTTGATACAAAAAAATGGAAATCCCTATAAAAGATGATAAATCTTGTGTTAGTAACTCATTGCTATACTAATTTCCTTAAATATAAATCGTTTAACGAGGATGCCATAATTCACTGTGATTTTGATACAGTGAAACGTTTGCTGAATTTCAGAATTAACTAAATATGTTTTTACTCTTGGCACACACAATTTGGAAGCCATCTTATGGATGTAATCTCCAATATGAAATAAAACTCTAATTTTACATTATATAACAATAAACAAAAGTGTGAATAACACTAATTTTTTTTTTTCAAAAAGCCAATGCAACGATTTTGTGTAAAGTAGCATACAAAAAATACAAACATCAACACATAGTTTCAATTACGAACGTATAGGACGAGTATCGAATATACAATACACCCAAGAATAAAATAATAAATATTTCGAGAATTCAGATGTGTGCAGAAAAATGTTTAGTTATAGAATTAATTAATTAATCGGATTGGATTAGATGGAATAAATGACGCTTTGCAGTTTTTTTCAGTATCACCTTTCCACCGGCAATGGCAGTGAAGTCCTTGGGTGATAAGCGTAGCCGAAAATCCGTTCCCCGTGACCGCTCAACAAGACTAGCACACAACGCAATCATTTTGTCTAAGGATGCTGGTCGCATTTTTTCCACTGACAGCGCCTCATCTGAAGAATTATCCTCGTTGTCCGAGCTGATGTCAATCTAAATTGTTAAAATAATTAGTTGCAGCTAAATTGAGAGAGGAATTTAAGGCTTTTAAGGCTTTGTTAACTCACACTGTCGGTTTGCTTATGGCCCAGATAAAAGTCAACCAGATTCTTAAGTACCCCAATTCGCAATAAAAACATTGCCTCCTCATCGCCCATGCGCGAAAACTCGCACAACAGGCTAAAGTATTCTGATAGATGGCGAAGATGTGAACGAGCCCCATGTTCCAGCAGCGAAATTAGTGAACTAATAAAGCGTGTTACACATGATGCCTGACCAATTAGCTCTCTATCATCCTCGTCTGTTTCTACACCCAGATAATGGTCGGCGTGTGAGGGACTATAAAAGAAGCCATGTTATGATGTTTCACAACATTTAATTTTCAACTTACCGTAGTCGCTGTATGACATGAACCACAAGTCTTTGAAACATTTGACGGACCATTTGATTTGGGCATTGAATCAGTACTTGTACTGGCCAGAAGGGCTCTATTGACATGTGCGACAAAAAACCATTCGCAGGCCTCTTCACTGGCATTAAATTGCTTTGTCAAGAGCTCCACCCAAGGCACCATTGTTGGCTATAAGATAAAGACTTGGTTGAGATATATCGACGAGAAACACAAAATTCGTTGCTCACTTTTTCCTTGGCATGTATGAATGTTTCAATGAAAAAAAGACACAGATAGCTTGGCGGCCTTGCAAGTGACATCAGTTTCAGAGAGTAACGTCTGCGGTATATGGCCACATATCTGCCACATGAAACTGAAAATCAAAATGAGCATTATATCAATCCATTAATTATCGGCAGTGAAATTGTTGAAATACTCACTTGAAATATGTGTGTTCGAAAATGTTGCGATCTTGGAGAAACTGTCGATTGTCCTGCCATATCCAATCTTCTAGCTCCTTACTTAACAATGGACGAAACTGTAAGTGATTTAGTTTTGTGGACACTGTGGATTCCCCACCGACGGCCGCCTTTGAGGTTGACGCCTGCGGTTCTTTATTGTTATCACAATTGGCTGTTATTCTCTCCACCTTCTCTTCTTTTTGTTTCTCTATGATCTCCTGTTCAATCTCAATTTCCAGTTTAGCATTCTTCTCATCGTTTTCTGATGGAATTACATTATTTCCCTGGGCTGCACCTGAATATTTTTCTAAACTCGTTGCACAATTATCAATGCTAAGAGCTGTTTCCACTTTAATTGTTGCATCTATTTCTGGTTTATCCTCATTGGTTGGACTCGGAGTTGGCGTCGCTAACAACTCGGAATGTCGTCGCTGCAAATGTTCTGGCAACCGGCGCTCATAGAAAAGCATGTACGCAGAGTTAGTTTTCTCAAAACTAAAGTCTAAATATTTTTCGGTTACAGAGTCGTAGGTTTTGCTCTAAATAAACAACAAAATATATATATATTTTCAATTAACCCACAAGAGCAAAAGCATAACTACATACCGTCATCTCCCCGCCGAAGCATTCGGCAGCAATTTGCGAGGGATCAAAGGGTTTGACCTCTGCATCATTAAAGAGGAACCAACGCTCGTGTGGATGATAATTGCTTTTCGTGCGCTCCTTTATAAAGCTGTAATAGTGTCCCCCATCGGCTGTTCCCGTGTGCACTGTGACACCAACCAATTCGTACCTGCGTTTAAATTATGAATAACATCAGTGTGATGAAGCAATCAATATGAATTGTTTCTAAATCAGTTTTTAAATTTATAACACAACAGTATTGGCATTTTTAAAGAAATACAAACGGGTCTAGTGAGACACTAAATGAATTTTACTCACTCATAGCACTCTTCGATGTCAGCGTCAAGTGTGGCTTCAGCTTTCTCGTTTTCAGCTTCCTCGCTAGCATCTTCATTTTGTTCACGCTCCCGTTTCTCGCGGTCCTCTTTATACTGCTGAGGCATAAGTGTCTTCTCGACATAGTGGCACATGTTTAAACGCAAGGGGAATGAAAAGTGCGTGTTCACCTTCTCCTTCAGCATGGTGACCATATTGAAAGTGTACCGCATCGTATTGAAGCAGAGTATCTGTGGCAACTTCTTAAAGCACGCTCGCTTCTCGGCGCGCACCTTTTTACCACACTGCGAACACGTGTACATGTTGTCGCCCTCGAGTGTATCCTTGACGGTAACCTCATCGAGTGACTCCTGCAGATTGCGCATATCAGCCACTTGACAGCGAACCGTATAGAATTCTTCGGCAGTACGAGAGACATGGCCACAGTCCAGCGACACAACGTTGTTGCTTAAAGTGCCACAAAATAAGCGTTTCACCAGATGTTTTAAATCAGGCGTCATCTCCTCTAGTTTGGATACCAAATCGATAAAGAATTCCGCCATGTCCTTTTGCTCGCCTGTATTGAGCGGCTGGTGATCCATCTGGTAAACGCGACAGAAGCTACGAGGATTATAAGCTTTACGCTCCGACTCTAGTAGATAGGCAAACATCCGCTGCAGTTCCAGCAACGTGGGTGCATGTTTTTGGGCGCCGGCCGGCGGGAGACGCAAAATCGCTGTTCGTGCCTGTGGCATCATATACAGGTGTTGAATACACGAGGCCATGTAGCAAGTGGCGCCCAAATTAGTGAGGCCAACATATCCGCATTCGGCACGACCCTCGTCGCGGGGCCAATAATCCCAGGGATATGGTTGCTTTGGCCCTGATTTGTGTTGAGCTAGCAATCGACCATGCAGATAACTGTAGTTAGTAGCACAACCGCGACTCAACTCCACCAGCAGATCGTAGGCAGCGGCACGCGATGTGGCGGATTTACACTTGGGCTTCTGGCGATTCGACGGTGATGGCATCTCAAATAGAAACTCAATCAATTGCTCAATGAAACTCAATGCTTTGGGTCTGTACTTGTAGCTGGTATCGTACTTGATCAAATTAGACATCAGATTTAGTAAGCCCACGAGACCGTCATCCTGATACCCATGACGCAACTCGTGATAATCGCGACTCAGAATGCTGTCCGAGATGCTCTCGCACAGCATTTCAATGTCGATGCGTTCCTCCGCAACCATCTCGGTAGTCAGTGTGTCAACGAGTCGCGCCAATAGCCAGAAGTAATCCCGACAGGCCGGCCCATAAGGCTCTTTCCCCTCCTCGGATAGCAAAAACTGTGTATGCTGCACAGACGAACTCATTTGTTCAGCACGCGGCAGCAGCGCAATCAGTTTATGCAGCAATGGCGCCAGCAGCAAACGGTAGCTTTGGGCATTACCTAGGCATATGCGATAAAGACCGGCACAAATTTCACGACGCACTGCGGGCTCCGGGTCCTCTAGAATGAATTTTTGTAGCCAAGCGCACTGATCTGGTTGCGACCAGAGCAGACGACGTGCTTCCGACGAGGCATGAACAAAGCTCACCAAAATATTCATTGTAAACTGCACAAGTTGAGCGCGACCCCAAAAACCGGTGCGCAGCTGATGAAACTGATACGGAAACAGCAATGATGACGTGGAGCCTGCCGACAAATGATGATGCACCTCATCGTTAAGGATGCTGGATAGCCGTTTCAGACACTGCGGCACCTCCATCAGCTGCAACATGAATGCATGCGGTCGCGACATGAGGACATGCAGATCCTGCGACTGTAACTCTTCGAATCCCAGCAACCAAAGAATGCGCAAGAGGCTGGCCAAACAGTCGTGACGCCACTCGTTCAAAGTTAGCTCTTTTGCATGAGCGCTCTGTTGCAGCTGACCACCACTAAAGATTTCATACAGATGCTGTAAACCGCCGCATTTAATAAACGCCTCGCTCCATTTGCTGCTCTCGCCAAGAAGCGCTGGACGCACTGGAGTCGCTGGCAAGATAGTCGCCGGTAGGGTCGAAGGTAGCGGCGGTGTGGAGCAACCCAAAGGTCGTTCCAGATCTAGATCGGTCTTTTTCTGACGCTTACTATTCTGCTTAGGTTGATTTTCTTTGTCCCCGCTGCTGGCTAGTTCGCTGACTTCCAGATCACTTCCACAAGAGCGTGGCGTTGATGTCAATGTGGTCTCGGTGTCACCACCCAAATTGTCCTTGCTACAGTCACTACTGCTGCTGCTTCGTTTCGGTTCCGCAGACTGTTCGTTGCTGTTGCTACTATTGTTGTTGCTATTGTTATTGTTGTTACTATTGCTGTTGCTGTTATGTTTTCGATTTGCGTTCTTTTTGAATCGCGGTTGCTCGCTAATAAGCAGATTGCCATTGGATCCTGTAGCACCGGTGGCTCCAGTGGCGCTAGTTACTTGTCGCGAGCCACTGCTTAAAGCTAAACTTTCCACAATATGCAAAGAATACATAAACTTTTGCAGATTGCTGGGATCAAGAAGTTCGCAAAATTTTTGCTTGATTTGTTTTTGCTTATTGCCCACCTGCTCCTGGTTGCCGTCAGCGTCCAATTGCTGCAATTCGCACAAATCACTGACCAGATTCTTGAATGCATCCAAAATATGCGGATTAGTGGGTAACATCGCCAGAATATCCCAAACGCGACGCGACAAAAGCTGCGCCTTCGTATGGTGTTGAAAATGCATCGTCGTCGATTGCGGCTTCATGTCACCAAGTGTTTGCATTAAACAAAATAGTTTCTCAAAATACTTGGGCTGAAGAAGCAATACTGTTGGAAGGCATTCCTTGGGTGGAGGCGGCAGCATAGACGGATGATCCATATTCGTTTCTTTACGTCGTGCCCCGCGACCACCCAACGAGACGTAGACAATTTGATTATCCTTAAAGCCGGCATCGCCTAGTGTGCGTTCGTCATAGTCCGACGTGAGCTCTTGTCCTTGTGTGATAATTCGTAAAGGTCCATCGTTAAGCAGCAGGCCCAGAACTGGAGCTGCCATGCCCGACTGTAAGCTCTCCCACCACTTAGACACCTCCGCCTTGAGATCGGCAATTAGATCACAGGTGTGCATATGTAGTAGACTCTTCTCCGATAAACCAGCCTGTTGCAGAACAATGCGAAGTGGTGGACCACCGCCTTCATTCTTCAAATTGCTATGGGACCCAATGCCCTTACCCTCAATAGCCCAGCGACGCAAATGAAATGCATAACGACGCCTGAATGTATCCAGATGCGTGTTGAGTAGCAGCAATCCGCGCTGAACGCGCATTAAAGCGTTCTCATCCTCAATTCTGTGGAAATAGGTATTGTAGATGCCTATATATAAGCACAATATGAAGATCCAACTTACTTTTCCAGAGCTGTTGCCGCCTGCACAAGGTTGTCCATACATTGTGACACAAACTCCTTTTCAAGTCGCAACTGTTGACCCATGTAGTACATGTTGATGTACTGAATAGCTGCAAGCGATACCTCATTGCTTTGGGCACGCAATGCAATCTTCCACAGATGGTACATGCCTACTGCATTTGAGTTGGCAGCGATCGAGTCACTATGCTTTTCGTACTCGGCCATGGCAATGCGAGCGAAGCTGCAGAGTTGCTGGAACAGGCCCAATGCCACCATTGAGAATTCTTCTGGTCGCAGTTCTGGTAATTTCCTTAAGTACAAATGCTGCAGTGCATCGATGCCAAGCGCATGCTGATCACCACCTTTCGTTTGAGCTTGCAGCCAGGAAAAATAGCAGTCGGAGCATTCAGGGTCATGCGCAAGCCAGTCCCACAGCGCATCAAGCTGCTCCAGCGTAAGACGAAAGCTCTTCGGGGAACCCACGGACGAGAAAATCGATGATAGAAACTGCAATCTTACTGAAACCTGCGTTTTGTGTGAGTACAACTGCAGACCTAGTTGCTGTTGCTCCCCATTTTGATTGATCAAGAGTTCCGCATGTCGTCTGGCATAGTGTCGAATGTTATTAAAGAAACACTGCATCATTCGATGATTGCGTTCTGCCCACAGTGTCATCGAATGCGTGTCGGACGGTCGAAACTGTTGGAATGAGGCAAACAACTTCGGCAACAGTCTTAAGCTAACAATTACACTGCGATTGTTGGTCACGTTCTGCAAGCATCCCTCAATAAACTTTGTACGTAGCTGACGATCCATACTGAAGCAAAGCAGCGTTGCAAGAGCCTTCTCCGCCTCCAGTGCCAGGGACTCGCCAAGTTGACCCTAAGCAGTGAGATTTTTAAATATACGATAAATAGAAAGACAAATAAAATTTGTTTTTTAATTGGTATTTTTTAACTGATAATTTCTTGTAACCTGCTATTTGCTAAGAAACGGTTTTTAAATGAACACTATTTAAATCTCTGCTATTTAAATTAACACTATGCTTATACTTCGATTAATATTAATTAATTAATTAATTAATTAATATAACATCTGACAACATATGTACATTTCTGTACACTTCACTAGATAAAATAGTTTAATACAGTTTTACAGTTTAAATAAAGTTCTCAAGCCAAAAATATGTTGCGTAATGTACTTACAATTTTATCGTCCTGCAGTAAATCCCAAAGCAGCGTGTTTCCAGGCAAACATACATCATTGAGCTTAAATGTAGGCTGCTGATTGTTGCTCGATCCTGTGCTGCTGGCCTTAGGTGAGCTCTGTTGCTTATTGCTTACTTCAATTAGATCGCCATCCGAGTCGGATTTTGATTTGGCAACAGCTGCCGCGGCAGCGGCAACTGCAGCATTCGCCTGCTGTCGCATAGCCGCTAAAGAGTGCTGAGCTTTGCCAGTGGCCACAGCAGCGGCGGCCACAGCAGCTGCGGCTGCGGCTACATTTGTTTCTCCAGACTTTTGCATAGCCATTGCTGATTGGGCGGCCATCAAAGCTGCGGCTGCTGCAGCAAATGCTGGCGCTACACCACTACAGTTGGAGGCAGTTACGCGTCCACTGTGCGAATTAACAAGCTGCGCTAATTCCTCCTCGCATGGCGAAACATCTTCGTCGTCAAAGTCAGCCAAATTCTTTTCCGATTTGTTGCTCATGGGCGACGAGTAACTGCCGTCATTCTCTGCGCCACTTAATAGCTCACTAATGTTTGTTTCGGCAATTGCCCGTATATAGGGTCCCTCTCCATGCAAATGCTTTAACACCGCTGCGGGAACCAATTGGTGGCCAGCGCTATCGCTGCACTCGTCGCTGTCAGCTAGCAGTTCACCATCACCATCGCCATCAGCATCGCCGTCATCGCTGCTGGGCACATCTTCGGCGCCATCCCATATTTCGACGAGCTCGTGTGGCAGCAACTGATGCTGTTGTTGCTTGTTTCCATTCTTGGGTCGGCGTCGTTTGATGCTGGATTTTTTGCGATGCAGCTGCAGTTCCAGAGCGGCACGTGATTGCATCTCCTCCTCACTGCTTGTGTTGTCAATGATATTGACAATGCGATGGTTTCTAAATGGCATACAACAAATGAAAGATGTGTGTCCTAATACAAACTGTAAATGATCAGGAGCCACTTACTTCATGTCAACCTTGGTTATCTCTTCGGCACTCAATTGTTTTATCTTCTCAGTTGTGGGGTCGCAAATGTGTCGCCTGTGTCGGGCCTGTTTACAAGGCGTTACTCCATCGACTGGACTCTTTTGGCCACCCCTGCCTCCCCCACCACCACTAGCGATGCTGCTGTCGTCGGCACCAACATGATCATCCTCCGTATTGCTGCCTTCTATACTGCCGCTGTCCGAGCTCGACGCCGTCACATTGGATCCCAGCAAATGATCCTGCATTAAATTCATTTGGGTGCGCGAGCAATCGCGTGTCCAAATCAATTTCGTCAAAGCGGATGCGATGTAAATGCTCTGCTCCGTGTGCTCTTTGGGATCCATGCGGCACAGCAATGAATACAAATGCATGGCGGGTCTTGGAGCCAAATTCTTCACTAATGCCGGCAAAATATCGAATATGGTTTTTGAGCAGTGCTTCAGTTGCGTCGCCTGCCAGATGAGCTTGATATCTTCCTCGGATATTTGATTCTCCACTGCCAGAAAATTGAGCAGTACATGCGCCTGCTTCACTATCTCCACGTGCAAATTGGGACCAAACAGATGCTGCACTATTTGATTCTCTGTTAGCCAATTGGCAATGCGCTGTCCAAAAAGTTCCACTTCGTTAACCGTTTCAGTCGTACAGATTTCATTAAACAGATTAATGTGTGCATTGATCTGTGCCATGCCTTCAAATGATCAAAAAGATTGACACAAATAAGCAACTTGATCAATTAATTAGCTCTATTATTTACTTACCCGCTAGACGCATTGTTAAAGTTGTCGATGTGAAATACTTGAAGGCCAGTGCGAGACCCTCAGTATCAAAGTTGACAGCCACGTCCAGCGGATCACGCATCGAAGACCAAACAAAATCCGCCATGGCGCGAGTGGCAGCTGATCGAAGATTCTGGTCGGACAGCTTACACATGTATTGCAGAATACGGCTACGCAGCGGAACAAACAGCTGAGTATTACAATGATAGTTGAGCCAGAGCTTCACGTTTGATACTGTGGCCGTCATCGAGTGTGCCGTTGATACCGGCAAATCGGGATGCTCAAAGCACAGAGACATGGCTCCAAAGCCACCCGAATTGCAGAAGAGACTCACGTTGCGTAGCAGGTAAATGGGAAGATCGTTGTCGTGCAAATCACAGATTAATGCCAAGTGGTGAGCTTCCTCCGCTTGAAGGTCGTCTAAGCGCGAATGAATGCCATGCTTGTGGGCAATGTACAGTGGAAAGTTGAGCAGAAATACTTTTGAGACCAGCACCAGTAGTTTCTCCACTTCGGGAAGTATCCATGGCTCTTCAGTGTATTGCGTCTTACTGCTGCTGCTGCTTGTTTGAAGAGCTGGTGCTGAAGCTGCTGTCGGCGATGATGACGATGGCAGCTGCGTTTTAGGTGGACCCGGACCATCGCCTGAAGCGCGGTTCTCATCATCTCCGCTGGCTTCAACAAGTGCAACTTTCTTGTCTGATGATGATGATGCCGAAGATAATGGTAGCGTTGTGCTCGAAAACTTAGATTCCTTGCTGTTTTTGTTGTACTCGACGTCATTCACTGCTTCATTAGACGCGTCCTTGTCGATTTTGTCGAACGAGTTCTTGCGCTGTGCCTCAGCAACAACCTGAGCTGCACTCGCCGTCAGCCGCTTATAGCTGTCAATGAGGTGATCGATGTGCTTCAGATGTTGCACAGTCAGACAGATGAGGGACTGCACCACCAAATTAAAGCGGTCATAGTTCTTATTATCCCGATACAAGCACATGCACTGGCGTTGAGGCCACGATTGAATGTAGTTGAAAGTTGTCTCAATTTCACTTTTGAGCAACAGCTGAAACTTAAGCTCCGAACTGGCCACGCGCACCTCATCTGCAAAATAAATAGGTACATATGTGTGAGGGAAGGTGCGGGCAAGGAAAGATGCACACACGCACACATATGCTTAAAATGCCGACACTTATTGCATTCATTGCACTACTTACACAGCTCCAACAGATTTTGGAAATCGGCGCAAATCTCACACATTGTATTCGAGTGTTTCTCTATTGTGGTTCTACCAAAAGTTGTCGATGTCGTTTTCGCTGCCGCCGTTTCTACTTGCTCAGATCAGTTTGCTTTGCTTTGCCGTCGTTGTTGCCTTCTCCTCCGCCACCTTCTCCTTCACCGTCGTTAGCGTTTGCCGTTGTCGTCGCCAAGTGCAATTTTGTTGGTGGGCTTTTATTCGATCGTTTCAGTCGTTCGAAGCGTCCGATCAATTCCATTTATATTGTGCACTCTATGCCACTCACTCTCATGCACACAACACGCACTTGTCTAACATTGCATCCAAAATTACACTTAAATTCTAATAAATTTTTATGAATTGATATATTTTCTAGATATATTTTCTGTCGATAAGAAAAATCGCTACTAGATGAGCGATAGACGGCCAGACTGTGTGGTGGGCGGTCGATCAGTTTGCAGTACGACATTGTTTCTATTCTATGTGACATGCGATGTTTTTTTTTCGATATTCATTAGCTACAATGTGACCCTTGGGGGAGTATTAAATTCCTTTTCTATCGAAATACTAGATTTCATATTTCTAGTTAAAAATTTCATGCCGCCTTATTTTTAACTAATTATTGTTAACGCAAATGTTTTTTTTTTATTCCAAATTCAATCACTGCAAGGAATAAAAATTTCAAAATGTGCATTTTACATACATACATCCAAAAATAGAGTAGCCAAATAGAGGACGCAAAATAGTATATTTTTATTAATTCATATTATGGTCATACACATTGATTGGAGTAACTTCGATACATTGGCAAACCAATTTTGCTGCAGCGTTTGTTTGTTTACACATTTTGTGAATTAAAGTGTCGACAAAATAGATTGAAGATGGAAGATTGCATAATGGATACAAATTCAAATACCGAGGCCAACTCAGATCTGAACTTCGGCATGGAGGACGATAAACCACAGTTGCCGGAACAACGCTCGTCTGCTGGCGGCATTTTATGTTCGGAAAGCAGAGAAAACCCAAACGCAGCCGGTGTCTGTTATTGGTACGAAACCATATATATACTTATATTGTTATTATTGATTGATTTATGATTTCTTTACAAACTGGTTTTCTTCAGTGGTAAGGAGCGCAACCTAAACATTATTGAATTGCTGTGCGCAACGTGCTCCCGCTGGATTCACGAAACGTGCATAACTCACCAATTCGGCAAGGCAAGAATACTTCCCTTCATAACCAACTATATATTTGTTTGCAAAAACTGCTCTGGCGCGGGTCAAGAAAGCTTTCGCAAAAATCAAGCCAGTAAGTAAATCTACCTATCCATCTGCAAGGTGATATTTTATCGTTTATTCTGATGCAGCGATATCGCAGATGTGTCAATGTGCCATTGCCAACATGCAACAAGCTGCCCAACGCGAGGGTAATCATCAGATTCAGTTCAGCAAGGACAAGGAGATTATACCGTACATTGAGCAATATTGGGAGGCCATGACAACCATGCCGCGCCGTCTGACACAATCATGGTACTCTACTGTTCATCGATCCTTGGTAAAGGATGTGAACACCCTTTTTACCTACGAGGAGCATGTAGAGCACGGTGCAATGTACGGATTGGTGCATCAAGATCTGCGACTTATTAAACCCAACTACGAAATCATGACGAAAAGTGGCGCCCTACGACTCTCTGACGATGGATATATACAGGGTGAGATTAAGCTTATATGCTGATTGGGACAAGTATTGCGAAGTCTAATACTGGCGCAATTCAGTTTTATCGCATACTGTTTTGCATAGTCTTCCAAATATACTCCTCGTCGTGAAGTGTGATTTTTCTCTCACTGCCGCTCTCTATTTTTGGTAGACGTTTGCTTCTCGTTCTGCTCACACACACATTCAGCATTGCTCTCTTTGCTGTCTTTGTTTTTTCTTTGCTTTTGCAATGCAAACAATCGAAACGAAAGTTGATCGTCATCATTACGTTTTGCAGTACTCGCACATCAACTAAATTTATCGAGCAAACATCAACAACATTCAACTGCTTGAATCGTGTGGGTGTGGCATCTTGTCCTAGTTGATGTGGAGTCATTTTCTAAAAAACAACACTTTGTATTTAATCCATTTGTGTGTGCTATCATTCTAACTAATCACGACGCAATTTATATGTAATATATGTATATTACTCTGATACATATAATACCTTGTCCTTCTAATGACGTCGACATCAACAGCCTCAATGGCTAACAACGAGGAGGACTGTAAGTCAATAACATCGCTAATTAAAAACATAAGCTGGGCACACTGGTTGAAATCAATTACACCGACAACTACAATTACAGCTATAAACAAAAAGTGTGCTCGACTGTGAGATACCCGCCACCCATTTTGAATAAGAGCAAAATATCGCGATATTTTTTCTCAAAATATACCTAAATAAAATTAATATACCACAAAAATACTATATACATACCACAAAAATACTATATACTACTACTATGTTACTACACTACTACATACTATGGTGTGCGAAAAATACCAGATCCCTAAGTTAACGTTTTTGCCTTTACAAAAGTATTTCTTCGACAATTTTTATCTGATCGCAACTAAATTTTCAGGAATCACAAAGTTAGTTATCATTGTATATACCAAAATTCGCGACTCTAGCTTTAAAATTACGCTTGTTCGATTTTTGTCGATTTGCGGAGGGGGCGTGGCAAAATAACAGCAAATGCTGTCGAAAATAAATTATAGCTCTATCTCTTGTAGTCTCTGCGATCCAGATCCAGATCTACCTGTTACATACATTTCCTGCCGGCACAAAGTTATACACTTCTACCCCATGGGTAGCGGGTATAAAAAGAGCAGATACGTCATCGTGGATCACTAAGTTTTTCTCATGGATTTAGATTCATTCATTTCTTTACATATATAACATATTATTTTGATAAAATAGATATTATTATCAATGCGAAACACTCTTTAATTACATTTAATTCATAAATATCAATAATATTGTATAATGTTGTATTCATTTTTGCAGCCACTCTTGCGAAAAATAATAGACAGAAGCGCAAGTTCCCTGGCACTGATTCTGGAGGTCCAACAGGCAAAAAGGGACGCCCAAGCTCCGATATCGCAGCAAATGTCAAGCTGCCAGCTCACGGATATCCGCTGGAACATCCATTTAATAAGGATGGATATCGCTACATACTTGCCGAGCCAGATCCACATGCACCATTCCGCCAGGAGTTCGATGAGAGCTCCGACTGGGCGGGAAAGCCTATACCCGGGTGGTTATATCGCACCCTAGTTCCGCAGGTGGTTCTCCTGGCGTTGCACGATCGAGCACCACAGCTTAGAATTAGCGAGGATCGCCTTGCGGTGACTGGTGAGCGTGGCTACTCACAGGTACGCGCAACTCATTGTAAGTAAACGCTTGATATTTGAACTAAACATCCTTAAATCATTGCCATTGTTTGTTGAACTTGCAGCTGTAAATCGTGGTCGTTGGTACTATGAGATTACAATTGAGGAGATGCCAGAAGGTGCCGCTACACGCATCGGCTGGGGCAGAGAATACGGCAACTTGCAAGCACCACTGGGCTACGACAAGTTTGGATACTCTTGGCGATCGCGCAAGGGTACGCGATTCACCGAGAGCCAGGGGAAGCACTACAGTGCGTCATATGGTGAAGGGGATACACTGGGCTTGCTTATTGAACTGCCGGAGCTGCACTCAATGGACTACCTGCCCAACACATTTAAGGATCGCGTAAGTCGATTTCATCTATTTAATTATACATGTAAATATTTATATTGCAGTTTTCTCTCCTTGACTTTGATCATCTAGCCACTTGTTAAATTCAAATCGCATTTGTATTATGAAGACAAAGACAAAATTACCGAGACTCTTAAAAATCTTCATATCCTGCAAGGAAGTCGCATCGAGTTCTTCAAAAATGGCCATTCACAGGGTGTTGCCTTTGAAGACATTTATGCTGGCAGCTATTTTCCAGCCATATCGATACACAAGAGCGCCACAGTCAGTGTCAACTTTGGACCATCCTTCAAATATCCCGCAGTATTAAACGACCGCAAAGCCAAAGGAGTAAGCAGCAAATAGCAATTTAATGAAGTAATTAAGTATTAAGCATATCATTATAATCTCGCATTCTATCTTTGTTCAGATGAACGATCGTGTTGAGGAGCTAATTACTGAGCAATGTCTAGCTGACACACTTTACCTCACTGAGAACGACGGCCGTCTACGTCTCGACAATATAGGCCTATGATTACAATTTGCGTGATTATTTGTCTGCCAGTCATATGCATCTACAGTGACTATCGGGTATATGCTACACTGAAAATGGGATAGAACTATTCATGTCTGTAAAAATATGTTGCGAAATAAAAACATTAAACAATTAATTAATTTTTTTAAACGTGTTTTTGGAAATTGCGTTCTGTAGGTTATCAGATTGTTGACTGTTGACTTGTGACATAGTAGATTGATATAGTACATTACAATCGAAAATTGTTTGGTTTAGGTTGGACTTTATTGCTGTTTTTTCCTTTTTTATACAAGTTGAGTTTTGGCTACTTAAAGGTTTTGAATTTTGAGGCACTATACGGTATATAAAAGACACTACTGGTAGAAAACTCCGAGCGCGGATGATGAATTGCCGCCGATATGGAACGACCTGTTGAAGGAGTATTTGCACTGGTCGTGACCAAGGTCTTTCCAAGATGATGCAAATGCGGATGCTGGATATTGTGCTCTGTGGCGTAAAGTGATGAGCCCAACAAAGAACTGTTGTTGCTGCTAGCAATGCTTTGACTAGATGTTGCTGTTGGAGTAAAATCCCTTTGACGGTTTAGCGATGGGAGCACAATGCTATGCTTATTATTTAGGAATCGGCTAGCTGCCATAGGCATATTCCAAGCCGATCGAACGCCAGATTGTTGCCGTCGCCCAGCGTTGCTCGCATACGTCCAAGCCGCCGATTTTGGCTGTAGCTGTTTTTGTACCTGCACCTGCGTCAGTTGTACAAAGCTCTGGTTTTTCAAAAGACCGCGAAAGTGCCGATTCGAATCCAAAACATTAAGAATGGGGGGCATTCGAATGCGAGATCGGAAGCGAGACACTGTTGCTGATTGAGGCATTGTGGAAGCCTGCGTTGCAGGTTGCTGGTGCTCAAAGTGTTCGCGACGCTTTCGCAAATTGAGAGCCACAGATGTGATCCGCAAATCCCTGTCGAGCATCGATACAAGATTCTGCTGATCAGGTCGTACATAGGTCCGATTTCGAGTAGTTGAAGACGATGCCTGCTGCCGTTCGACGGTTGGTGTCAGCAATCCATCATCATCGCCATCCTCATCCACAACCCCATGCCCATTTTTCTCATCGTACTCATCAAGGGAGCTTAGGCTAAGATCTGATATGGAATCTATATCGCCGGCATCATCTGGCAACAATGCGATATTATGACGGCTATTGTCGAAACTATGTTGCTTCAAAGGCTTCGCTTTGCGTGCCAGTAAGCTTGGGAATTTTCTTTGCCAATCGGCAATCTCATGACGCAATTCAACCTCCTGCTGTTCCGGAAGCATCTCCTCCCCACTAAGCACTCGGTCGACCCGCTCCCAATCCAGTTTATTCTTCTTGATGGCATCATCTGCCCAGGGAATGGAGCCGATTGAACTGCGATCAATGCTGCTGGACGAGTATGGTACGTCTTGCAACTCCGAGTCGTCGTCCTTGTCAGCGTCCGGTTCCGGGTCATTCACATTGCTCACCGTGTTGTTGCTGTTGTTGTTGTTGCCGTCGTAAGAATATAAGGGCTCATCATCATGACAGCTCTTATCGTCGTCGCCGGAGGTATTTAATCGTGCACGTTGCTCTGCTCCGAGATAATAACGTCTACCAGACATTAGATGATAAACTGGATTCAGCAAACTGGTTGCGCTAGTTCCACCTTTAACCGTTTTATTGTTATCCTGTTTTAGTTATGCTATATGTATATTTTTACATTTGTGTGAAGACGGCGGCAACTTACAATCGTTTTGTTGTGGCTCATTCCAGTTTTGCCTCTTATTTACTATCCTCTTTATTTCCGTTTCCACCCCAACCCCACTGTGAAACAGCGCATGCGTAGAAATGCCTGTCAGCATCGCTTCGTCTGACCAGCTTTTAAATTTATATATATTTACAATTTTTAGTCATTTTCATAAACAAAAAAAATATATGCGTCTGCATAGTAATGTGCAACCCCATCCTGTTCACTTAATTAACCCCAATTAGTTTTTGGTTTGCCGCGCAACCAAACGTACGTGAACAATCAAACCCAACCAGTTCCGGTTCAGGGCGTCGTTTCCGCGCGTTTCTCAACACTGACTTCATGTTATAGAGACGAAATGGAAACGAGCCGAGCTATTGAAAAACAGATTAATTTTGCCGGCCCAACGTGTGTGACTCTGTTTCAGTTTCTCTTGCTGTTTCGGTTTCTGTTACTGTGAAAAACTATCTTCGCATTTGGTGGTTTTAATTTTTCATGGATAATTATGTGGCACGAGGCTCGCAAGCAGGAACGACGCATTCGCGGCCTCATCGTCGACTATCGAAAGCGTGCTGAGCGTCGCCAATACTTCTATGATAAGATCCAAGCCGATCCAACACAATTCCTGCAACTGCATGGCCGGCGAAGCAAAATCTATCTTGATCCAGCTGTGGCGGCCGCCGGGGATGGCGATGCAATCATGCAAGTGATATTGAATGCACAAATAATAAACTGACCATACATTATAATTGTAATTGAAGTAAACTAATAAATTCTCTGTGACTTTGCAGTGTTCCTTGGCAGGGACAGCAGGATAATCTCATCGATCGCTTTGATGTGCGCGCCCATCTAGACTATATTGCACCTGTTGTCAAAGGGGGTGGCAATGCAGACGCAGACGCTGATGCATGTTTAACAGCCGAGGAGCGTCAATTGAACTATGAACGCTATCGGATCCTGGCCCAGAACGATTTCCTTAATGTTAGCGAGGACAAGTTCCTGCATCAATTATATCTAGAGGAGCAGTTTGGCGCCAACGCCCAACTCGAGACTGAGCGCAATTTGAACAAGAAGAAACAAAAGAGTAGTAGCAGCGGTGGTGGCGCCACTATAGGTTACTCCTACGACGATGTAAGTGATGCGGTAGCCACAGTTGCCATTGGTCCGCAGCCCTTTGGCACAGCAGCTGGAGCTGCTGCAGTGGCAGCCACAAGTGGCGCTGTCACCACTATAGCTAGCGTTGCGGCTGGAGAAAAACTAGGAGAGAATTCAGATGAATCGGACTCAGACATAGACATGGATGTGTCTATAGATATTAGCAAACTTGACACGACGCAAGCGCACGAGCTGAACGCCTGTGGTCGCAACTATGGCATGAAAAGCAACGATTTCTTCTCGCATCTCACCAAGGATGCCGATGAAGCGGACGCGCTGCGCATCGCTCGCGAGGAGGAACAGGAGAAGATGCTGTTGAGTGGTCGGAAATCGCGGAGGGAGCGACGAGCGCAAAAGGAACGTCGCATTGCCAATCGACCTTTTAGTCCACCGAGTTATGCGGCCAAAGAGGATCAAGGCAAGAATAAGGCCAAGGATGAAGACTCGGAGTCGCGTTCACCATCGCCAGCTGAAGGTGGTGGTGAAAAGATCACGTATATAACCTCATTCGGGGGAGAGGACGAGATGCAGCCGCATTCGAAGATCACTATCAATATAACCAAGCCCGGCCAGACGTTGGGCGAATCATGCATTAATGCCAGCAATGTTGGAGCAGCTGCTTCTGTGTCCTATGCACAGAAGGTCAAAGACAACTTGGACAAACTGAAGTTAATGAACGACACTGCAAAATGCAGTGGACGCAATCGACGCTCTTCGCAAAGTAAATCGCGCAGTCCCACTCGACATCGACGTCCAAATCAACGTCGTAGCTACCATCGTCGCAGCCGCAGTCGCACTCGCAGCCGGCGAAGATCTCGATACTACGCCAAATTACGCTCCCATTCCCGTTCACGTTCTCGTTCACACTCTCGATCGCGCACACGCTCGAGTTCCCGTCAACGATACGCCTCACGTAGTCCCAGTTATAAAAGATCGCGAAAGCGCTATTCTTATTCCTCGCGTAGCTCGAGCGGTAGCTCTTATGCAGCAAATCGAAGGCGACGAACCCGTTCTCGCTCCCATTCCCGGTCTCGCACACGTTCGCGCTCGCGTTCTTGTTCCAGCCGACGGTATCGCGCACAATTGAATGCTAAGCAAACTGCAACGTCGCCTGCCGCCCAAAAAACAATATGCCTTAGTACCATAACCACGACGACGTTGACATCAACGGCTACAGCTACAGTTTCGGCTGCTGCTGCGCCTTCGCTGCCTATTAGGCAGCAACAACTGCAGTTGCATCAAAAAGCAATTAACCAATCACTATCATCATTAGCATCAGCATCAACAGTGCCTATGATCAGCTACCCGCTGCCAACTAGAGTCCTCAATATGACAACGACATCAAATAGTCAGAAAGCTGCATTTGCAGATGTGCAGCATCCAGCAGTTACGGAGCCACCTCCTCCTCCACTTAAACGATACTATGGACGCAAGCGCGGTAACGACACATCATCTTCGTCGGCCGAAAGCAGCGAGGCAAGCGGTGCCGAGGATGCTGAGGCATCGACTGTCAAGCAACAACAACACTCAAGCAAATCTCTATTGCGCAACCGAGATCGAGATCATGATGACTCCGACGAGTTGGACTTGGATACTGCGTAAGTGAAGGCAACAGCCTTGTGGTAAAGTTGAGGACCAGCAAAGCAGAGAAAGCTATTTTTGATTATCCCTCGCTAAGTTTTGCATTGCGATTGATTTGACTGACAAATTAATTTATTGTATTTTCCAGTTCGGAGCGTTCGCAGCCGTTGTCATCCAGCACGGGTAATCAAACAGGCAAATATAGTTCTGCTACCGAAACCAAAGTCAGTAAGCAAAGCCAAAGTGTCTCATTGCCTCAATTAACTGGAGTACACCACAAAATTTCATGCCTCTTAATTGTCGAAATCAATGTGAATCAAACTCAATATCCTTCGATGGCTATTAAAATAACGGTTTACTTATCCTGGATAATTTTACAACCATTATGTGATAGTTAGATTCATCAATAAGATAAATATATGCAAATAGTTCCGAGATAGTTTGACAAATTACAATGAACATGTACATTCAATTTACCAACGACATTTCATAAAATATTGATATTAAAGAATCTAAAAAAGAACAAGAAAAAAGCAGACTGACATATTCATGACGAACGCAGAGTAACTTGTAGTTGAGCATCTTTCAATAATTATCTTATATCGAATTTTCGAGATGTCAATTTATTTCTTTTAATTTTTACGCTATGACACTTTCGACTATTAAAAAAAAACTGACTCCAACACCACCTACACTTTTGGAATTCTTGATAACTAAATAATAAACAAGTAACTTTTACAGGGATCTGGCTCATTAGCTGTTACTGGAAGACCCAATCTACGAGAGCGTCTCAAGCGCAAGATGCAAAATCTGCTCAACAGGCAATGTAAGCCAGCGAGAAGTGTAGTGTGGAGTTCAAAAATACAAGCAAAAACGTGTAAACGATGAGCTGTGACTAAAATTCATTCTTATTTTGCAGATAAGGCTGATAAAAGGGCAGAGATTGAGAAAACAGAACGGGAGCGACAGCTGCAGCAGGAGCGTGAGGATGAGATGCGAGAATTAGCCCTAAAGTTGAGGCGCAGGTGAGTAATCAGTTGTGAGTGGCTTAGTTGCTGTTTCGTGTTTTGCTTTTTTTCGGCCCTCTCACATCTCTTTATTCACAGGCGCCGTGAACTGCGACATAAGTATGGAACTCCCTCCAGTGGCAAGCTTTCAGATAGTGAGGTAGAGTCTGGAGGCTCGGAGGTACCAAGTCGCTTAGCCACATCATCCTTGCATCGTAGTAGATTGCGTAGTCACAGTCACAGTCGCAGTGTAAGTCCCAGTCTCAATCAGAGTCATAGTCGGAATCGGAACCAGCGATCACGTTCCCGCAGCAGCATAAACCGAACGCAACGAAAACGGAGATCTCGCAGCCGAAGCCGTAATCGAAGACAATGCTCGCGTTCGCGCAGTAGACGTAGCGCTAGTCGGATCGAACGAAAAAGACGATCACATAGTCGGCGACGAAGCGGAAGCCGAGATCGCAGACCCTCCCGAAGCCGGCGCAGTCAATCTCAATCAAGGCGACGTCGAATACGTGAACGAAGCATGGAGAAGATGCGCGAACGGGAACGATATAGACAACAGCAGTACGATCGCTCCTACGCCAGTCGAGAGAAAGAACCTCATGGAAGTAGCTTTAGTGGTGGAGGGAATCGAGGGCGTGTAGTTATATCTGCACCTCCTAAGCTAAAGAAGCTGGTTGATTATTAGTGTGATCAGCGAATTCCTATTAAGGAATGTAAAGATGCAAGACGCTGTACTCTCCCCAACTGCTGTTTAATTGTTCTAGACATACTATTTTTCTATTAAAAACATGTTCTCTTACAGCTTTTTCGCACAAAAGCCTATTGCATTAAAGATTTAAAATACAGTACAGTGTATTACTCTGTTGGATTAAATTATACCATAAACGTTTTATTACAAAATAAATCAGAAGCTCATGATGGGTCTTGAAAATAATCAATACCAGTAAATCTATCGATGTTATTGCCGTACAGTCAGAGTGGAGCTGAATGAAGATTAACTCTAGAAACCTATAACAAAATATTTAGGGCAAATTAAATTAAAAAAGTTCAATATGCAATATGACTGAAAAATCCCAAGACCTCTTCGCAACTTGATGACGAATGACCTTGTTCTTGTAGGAACATACATAGTAATGTCATCCACGAACGCTAACAATTCACAATATTGTGTCTAAACTGAGCAGGTCATTTGTGAAAACACGTGGTTAAAAACTATTTAAAATACATTTTTGGGTTCTTTAGATTTTATTGGTAATCCGATTTGGTAAAACAAAAATTATAAATAATTATGGCTAACTGAGCTAATGTATTTAGAGTTAATACATAGAGTCCAGTACTGCACAATCAAATTACAATTTTAAATATATAAAAAAAAAATAAATAGAAAACATATATTTTTATTTATATATATATATTTTAAGTGAAAACATTATTTAATACTTCTCTTATATGCTGTTTAGACTAAGCTGCATCATAGAAATTTCCGTTAAGTAGAATCTTCCGCCGCATCATTCCATAAGCTCTGTGTGTAAGAGAAAGATGGCTAATGGATCTGCATCGCTGATCATTCAGCATTGCTGAATCAGCAATGATTTTAAAAAGGTATTTTGGCTAGTATTTGGGTATATTTATCTTAAAAGTGCGATATCGATGCCAATCAGCTGGTTATTTAACTTGCAAATTTTGGCGACTTAAAATTATTTTGAAATTCTTCAAAATATATAAATCAAAAGAAATAGACAGAGGCATACAAAATGTTTAAGAAAAACCGGCAATATCAATTTGGACACTTTGTATAGAAATATGATAGTTGCAGACCGAGTTGCTTATTATGATGTTAAATGTAAATTAGTAGTCAATTAAATAAAATGTAAATATACTTTTACTTTTTCAATGCCCTAAGTGGCGCACAATTTAATAAATTGCTTATTTTTGGTTGATTTGTTTGTATTGCTTTTATTATTTTACTTCTTCCTGCCTGAGTTTGTTTACATTTTCACAGCTGTTCGAGTGATGCAGTTTTTGTGTGAACACTTCATCATTGAAGCAGATGTACTTCGTCTAAATATGCTATCGATATGCTATCTTAAAATTTGATTATCGATGACGGAAATAATAGTCGATAATCGATACCACTTCAGAGCCGGCTGTCACTTTGTTTATGTAATTGTAATCAGCTGAGAGCAGATTTTTGGAAAAATATGTTTGGTGTTAGTTTTCGTCATTTGGCTAGAGTTTCTGGAAGAAGCGGCACATCAATTAGCAAATATTCGATAGCAAAAATGTCACAGGAAAAACAGCAGTATCCACCCATAGAGACGGCCATGAGGAAAGCATTAACAACAGAGTTGAAGCCTCTGTTTTTAGACGTTTCAAATGAATCGCCAATGCATAACACTCCGAAGCAGGCCGAATCTCATTTTCGAGTGCTTGTTGTGTCCGACAAATTTAACGATTTGACGCTGATCAAGGTGAGCTTTCTAAATGAGTCTTAATGTAGTAATTTGCAAATGCAATTTTTTGCAGCGCCATAGATTAGTTAACGATACAATAAAGAAAGCGCTTGAGGCAGCGGGATTCGAGTTTATGCACGCTCTGTCCATCGAGGCAAAGACACCAAAGCAATGGCAGCCCGATCATGAACCGGAGAAGAGTCCCCCCTGTCTGGGTGGATTTGATAAATGAACGATTTAAAAATACATTATTGTATATAAAAATAATTAGCAAGTTTGCTAAAATTATGATTAAACGCGACAAGTTTACCTGTAGCCCCAAAGCCCTCGTTGAAATACTTGCTACGGTTTATGTCTCAATTGAGCTTACAGAAGAAATATACGCTGAACGTTTTGTTCTCGGAATAATTATAATTTCAAATTTGTAAGAGTTGGAATCCGGCCTTAGTCTCGTAAACTAAAAAAATTTGTATCTTCATTGCTCTTATTGCCTGGACATCACCAGTCAGATATACATGCAGATTGCTTATAAGCCTTAAGCCTGCAACCACTAATTTACTTTTAGATTTCCAGCAAGTTGTCTACTTGATTGCGCGCAGACAAAATAACATCGTTGATGCCTACGCCATCGTATGCTGCTCCACACAGCGACAATGGCAACTTATAGCTTTTAATGTAATCCCTGATGCCCTGCACGCGTCGCTTGTGACCCACGGTATACTGAGGAATGCACTTGTGCAACGTGTGCACCCGACTGAACTTTGGATCCTCCATAATGCCCAATATGCGGCACACTTGCTGCTGCGCCACGTCCCGCAATTCCTTCTGGCTTGGAGGCGGTTGCTGTCCAAACCATTTATCGAACCAGTGCCCACCCATCATTACGGTGATCACCGTGTTTCCAGCCATGTCGAAGCAGCAGCTGTCGAATATTATGCCCAACACAGGCAAATTCTCCACGGGCGGCACCAGCAGACCAAACCCATTGTGCTTCAACAATTGATCATTGTCGTACTGTAAGTTGACTACGACGACATCTACGTAAGGAATGCTTAATAGTTGAGCCGACAGCGATGGATGCTGCGCCTTCGTCAGCTGCGCTAATTGGTAAGCGGGCAGTGAGCTGACCACATGCGAAACTGGCACATCTGTATCTTTGAAGCTCATTACTGCTTTGTCAGCACCATTGAAGCGCAGATTTTGACATTTGCTGTTTAACTGGATATTCACATTGCGCTCTGTCAGATACTTGCGTAGGCTGCGCGGCAATTGTTCCAGACCATCCTCCAGACTATACATGGCCCATTTCTCTTTGCAAGCTCGTTTGTATAAGTTGGACTCGACTTGAATTTTGTCTTTTAGGGCATTATATTTATCATTGAAGCGCGAGTACAAAAGACCCTTTAGAACGCCGCCATACTTTTGTTCGTGCTCGAAAATGGATTCCATGAGGAATCGTACACTTATCTCCCGTGCGTCGCCAGCACAAATACCACAAATCATTGGACTAATAGCATAGTCGGCTATCTCTTTACCAAATCTTCTTTGTACGAAGCTGTAAATGGACTCATCCTGGTTTTTGGCCACTACACTGTCGGCTGTGGTCAAGTCGTGGATGAGTGCTCTGTACAGTGGCTTCGAAAACGGAGGCACGACGCTAACTAAGCCCCTTGGACTGTTTGGCAGCATACAGATCTGATTCTTGGCATAAAGCATTCGATTCCTGGCAGACACATGACTGCTGGGTATCGGTTTAATTGGCAGTTGCAGCTCCTCCACCAGCTCCAATGTATTGGCACCTGGCAATCCTTTGGGCCGTATGGTCCGTGGTCCGGATTCGAAAAAAAATCCCTGGTTCTTATGCCATTCTGACCGAATCCATCCACCGACTCGCGGCGAGGCCTCGTAAATTGTGAGTGGTTTGCCAAATCTGCGTAGTATATAATATCCGGCTGATAAGCCACTGATACCGCCACCAAGAACGGCTGTTTTCATCGTGAAAATTATATGTTGATATTACGTGCGCGACATCAAAACTAATTGTTGCCAGGGTCGCCTAAGGAATTAACAGATGAACCTAATAGCAACTAGCTAGTGGCGGACACGTATCGATGCCACAATCGATGTATCGATTTCTTAAGTTAGGTATCAAAGTTATAACAAATTATTAATTATTAAAAATATTAGTCCCTTCGATAATTTTTTTTAAACCAAGTTGGAACATTTTTTTAATGTTGATATATACCAAGTTTCGAAAGTTATTGATAATTTCCATTAAGTAGAACCTTACCCATCATCGTTCCCTACGTGACTGTGTGTAAGAAAGGGATGGCTAATGGGCCGCATTATCAATGATGCGAAAATAATTTTTTTTTAGTATAATTATATTTATTTTGATATCTACGGAAATCGGCTGATTATATTCTATTTTGACCTAGTGAATCTGCTTCAATGATGCAGTTTTTTGATGCAAGTGCTTACATTAAAACTGCATCACGCGAACAGCTGTTTAGGGGTGAAAAGTAAACAAACCCAGACAGGAAGAAAGCAATAGAAACAAACCAACCGAAAAAATTACAATTCAATAAATTATACGGCACAGAGGGCATTCAAAAAGTAAAAGTATACATAAGTTTTATTTAGAATTCGTCAAATGCCTCTATTTCGACCTATTTTACATTATAATAAGCAACTTGCTCTGCAACGATCATATTTCTATACAAAGTGGCCAAATGATCGTATTGTCGATTTTTATTAAACATTTTCGGTCTATTTCCTTTAATTTTTTTTTACTTTGTTTTTAGGATATGCAAAATAATCTTAAGGCGCCAAAATTTGCAAGTGAAATAGCCATCAATATCGCACTATTTCGATAAATATAATACAAAATATTAAAAAAAAACCGCGAAAAGGATCAATTCGGCCACTTTGTATAGAAGTAAGAAATTTGCAGAGTGAGTTGCTTATTATAATGTAAAACAGAAAGAAGGAGAGACAATGAATAATAAATAAAATATGTATATATGTATGTACTTCTACTTTTTGAATGCCTTCAGTGGCGCATAATTTATTAAATGGTTCTTTTTTTTGTTGATTTGTTTCTTTTGCTTTTGATATGCTTTTTTTTCCTGGCTGAGTTTGTTTACTTTTCACCCTTAAACAGTTCTTTGTGTGATGCAGTTTTGGTGTATGCAGTTGCATCATAGAATTGCATCATTGAAGCGGATGCACTAGGTCTAAATAGAGTTTAAAAAGCATATTATCTTGGAAATTGCTTTGGAAATGTTCTTCATTTTAAATGTGATATTCCAAATTGCGAAGGGCATCTACTATTGACTTCCGATTCCGCACGATTCCGATTGTTAAACTCATTGTCTCACCATTGCCATTAATTTGAAACCATTGGGGATTTGAAATAATTACTAAAGGTAGGTACAATTATAGGTTTAATTGCCGTATACATAATGCGTAGTTAAAAAAATGTATTGTAGCGGATTGCCCGTTAAGTGAGGTCAATGGTATTTCTGCTTTGAATTTTATTTAATGGTGTTTTGGTCCTCAATGTGACTCATTACCATATAATTATATGGTATTCTATTTAAATGCGTTAGGTGTGGACGGCAAAATATTAAAAAATAAAATTGAAAACAACATACTAAATTTGAAATTAATTTAATTAGTTATATTATAAAGCTTGCGGTCTTCTGACTGAAATAAACGAAAAGATTCCTAAAGCAATAATAATTATTGGATAATATAACGTAATGATTATTATTTGAGTTTTATTTTTTGCTTAAATATCCAGCATATGTAATAAGGACAGAAACTATGTATATATATGTATGTAGGTACATATTTAGTACCTATATAATGTTTTAATTCCCTTTTTATTTAAGAATGTCCACATAGTATTTATATTTTAAGGTTCTTCATTGAAAGCTAAATTGAATTAAAGTTTTTCTCGTTTTAGATGTGTAAAGGTTTTAGCTTATCGTAGCATAAATATTAAGTATACGCTACGTGGACGGAACGTTCAGATTTCAAAGCACATGCTTTCAATTGCATGCATGCACATACTTATATTCGCCAAGCATTTTGGCGCCAGTTTTAAGCTCTGGCTCCCATGTCAGGCCCCCAGCACTCCGAAAAAGCTCAACGACGAGCCTGAGCTGCATGGTGCTACGATTCGACCGATTTCGCAACGCGCAGAATTGTATGCGCTGCTGACGAGGAAGGTTGGTTCCTTTGACTACTCGCGTCGTGTGCCTGTATGAAAAGTAAAAAAAAGTTCCTTTAAAATATATATAGATGTACATACATGTTATAACGTGAAAGTGAAAAATTTTCTAACTGCGTAGTCAATAAAAAAAGAATCGCTAGCAAGATGTTGAATTCATATTGAATACGTGAATAGTTATTGTTTTGTAGCAAAAATGTTGTTGATTGATACATAGGCGATATAAATTCTGTATTCGTTTGCTAGTTTGTAAGTGAAACAAAAAAACAGGAAGATGAAAAATGAGTATTTGGTGTGCTACATATATACATATTTGTATAGAGAAAATTTAATTAAAATGTAACAAAAGAATGAAAGATATGTGTGTTTGCGCGTAATCGAAAATCTAATATAATGTGAAATATAATCAATAAAGAAAATCTACTAGAAAATATAACAATATATATCCAACGGTGACTGTGAAAACAACAAAACGAGTATATATTTAACAAAATTTTATTATTAGACTATGCTGCAAATTAAATTTTCCATATGTACATATGTATATAAGGAGCCAGCCCGACTTTAGCGCAGGAAAAAGAACATTCATTGGACACTTACATACATATATACGCTCTCACATACATGTACAGACACAATGGTACATACCCACTGCACTACTTTCAGGTTGAATCTCACAAAACGAGCGCTCAAATGTTCTGAATGTCGAACGACAAAGCCAAGCGAAAGGACACGATGTTAAAGTCGTTGGGCAGCCGAAGATATAGTTGTATCGTTTACAGTTGTTATTGCTACTTTGCTAATACAACTGCTATTGCCTTTGCTATTGCTATTTCTGTTGCCGAGTGAGCTAAGCTCCCTACTCTTGATCTCTACTCTAGCTTCGTACACTTCGTTGACATCGTCATCGCTATCGCCACAGCCGTCGTCATCGTCAATGTAATTTTTGTTGTTTTCCTCTCTTGGTCCTTCGTGTTGGCTTACGTCGACCGCGTTTGTCGTTGTATATGTGTGTCAGTCAGTTTTATATATGCTAGACATTTGCATGTGTGTGTGAGTCGTGACCGTGTGCGTGTGTATATTGCAATGTCGGGCATCAGATACCTACAAAGAAATTAAGCTCATAAGAGTTCAATGCGCGCTTGGCGAGTCAGCCAGTATGTTTACATGTTGGTACTGGCAACACTGCCAAATTTAAAAGAGAAAATGAATACAATAATAAATTTCTAGTTCCTGTTCAAATAATATTGACTGAAGATGTACGTATTTATATATCCTGTGATTAAAACAGTGAGAATTAAGTCACATCAGTGAATTGTCTGTGAGTGTGTCCATCATGTCATAAGAAAGTGTATTTGTATACCTCTACGTATGTAAGTTTGTATGTGTGTGCGTGTGTGTGTGTGACTGTGTGTTGAGGATACGAAACTAAAAAGTAGGGCAGTGTGTTTCCCTTTCAAACATAGGCTGCATCAGCTCATGAAAGCGTTCATTGCCTCGTACATGCTTCATGCGCGCGATTCGAATTCGTTTCCTGCACGTCCATTGCCCTGCTGCTGACATATGTAAATGTAAATGGGATGGATGCCTTTGCCGCTTTATCAGTCTTTCGGTATAGCCACACACTAAAGTTGATAACAATTTGTGTTTACAATAAATTCACTCGTATAATAATATAGACATCACAAATCGCACGAATAGATGATATTGAATTTTATAAAGTGCGTTTGCTTAACATAATACAGTGCGGATTCTTAACATACATTTCAGTGTGCCTTTAAAATTGATAGATAAAATGTAACATATGCATAAACGAGTATTCGGACTACTTCTAAAGCGCCTGCGTCAATATTGCGAGTGAGAGTGAGAATAAATGTGTGTGGGAAAGTTCACAAGAGAGAAAGTACGACACCGAATAAGCTTGTCAGTAATGAGAGCACGTTGCAAAAAGTCGACGCTCAGCTGCTGATTTTACTTTGCATTTGCTTCGCGTCTTTATTTATTTATTTACTATTCATATTGAACTTCTCACTGCCGTTGTTAAATTACTTACTATACTCTTAGTTGTCGTGGGCAACAGGAAATTAATAGGACAACATTTTGTAATAGCAATAAATAATAACTTTTCAAATTTTATATATTTTACGCAAGTGCATAAATATAAACATTAAAAACTTTTATGGAAGTAAGCAAGAAAAGTGTTAGCATCGTTTTCAATGCAAATTTATTGATCAAAATCAATTCTAATCAAGAAACGCACAATGTCTTTTAAAACGGAATGCTAAAAAGAGACATTAATAACAAATTGCAACAAAAATACAAAATTTATTAATGAACATAAAAATCTGATAAGTTGTATACGGTGAAATAAGAAAGAAAGGAAGCACGGATAAAAATTGTATTACAACTGCAAAGAACGGAGGTGTAAAAAAAATATCAATAGAATTTCCATAAATAAATAATAATTAGCAATAAATATTAACTGCAATAATTCTACAACAAATCGTCTACACTTTGATGTGCGATTTGAGCGTGTGAATGTTGGCAGCCCTGGAGCCGTGCCTCGGTGGTTTAGCCTGTACTAGGTGAGTAAGTCTATATTCCTAAGTGAGGTTAACTGACCCCATTTTGTATTCCCCCTTACATATTATCTTCATACATTCAACGTATATAGTACATCAAGATAAGACCACTTTCCCGTCTTGTGGTTCACACACAATTTTCAAGAAGTAAATATGAACACGGACCCAAAAATATTGATTACGGTTGTTATTTTAACGGCAACTCGAAAAGAAATAGACCAAAACAGAAACATAGTACTTGCACTACTTGAAACTGATACTGAAAACTGAAACTGAACACTTAGCATGGCCAGCTGGTGTCCAAATTGTCATGAACTGCCACCGTTTTATCCACCCATCTCTCCAAAGGTAAAGCCACATTTTAAAATAAATGTTTTAATGCTTCTTGTGCTGAAGCTAGCAATACAAGTACTGGCTATAGATGTGCAATAAGTCTTCAATCGATTTATCATTTCCGAAGGCATCATCATTTATTCATTTGCTCGCTACTGCTAGTATTGAGAATTAAGTTTTTCTTTTGTTGTTTTTTTTTATCAACAATGTTTGTCTATGTATTCGTATGTAACCATGCCTCAAATACAGACAACAGCTCTAATAAGCTGGAGATTGCTTTCTGTATACTTATTCGCCTCTAGTGGCAACAACAGCAACACCAACAGCAGCAGTTCGCAAGACCTCTGAAAAAGTGGAACAAACAAACACTCACACACAGGTGTACAAAAGAATATCCAAGTCCAATGTAAGCCCTTTGGCCTTGGTCATGTCGAGACGGTCAGCAATCAGCGTGCCAAGTACTAACCATAAATTGCTCAAAATGTCGAAGGGTATTTGTCAGTGCGTTGCTTGTCACTTGCCATTTGTCTCTCTCTCTCTCTCTCTCTTACGGTCTCTCTCTGTCTTTCTTTCTCGTTCTCGCTATCTTGGTTCTTCCCAATTTCTTTGTTGTTCTACTAGATTTTGACAGACATGTGTCAACTTATCTTGCCATGAACAAGCCGATGCCTTAAAATCAATAGTTCGCAATGTAAATTATTACTACATGGCCGTTGTCGTGTGACTTCATCCGGTTGATTGCCAACCGCACATTTTGCCCCCGCTGAAACGACAAATTAAGCTTAGTTCATTGATTATGCATTATTTATTTTAATATGTATCATTGTGTCGTTTAGTTCAACAGAGTTAGTCACGCTGTATCGACTGTATAGTGTACGGCTGTTTGAATGTGAGCCTACTAGTAAATAGTTGTAACAATCACCGTTAGAACGTTACCAAACACAGTTATTTTTGTGAAAATCCATGAATTTAAATGAATTTTATTTCACTTACATAATTATTCAAAGTATTTCATAAACGTGCTCGTAGGCAAATGTTCAAATTCTAAATAATATACCTGATACCCAATGTGAAAGCCTTTTTATATAAGTATTTTTAAGAATATCTAAATACGCTACAGTTTAGTTTTCTTTAGTTTAGTAATATGCATACATAAAACCACTCTAAAAGTTAAAACGGATTCGTCCACGATTTAAAGCATAATTCTGTATTATTGATTGCAGATAACACGATTTGCGTGTAGCAAACATTTCCATTCAGCACATTGTTATCATATACTTCTTCCCTATTGGGACCAGGTATACATACTAGTATTTTGTATCCTACAGCCTGCGAAGTTAATTTAACAGGCGGAAACGATAATATTCGATCCTAAGAACTACAAATTTTCAGACAGTATGTGTAAGTGGGTGAATCTAATAGTCAGAATAAGAAACACGAAATTATACTCTACTTTGCGAATATAGTAGTCCATGTATTTAATTTCAGAAAATATAACGTTCCACCGCATCATGTCATAGTCGGCTGTGTGTAAGAAATAATTCAAAAGAGTGTTCGTATCCTGACTGTGGGATAATTTTGAATATTAGCAAAACAGTGCGATATTATTCTTAACATTCTGCAAAAATACTAAAATATACCTAAGAGTTTATTTTAGCTTTATTGAAGAAAGTGCGATATCAATGAAAGTCAGTTTACATTTTTATACTTCGTACCCATATGGCAGAATGGTATTATAACTTCATGCCTGTAGTGAATGTATATAACTGACCCCATAAAGTATATATATTCTTGATCAGCGTCGTCTGTCTGTCTATCATACATACGAACAGTCTCACGTCCATTTCCGCCCCCGCAAATTGAAAATATTGAATAACAAGTGTAATTTTAAAGCTAAAGTGATACGGACACACAATAAAAACCATAATATTTATGACTCCTGAAAATTTGGATGCGATTAGATGAAAATTGTAAAAGTTATTCAGGAAATACTTTTGTATGACTGCTTGGCTGACAATCTGGTGTACTTTTAATGTACTATATCAATATATAAAATAAAGCATTTTGAATATTTTTTAATCTTGGAGTATATGAATTTGGTATATTTTAATACCGCATTGTCTTGGTCTTATTCAAAATGGGCAGCGGGTATCTCACAGTCGAGCACACTTTAAATTTCTTTCTTGTTTTTAGTTGATTTGTTTGTAATAGCTTTAATATTATTCTTCCTGAGTTTGTTTACTTTTGCAGCAATAGCTTTAGGGGCTATAAGAATCTTGTTACTTTGGTGTATGAACTCGCATAATAAAACCGCATCACTTAAGCAGGTGCTCTAGGTGTAAATACGAAATTGGGTTTGAATTAAATTGAGATTTTGTAGTTGAATATTTTCGATTAAGGGACTCTCACCTATTTTATATCAAGGTTTCGACATTTCGTTAGTATTTTTGGGGTCAATTATGTAGAAAGTAAATATTATCATTATTATTATGCGCAAATCATTAAAATGTGCCTTGGAGCAAAGAATGATTGATTTGAACTAGTCTAGCTACTAATTCTCATTTGACAATCACAAAATACAATCTTAAGAGACTTTGAGCGTCAATAAAACTGCAGTCATAGTGATTATTTACTTTCCGCATGAACAAACATCTATGTATGCATATATTCCGTTTAGGCTCTTTATTTATATATTAACTGATAACGCATCAATAAGATTGTGAGACGTAACAAGTACAGCAGCTTATAAAAATTAATCAAAGTTTCAATAACATTAATCCATTTGTTTTTCGAATGAATTTCTTGAGGATTTTTTCTTACGGAGGTTTATTTAAAAGTATTCCCAAGATAATAAACATTTTATTGATACACTTTATTTAATCTTAAATCTATTTTATATAATTAAACAATTTTTGTTTTATATAACAAAATTTCAGTTTAATGGATTTTTCTTTAACAAGAAGCTAGTTAGTTGGGTTAGTTAAATACACAACAGTTAAGTTGCTCCTTTTATCGACTTTTTAAAAATTTTGTAATATCGTTCAGACTGTCGAATTCTTAAATTACAAGCTGGACATTATTTATCTAGTAACTGATAATTGCATAAAATGTCTATGCGCGATTACTTATTGCGTTTTTGTGAATACAAATAAGAGCGAATGCTACAGTCAGGTGGGCTCAACTGTGACATACCAGCTACCCATTTTCAATAAAACCATATTCTAAAAATATATTCAATTAATATACCTAAAATACTAAAATACACCACAGGCTATATTTGGTATATCGGTGTAGTGCTACATTCAAAATATGCAGTAGGCTACCAAATATTTCAGATTGTCAGCCTAAGCAACTATAACCCCATTGCAGTATATCGTATTGGCTCTTGATGTTGATCAAGAATATATATACTTTAGTTACATTCATTTGCTGCACGCACAAAGTTATAATACCCTCTTACCTATAGGCTATAAATATGCGCATATAAAAATGTATCGTAAAATGGGTTCATACATAATTTCTGGAAAATTTAAAAAAATTTCACTACTGCCCTTCAAGACATTTATCATAATATAAATAAAGTTTTATGATATTCAAAAACCACTAAATAAATTTAAATCATACATAAAAGTTTGCTTACCTTTTATAAACCCAAAACTACGATTATATAATGTGTACAAAATTCATTTAACACTTATTTCCCATTATGAGTATTGATTACAATTGAAATTCCTAGAATACTATTAGAAAACTGGTTAGATGACTGATCAAAACAAAATAGCATTCTGTTAATATCGTCATTGTCGTAATGCTCATTGCCAGACGTTTTCAGAAATTCGCAAAATTTGCATAACATATCCGACAGTTTGAAAAATGTGTATTCACAAATTTGTATTTGATAAGAAATAAAATTGTATTTCATAATGATAAAATTAGTCGAGTTAAGTGCATAACACAAGCTCAAGCAATATGAGAAATTGTGGCCAGCGGAAAAATATACTCAGTTTAAACAACACAAGCTCAAATATACAAAGAGGGGGATGTTCTGCTACATACTTAGGCCTCGTAACGGATAGCAATGCTCCGCCGGAAATAACAAACAAAACGCGTAAATTATGAAACGACAGCTAACTTGCAACATGGCGTGACAAGGGCGAGTTAAGCTAAGTTAACTTGGCGCTCGCCGCGCGGCGAAAGAGGCAAAAGCGGGCAGTCGCTAAAAGTTCGACGAGCACCAGGTCACACAGAAGTAAATGCCTTTGTGTGAGAATGTGTGTGTGTGTGTGTGTTTGTGTGTGTCAGTCTGTCTGTGTAAGTGGGCCTATAGCATCGAGCTGCAGAACAAGAGAGCTAATAATTAATTTATTAATGTTTGCCCCTTCTGTCGTTCTTATTGTAATAATAATTCACTCTTGGCAACTCACGAACACATTCAGCTACGTATGCACACATATTCGAATACATACATATGTATGTACACATTTACAAATGGTTCTCATCTGTTCATTTAGGGATTAACCGTTAACGATGAAAACCAAAAATTGAATATAGTCTTGTTATAATTTAAACCTCACATTCGACGGTAAAATGTGTGCTTAAACAATCCTAAGTCTTAAATAAATGTAGAAAAATCTTTAGCGAAATGTACGAAATATGCACATAATTCGCCCTATTGTAGTGAACGATAGTGCGCGTCTGTTGTTGATCAAGGTGTATACTTTCTTTTTACAATAATTAATTTCAAACTTGTCTCCTGCCCTGACAATTCTCGCGGTTAAGCAGTTGCAGAAAAAACAAATACGATACAGTTGAGTGTGCTCGACTGTGGGAGACAACCTACCCATTTTTGATAGATGCAAAATTTTCCGGTATTTATTTTAAAATATACCGAAATAATATACCACAAAAGTAATAAAATAAACTAAAATAGGCTATTTTAGGTTTTGATACAGTACTATATTGAAAATATACCAAAATGTGCCTAATATACCAGATTGCCAGCCAAAGCAGCTAAGACCCCTAGTAATCGCAATCAAATTTTCTGGAATAATAAAGACCATAGTTATTATAGACACACCAACATGGCTATATCGTCTCGGCTATTTATGCTGATCAAGAATATGTATACTTTATAGGGTTGGAGATGCCTCTTTCTGCTGTTACAAACATTTCCTGCCGGCACAAACTTATAATACCCTTCTACCCTATGGGTAGCGGGTATAAAAATAGTTCTCGCTGCCTTTCTCATGCACATGCTACTAGCGTCAGGAGATAGCATGCTGGCCGGTTGACAAGCCTTCGGTCTTAGTTGGGACTCTTCGTAATCGTAGCGCTTTTATACGTTTTTTTTTATTCAATTTCAGTTTGCGCGGGACAGTTGGGCTGTTCGTTCGTTCGGTGCCTCCATTTTGTTCAGTGCGTGTGACTGTGATGTGATGTGGGTGAAAGACACAAATGCAAGTGTATAATATAAAAAATACACACATACTATATGTAGATATATGTATGTACATATTTTGCATATATACGAAATATACGAAAGTGTGCAAGCAGTGATTCATTAAGTACGTTGGCCTCAACAGAAAAGCGTGCACATCTTTATAAACCACACATATTTAACTTGTAAAATGAATAATAATAATAATTTATTAAAAAATTGTGTCTAATTAAACGGGTTTGAAGTTTGCCCTTTGGGCCATATTGCTCAATATTTGTATAAAGTGCTTCTAAATAATTGTAGATTGTCGTATGCCGACCAATGCTGACATCTTGAGTAAATCGTCGTCGCATTCTGTGTTCTTTTCTGCGTTTGAGTGTGTATGATCATTGTGCGTGTCGCCTACATTGCGAGATCACTTTAAAAATAAAAGATTTGTTTTGCTGCTATTTTTAAAGGCTTGCCAAGTTTTCGTACCGTATCGTTCCGTTCCGTTCTGTACCGTTCCGCTCCGATCCGTTTCGTTTCGTTCTGTTCCGTTCGCTGTCGTTGTTGTCGTTGTCGAGGTGCTGTGTTGGTGGCGTCATTGGCCAATTGGCCATGTTCAAAGTTGTCTGGGGCTCATATGCACTTGAAGTATAGCGAGTATTGTCAGTGTCAGCATCAAAGCGAGCAAAAACATCAGCTACAGCGTCAATATCAACATAAATACCAAGCCCCAACGTCAACCCGAGCTGAGCTAATCCGATAATCATATTCATAGATTAGTACATTGCACATATAATTAACAAGTATATATAGAAGTCTGGCGAAATGTAAGCAACTAAAATGGCAAGCGGTTTGATCGGCGCAAATATTACCGACATGCCAAATGTAAGCATTGATTAAAGTAATCCATTTCAGTTCTACAAATTTGTTAAAATTAATATATGAACCCAGTTTCTAACAAACTTATTTCCGTTTACTGCGTTATACGTGCGTTTTGTCACACGAGGCATTAAGGCATTCTTGAAAATGTCAAATGTGACGTACATTTGTGTAATATATCGCCAGATTCATGTTTTGTTTGTACTTGTAATTGCCGTTCTGTCCTAAGATTTGTGTGTCGCCATAAATATATTTTTAGTACTAATAAATACTATACATATGTTACGTATGTTAATGCTACTGCTAATTGATATTATGCTTCTGCTCACAATATATAATATAATATGTATCTTTTTTTTACTATTTTATTGTACACATATTGCAGGGGATGTCGGGGTGTGATCAAAGCACTGTCGAATCATTGGCCGATGATCCAACAGATTCACCATTCGATGCCGATGATTGTCTCAAAGTTCGTAAATATTGGTGCTTTCTGCTATCCAGCATATTCACATTCCTTGCTGGGCTGCTCATTGTGCTGCTATGGCGGGCTTTTGCCTTCGTCTGCTGCCGCAAGGAGCCGGACCTGGGACCCAACGATCCCAAACAAAAAGAGCAGAAGGCGTCACGCAACAAACAGGAGTTCGAGGGAACCTTTATGACAGAAGCAAAAGACTGGGCTGGGGAGCTTATCTCGGGTCAAACAACAACTGGACGAATTTTGGTAAGTTTTTCTTGGTTCATATGTTCACATATTTCACGTGTATCCATATCAACGCCACAAAGAACACCAAAAATATCTCAAAGACAATCTGTGCAGATAAATTTTATGTTTTCATATTGTTATGTTTATACGCATCATCTATAATAATAATTATAGCCCATAGAATTTCAGACTCATCTTAGGGCATATCTCTGGGATAGACAAAAATAAGTAAAGAGTATCTCGTATTCGAGAAAACTTTTATCTTTTGTATTTGTTTATTGTAGCTTTAGTAACTGCATGGGGGAAAAATGACTTGCGTGTAAAGTATAGCATTTGGACTTTATTGTGTCACATTGGGTTGCTGTTGGTTGCATGTCAACAACGCAAGCTACCAAATTTAGTATTTCCATATACTACAAGTATACTACATACTGAAATTAGAATTGATTTACTGGCCTCAGAAAGCGGCTGCCTTTGGTGTTTTTAATGTGTGTACGTATACGTATGTATATGATATATTAGGTTGCTTAAAACCTTATAAGCAAAAACCTTTTTTCTGCTGATAACTATATGATAAGGAACCAACATAAAGAATGCAGGTATTATATTTTAATATTATGCATTTGGCAGCGTAGAAAGCCATCAATTAAATTTGAATCACTGTTTTGTCAAGGGATTTTGTTAGATGTACAAGATTATAGTTAGAAATGGCCGATTATTTTGTATATATGTATGTATCTTTAGTAAAATTTGTAAAACCATGAGGTATGGGTTCATTTAAATGTTGTGTAAACAGAAATATTATTTATTGCTATTTTTATTTTCTCAAAAAATTGTTATACATTTTTGTATTCCTAACATTACATGATAAAATTCGTTAAACAATCAATTGTAAAAGGCACTGTTAGCTTCACTAACAAGAGACTAATTAGTGAAGATCAAATGGATAATTGCTTGCACTATTTGAATCGTTAGGTTATTGTACTTGTTTTTTTTTTTTTAATACATATAGTATGTTAATTACATATGTATATTTCTCCTTGCTTTTGGTTTTCTTACAAATTACGGATACAACTTGGTTTTAGTGGATAGATAAAGATATTATAGGTTAGTAATAAAATAACATATCGTTTGCATAATTTTATTCGCGGCACTTTGAAGAGTTAGATATGGAGGATATTACAAATAAATGACAAAGCCTGACGCTTTTCGCCATTTTGAAAATGATTAGAAGTATAAAAAACACTTTGAATATTAGTAGTTTTCCCTGCAATGATTTCAAAATACATAATTATTTTTAAAATTTGGACAGATAGATCTTTAACTTTACGGAATAAAGGTTTGATTCTTGAATCATAAACTTTAATTTTGGATAGACTTAAATATTTCGCACTTTTAAAAAAACTGTTTTAGTATTCTATAAGGACTTTTAGGTATATTATGAAAATAAAAACATAAATTGAAAAGTTTTCGTAATAACTAAGTCCAGTTGTTAATTGTTAATAATTGTTTTTATTTTTAATTTTCAGGTCGTACTCGTATTTATACTCAGCATTGCCTCTCTCATTATATATTTCGTTGACGCATCTAGCGAAGAAGTCGAAAGATGCCAAAAATGGAGTAATAACATTACTCAACAGATCGATCTCGCATTCAATATCTTTTTTATGGTTTACTTTTTTATACGAGTAAGTTGCACTGCGGCTCATTCGCATATCATTTATTTATTTAGTGAAAATGCAATTGGCTAAACCTTTTCTGTTTAATCTGTTACAACTTCTGTTTTACAAATTCTTTTCCATTAACAACTTTATTACAGTTCATAGCGGCGTCCGATAAGCTTTGGTTTATGTTAGAAATGTACAGTTTTGTAGATTATTTTACAATACCCCCGTCCTTCGTATCAATATATTTAGATCGAACTTGGATCGGTAAGAACAAAAATTACTTACAAAAAATATTACAATATTGCTCAAAATGTTTTTTTTTTTACAAAGTTATGCATACAAATCGGTTACAAGAATAAATATTCCGCGTCTTCTTCATGCTCTACTCACATATATATTCTTTTTTGCAAACTTTTTAAATAAACAAATATGTCGCGATCGATTTGTATGCATGCAATGTGCATTACTCTACATACATGCACGTATACATATACAAATGTATATGCATTCGTATGCATACGTATTTGTGTGTATGTGTATGATATGTTTGAATTAGCCCCCAGAATTATATATCATGAATGTATGTATCATAAACAGGTCTTCGATTTCTTCGAGCGCTACGTCTCATGACTGTTCCAGATATTTTACAATATTTAAACGTACTAAAAACATCGAGCTCAATTCGCTTGGCTCAACTAGTATCCATTTTTATATCCGTGTGGTTAACAGCAGCGGGCATTATACATCTGGTATGTAAACACACACACACATCCTTATACACCCAACGACTCAATACACTTACATGTATATGTATATGTACATACCCTTTCCCATCCTTTGTATAAACATACGAGTAGTCATCTATGTATGTATGCGTGGCGCGCATCTTCCAGAAGACTTTGTGACAAATTGCAGCATGTGCTGGAAGCCAGATTTTCTTTAACGTAAACGCTATGTTGAAATTTGTTACAAAGCATACTCGTACATAATTGGAAGATTCGCGTGGCGTTTTTTCTAATTTTTAATAGCCAATGGGATGCTGATGCGTGTTTTTTGCAATTATAAATTGCGATTGCATTTACTTAAAATTTAGCTGGAAAACTCTGGCGATCCGCTGGATTTTAATAATGCTCATCGTTTATCCTATTGGACCTGTGTCTATTTCCTAATTGTGACCATGTCAACGGTAGGATATGGTGACGTCTACTGTGAGACTGTCTTGGGAAGAACATTTCTGGTGTTCTTTCTGCTCGTCGGCTTGGTAAGTTAAATATCTTGCAAAGTAATACTAAAACCATAAACCATAAATATACAGTTTGCATCAAACTTTAAGCTTTATTTTAGTTGTATCCAACAAGAGAATATTTCCTTTCTCTGTCTCTCCATCACGCGCGCGCGCTTTTCTTTCTTGTCGTCTAGTCCCATTGGGCTTAGGTCAAAGAAACAGTGGGGTTCGCAGTGCTGATATGTGTGAATGATTACATTGTGGTTGTTTACCAAATTTACCTAGAACAGTAATGCTCAAAATTAGCTTCTTCTTATTCACTTCTTGTTTACAAAGTATCGAAGTATATTCCTAAAAACCCCCAACCAAGTAGCCAAAATACCGAGAGTAGCATTTACTATAACAATTAACTTAAACCTTCATTCATTCAAACAGTTTTACTTCTACTACGTTCTAGAAATATACTACATACTTACAAACTACAGTTGGATTAATACCATATGGACTTATACTATAAATTTAGTACTATTTAATTCATTTAATGTTATCAAATTGTATTTATGAAATGTGCTATATTTATGTAAATACATACATAGATCGACATTATAACGCTGCACTCTTTTGATTATTCATTATATCTTAAAGTTTAATTTGAGACTCAGCTTTGGTTTACGTACTCGTTCATCCACGTTTAATTATCTTCATGCGTCTCAAATTGCAGTTATCTATTGTCACTCGACGTATTTGAAATATTCTAATTATGCACAAACAGAGCCATCTACTACATCTACTTACTTACTCGAGCAGCAGCAGCTGGTAGATGAATCATTTTCTTCATTTACTTTTCTTATGAATCAAAAAGAATTGCATGCGAAGTTATCGATTTTTTTAATGTGTAACTTTATCGATTTGCCTTTGATTTTGTATTTAAAATAATTTGTAGACAAGACATCGAAACAGACACCGACATCGAAACCGATATCGACTCCACAGAGACACTGACTGTGGGAAATTATGATAAAAATATAACATAGCAGGCTTTTAAAGCAGTTGGGGTATATTCGATATTTGAATAGTATTTTCGGCCATAAATGTTCAATGTTGTTTTTTTTTTTGCATGAACTAATTCTGACTGCCACAAATTTGATTTAAGTGTAAGAAAACAAATTGTAATTGCTTTTAAGAAAGTGCTTATATACATACATACATACGTACTGTATATACACACACAGATCGTATTAGCGCCCTCTGGTGTGATTGACTAGAAGTTCCGTTGCTCTGATAATTCAAGAACTTGTCGGCAGTAATTTCTAAGATTTCATTTAAAATAAAATAATATGTAATTATTAACAATTATAGATAAAATTTGTTAATTTTGGTATATCTTCGTGTATATGAAATATTTTAGGCAATGTTTGCCAGCAGTATACCGGAAATAATTGAACTCGTCGGTAGTGGCAATAAATATGGCGGTGAACTCAAAAGAGAACACGGAAAGAGGTAGTCTATAACATTCCAAATAAAGTATTAAATGTAATAAATTACATAACATCATATATATATATATATATCTAAAAATACCTCAATATAACCAATGGTACTAAAATACCAATTAAACAATATAATCATTTGATGAAATGAAGATCTCAAATATCCTTAGCGTACTCTCTGAGCTAAATCGAGCTTTTACGTGTAGAAAACTGTCAGATGTCAAAAGTAAAATAATTTTTTTAATTTTTTTGTTTAGTTTTCCAACGATTCAAACATTTTTACTAATCTCATTTACTGATCCAGTAAATGCATACTCCTATTGAGAATTTATTTGAATCCGAAGGTGCAGGTGTTTCAAATTCTGTGCATTTTCATTCTCAACCACTTTTTGTACAAATACAATAATGTAACGATTTATTATCTGCAATAGTGTTGAATATTTACTTTTAAACTTAATAATCAAATTACACATTTACTTAGTCTGTTACCCTTTTGTTTTATTTTTTATTTACCACACGAATTTGTATTTTGGTAACTCGCATATAAAGTTGACTGTTGACTGTGATGCAAAGTTATACTAATATCTTTACCCTAATCTCAATTGTAGATGCAGTCAACTTTTTATAAAAAAGGTCGTAAATACAAGTTTATAAATTTATATTTTTTTAATAAGTATTCCTAAACAAAGCCCATGACATTTATTATAGTTGCGAGGCGCTTTAAAAAATTGTTAAAACTAAAGTAACTACAATATTTGTATTTACATCTTCTATAATTATTCGATTAAACATTTAGTTATAATAATTTTTAAAGAGATTAGTAAGAATATTCAATGACATTTCTTAGTTCTTGAACATTTTTATTTCATTGCGTTATTTTCTCTTAATTTGAATTTATTTTTCATGGAATCCAATTGTAGGCGTGTGTTTTACAAAATTTTCAGTTTTTAAATCTGTTTTGGTTTTCGTTTCTTATAATATGTTGCCAAGCTTTTAACGTTTCTTGTATTAATATCAAAGAAACTTCAAAATATGCGTTTTTTCTATTTGCAATGTTTCAAAGTTTGTTTTTTTTTTCATATCTTAAAGCATTTGTGCAAAACCATTTGGCGCATTGTTGTTAATTCACATTAAAAGCATCGGTCACGCATTGCCAATAAAACAATGTAAACAAAGTACACGTAATAAGCTATAGTATTCTATAATTTATTCGTATTGATCTAAGAATAAAACGATTTTTATCAGCGTCAGTTTCTTTTTAAATTTCTTATTGTTTTTTCTGTAAACTGATATTCCAAAATAACTTTCTATCAACTTTAAGATGTCTTCTGAGTCCGACTGCCTAAAAATTGTCATCTAAACCAAAAAAGTTTTAGAATGAAATGTTATTTACATTAAAATGAATGGAATACACATTTTGGAAATTAAAGGGTGTCAGGTTTAATTTAAATTTTTAAAAATTCCATAGGATAGCAATTGGCATCAAATACATCAACAATTTTTAAGTACTCATTATATAATTTGTATTTCAACTGCCATCACAATAACCCGAGAACTTTAACCGTCAATTGAGAGAGTTCTTTATCTCTCTCTCTCTCTCTCTCTCTCTCTACATATGCAAATGTGTAGGCAGCCATTGCACTCTTCGTGCACAGCTGTAAATCTGTAACACTTGTAAATTTTAGAGAACATGTTTTATTACCACAAAAAGTAATCAACTCATTAATTAGAGTTAAAGTTGAATTTGCAGAAAGCCAAAACTGTACTTGTATATGTAAAATAATGTACAAATAGATGTAATATTGTCAGAGTATCTACTCCTATTTTCGACAAGAGATTATTTTAAGTGTGTATATACGTAAATAAACAAGTATGACTGTGTGTGAGTGATCAATTGAATGAGTTAAGTATGGTCGTTAGAGTGCCAGTATTGTGCGTTATGCGTTGTGAGTTGAAATTCCTTGTTTCTTTTATGTTGTGCAACGTTTGCGTCGTCGTCGTCGTCGTCTATAAGCAAAATGTGCATTTTTTAACACGCAACAGCCAAACAAAACAACACCAATGAAGTTAGCCCATATTTGTAACTGCAATTGTAAACGAATCTCAACAACTATTTTGGCACTTTTCTATATTCTAAATGTGTACGTGTGTTGTTGAATTTAGGCCGTGTTCGCTAGTTGGATACCAGAAATCACTGAACTGGCTGCCCAAAGAAGCAAATATGGTGGAACATATAGCAAGGATCCTAGAAAAAGGTACACGAACATGTTGCTGGCTGTACCACAATCAAAAAAAAAATTTAAAAAATACAACAAATACAATCGAAACGAAATAAATAAATAAGTCAATAACAACAACACAAGAAAAAGAATCAAATCTCAAAATTGAATATAAAGCTACAATCGCTACAATTAATTTAACATAATTCTTTCTTATATTGCATTTTTACTAAACTTCAAAAAAGTACATAAACCTTTTAAATATTAGTTCATTTTTATTAATTACACTTTTATATAAATATTTTATTTTCTTTTAGTTTTATTTTTAACTTCACTTGAATTTGCATAAAAATATGATAATTGCTAGGTATTCGAAACAAAAGAAATTTAAGATAAAAATTTAAACAGTCGCAGTAAACGGATTGTCTTACAATTTTTTCTCAGCAAAAAAATTGAGAACTAACAGACTTGGTATTTCGAATTTCTCAAAAGGCATTGGTTTCTTGGTGGCACGTGTAAGAGATAGACATGATTTTACTCTGTGAACATAAGCCAAAGTGTAAAATATTCGAATTGGTTGTCAAATCCTTCTGTAAATTTTGTTTTGTCTTTATATGTACTATTATAATACGTATCTTGTTTTATTTTTATTATTTTTATTTGAGCTTTTAACATTGATTTTTTGTGTATAATGTTAACTATACGTGTATGAATAGGTCTTTCTTGTGTGTATACAACACTTTGTTCCAGAGCACTTCTAATGGGCCAACTTATAAAGTCGGCGGTTGTGTAATGTGAAAGGGCGAATTTCCTTGTTAAGCGCTGTTCCCAGATGAGCGAAATAAATAAGATACACCACTGATGCATAAATGCAATTATTAAAAGAAACAGATGAACTCACATTCTTTGCCTAATTTAATGGCGAAAATATGCCAAGTAAATATTCTTGCAACTTGGTTGCAAAATTTTTTTAATGTCAATTTCATATGTTAATTAATGTTATTTCTCTACACAAGAAAATGCCGCACACGCACTCTTTTCATGGTTTTTAAAGTTGTCATATTTTTGGATGTTATCGCTTTGCGATATCAGTGCAAAAACGTAGGTTGTCTATTTTTTTCGTCCACATGCATTCAAGTATCGATGTATCGATACGCTTTATTTATTTTCTGCTTTGAACTGAGGAACGAAATGTGCGTTGTGCGGAAAAATTCGATTTTGCTCATCACGGGAACAGCGCTTTAGACTTGAACTTAATCTACTATACATATTGTTATATGTAGTTTTCTTATCAAACTCAATATTTATTCATTTTATTGTATTGCAAAAATCGAAGCATGCATGTATCATATGATATTGGTAGAGTAATTTCGAAATTGATTCCAAGCAAGCCAACATATCAAATTTCCACATATACATACAGCCAATTTTTTTGAATATATATACATACATATGTATATATTTTATATATATTAACATTTCATGTATTGGCAATTTTTATTTTATGGAACAATTTACAGAAGGTTTTAAATTTCTTGCGTGTGGCATAAATCAAAGAGAAATCTATGCATTTTGGTACGGAAAGCAATGCAAAACTTAGGAGATTTTTCCTAAAAACTTTTAATATGATTTATTAAGCAAAATGAAAACAATTTGAGAATATATTATAGTATAAGCCAATGAATTATAAGGCTATTTGTATTTTTAGTATGTGCCTTACGTTTTCGTTTTTTTTTTTTGTTGTTTGTGTTTGAGCATTGAAGCAGTGTAGAACGAGTTTTTATGCAATTTCAGCAAAGTCAATTTACGAGAACAAATTAGTTTTATTTCATAACAATTTAGTTTGTTCCGCTTTTGAACCAAATAACTTTTATAGATTTTTGGTTTTTAAATTTACCGAATATATAAATAAGGAAAAGATATGCATAAAATTGAATTGTTTGTTGGTTTGTTTGTTGGAACACACACCTGTTGCGGCTTTAGTTCTCTATTGATTTTTTGTGTATGAACATAAATTTATTCAAAGTTTTATACAAATTTATTGATTCTAATGAAATACATACATTAACAAATGCTGTAGAAACTTTTTGCAATTTTTATACATAATTATTATATTCAATTTACTTGTAATTACATACATATACTCTACTAAACTAAATACTACATAAGCCGTATGTTGATCATACCTAATACATGATACACCTATACCTAATCTCATCAATTTGATAAAATTAAAGTTGTTAATTTGCTTGCACCTTCTTAGTATGCCGCAGCCACGCATAACAAGTAAGAAAAGAGCGCGGAAAGCGCGCCTACAAACGAATACTCTAGGATAATCCAATAATTTGTTATCGGTAACAAAAATTGCAATGTATGTTTAATCATATTCAGTATCCGTCTCAGTATTAGCATCATGTCCACATTTTCTACAAATATTTCCCGATTTCTAAAAAATATCCACATCTGCATATACTAATACTTTTATTACTCTTAAGCACATCATTAAAGAAAACAAAATACAACAGTACATTTTGTGAATTTCTCTCCACAGATTATCCAAAAAACACACATTACGCAGAACGACCATACTTTGTCGTAGTTTGTAGTTATCGTCAATTTATGTTTATAGGCACCAGAAAGCCCAAGACAAACACAGTCACAATGAAATAACATATTTTTATATTGATTTATTGTGTTATATAGAAATTAGAGTATTTTGTTTTTCTCTCATACCTTTTATTAGTGATATATGTGCTCGTGTACAAATACCGATTTCATATGTAGAATAATTTTGCTGAGGCCAACACGTACCCCCAAGAAATCGAAAGTCTAATGCAAAAATTATATACTCTACCTTCATGTGTATTATTAACTAAATGAACAACAAAATAATTGAAGCTTTTCTAAATGGTTAATTGATAAATCGTAAAGAGTGATCCGTAATATTTGTTCTTTTATTTACATTTTTTTTTTAATATTTCTCTTTCAGTTTTCAGTTTTGGTTGTGTGCCAGTATCATTTGATTTCGAACATATAGAAACTTTAGTTAATACACCCACAAATAATGTGGCGTATTAAGACAATACTAAAATTATGCAGGAACAGCAAAAATACAAATTATAATCTCTATCAAATAATGCGGTTTTGAATCGTCGAAAAAGTCTCCTTAGGACTCTTCTGAGAGCAGCTAAGGTCGAAACTTCTCTGTCTGTCGCCATGTGTTAACTACTTTACGTTCTCCGAACCCTGTCATACTGAATTGATTATTGTTTGTTTTTTTTTTTTTTGTTTTTTATTTCTACCAATAAAAAGTATTCAATAGTACAACGAAAAGCCGAAAAATATTTCACTATCATCATTATCTTTCATACTGTAAACAGGCGATTTTTGCAAGTTGTATACCTGAGATTATAGACTTGATTGGAACAAGAGCCAAGTATGGGGGCACATTAAAAAATGAAAAAGGGCGAAGGTGAGACAAACTAAATTTTCTTACATCAACAGACAATTAAATAATCAACAACTTATATGAAAAATGTATAAAATACTCGATTTTTTATTACTACAATCAAAATAAATTTTATGTAATCCACTTAAATCCGTTAATCCGTTAAAAAAAAGCAAATCAAAATTAAATTTCTACAAGTGTTAAAACAAGACGATATCAATTTAGAAGACAGCTATATATTCAAATCATGAAATTGTGCAGTTCTTACCTTTATTGCGCGTCATCCATATGAATCCTTTATCGGGAAATATTTGGCTGAAATTTGATTTTGATTTACAAAAAACTACTCACCAAACAAATAAAACACTAAAATACACTGATCTATATATACGAAACTAAACAACATTATACAATAAAACGAAAGCCTCATAAAACACGGCCGTATAATAAGCATAGCCAAATGCCAGCGGTAGAACTACCTCGATTAATACGCATACTCCATGAGGAACTTTGCAACACAACCTCTTAAAAAAAGAAGCAACAATCCATCAATCACCTGTTCAGACTGAAACCGAAATTCAGAACATTCGATCAATCACACATACACAAAAATTCCCACAACAAAAGTTCACAAAAAGAAATTTTAACTAAATTACAAATGCAAAAGCAAGAATCAACGAGAAATGTAAAATAGAAATAAAAGTATTCTTTTGTATTTTATTTTTCAACAAACTCATTTTGTATTGATTTTCGAATTTAGTTTCATTTCTGTTATTTAATCATGTTGTATTCTCAATTAACTTAATTGTGGTCTACTTAGCGTTCGAATAAAACTTTCCATCAAATGCCATTGCAACGGACGGTGCATTGGTCATTTGTTATGTTTCTTATTTTGATTTTGAAGCTCGCCACATCGATTTAATTCTATTATTTGATTTTGATTGGCATTTTGAGAACTATTGAAACCTATTCCAAAACTGTATCGTACTTAAAATTGTTCTGAGTGTAAAATGTGCGTACTTTAAACTACCACAAACTATATCGTTGTGATTTTAATATAATCTAATTGATCGCCAAATTATTAACAAACTCTTCTTCTATTTTTCCTCCTTATAAATGCCTATGTTTATCGTATCGACGTATATCTTGCTCTTCTAAATTCATTATCATTTTATTTACTTAGTTTCTCAGCGCTTTCTCTGAGCGCAAGTGTTGCACGTTTTGTGTTCCTTATTTTTATGTGATGGGAAAACAAATGTCTTTTCACCGAGCTATTCGACCAAAGGCATAGGAAGATCATATAATCTCCTGTGGGAGTGGAATCAATCAATATAATTGGAAAATTGAAACAGCCTATACATATACATACATATATCAAATTGGTTTTATTCCTTTTGTATGCCATCATTTAGACATTTTGCATTCGTATTAGCCCTTGAAGAATCAGTGATTGGTGTTAAATATTGTGTTTCATATTCGTAATTGAAGTCGTAATTCATATATATATATATATATATATGTATATTGTGCAAATCAAACTTAAGCGATTAAACACTTAACGATAAGACTGCATATTATACAATAATAATTCATAAATAAGAAACTTGATATCTTTATATTAGAAATGCATAAAGTTATATACGCACGCATACCAATAATGAAAACGAGATAAAACCCCAATGTCTGCGAGATATTTAAAAAGTGTCATTTTCATAAACTGATCAAAGTGTTCATATAAAGCTTTGATATTTGTAGATGCAAACAGCGATTAAACATTTCATGGCCGCGATCATATAGAGTACAAATATGTATGACTGCCTAGCAAATGAATTGAATACTAATGACTGTAAAATATACTAAATAGTAAAATACTAAATATGTGTGTGTAATATATATTAATGGATAAAAATGCTGCTAATGAAGTTCGTATACATATATAAACAAATCATATATTTATTCCATCTGTCTCCATTTCTGCCTCTTACTGTGACTCTCTATCTCTCTCTCTGTATCTATGTCTCTCAGTTATCTAAATCAGCTACTATTTCTAGTCGATGTTGTAGTTCTTGAGAAACTTGTATTAATATCTTCGCTATGTACTCAATTTGGAATATATTGTTTTCGTATCTCCTTGTTTATTTTTATTATTTTTTATTGTTGGTTCTCTATTTATCATTCTTTGAGATTCTATTAAAATATAATTGCGGTAACCACTACATAATAAATAAACAATCGAATTGGCGCTTATAACAAGACCACATACGATTGAAAAATAAACATTAATATCTTAATACCATACTTACTGTGAAATAATGTAAAATGCATCTCATAGGTTAAGATATTTGTAGACTCATCTACAATGTTGTGTTTGGATACAAGCTATAATTGATTAAATGTTTAGTATCAGAACGCAATGTAATCGATTAGCTTCATATTGAGTCAATTTCGTGGTCTTTTCGTGGTCGAATGTTAGAAAATGACAAAAATTTTATACTTAGGAGAGCAGTTGTTGCTATCAAGCGACAAAGGAGCTCGTTATCATTAATACAACAGAAAGTTACACAATCCGAAAAAAATCACATTCCCGAAATTGTTTCCATTACAGTAATTGCATTTTCCCAATACACATAACAAAACGCTATTATTCCCTCATTTTTTTTCAAATTTAAAACTATTCTATCTGATTATAAACAAATGTTGTTTTCCACTTTGTTGAAAACTATTCGTAGTAAATACAACTTTCGGATTCATTGTGTTGGCAAATCAACAATCAATCAAATTTGCAAATCTTTATTTGTTATTTATCATATGTCGTGTATATGCGCAGTTATTAATAATAGATAAAAATTATGAAAATGCGTGGCCAGGCATAAAATCTTAAGTTTTCACACCACTTCTTGATTTCAGACTTAAAAAATTGCATTTAAAAAAGAGCATTGAAACAAATATATTCGCACATATGTATTTTATTTAGAAGCAATAATTTACAAAACACCAATGCAATTATAATAACCAAGTATCTATGTTAGTTGGTTTGTTTACTAATATTAATCACAAGATATTCTTCACTGTAAATTAGTTAGACTTAATTATATGCATCCAGCACACGATACACATTTTTATCATGTTTTTAATTCAGACAATTCATTGAAATATATGTATAGTATGTATTTTGAGCATTGCTCAAAATTTCTAAAACGTTCGAAACAGCGAAATTTCCATATAAGTATTTCATTACGTTGGTAATTCATATAGAAGGTTCAACTTCAACACTTCCACTACATCAATTATGGATTTGATGTGTTCTCTAAATTCCTAATGAGTAATGTGTCTATTATTCTCTAAATACTTATGATATACAACTGAGAGATATTTGATGAAATACTGTTTAATATATTGATTTCAATAGTAAAGTTTGAAGACATCACATTATGTCAAATTTCGTACAATCATTAGGGGATTTACATATGGATATGTGCATGCCCATTTGGTTGCCTGAATGCATGCATGCTTGTGATAAATCAAACACTTGTACATCCTATTAAAGACAAGTCTATCAACCTACTAGAAGTAGTTTTGTGGTACAATCGCATACTCTGTATATAAGTACAACGATTTTAAAACGATTTGGTCATTTTTATGCATGTAAGTTTGTTATTATCATAAAGGTGTGCGTAGCTAATCTTCTGTTAATACAACCTATTAATTTATTTTTAACTATTTTGTTTGAGCTGTTGAAGTGAATTGCAAAGTGCAAAGCCGAGTCTGCTTTGTAAAATGTTGATTTCTAATTTGTTGCTATTTTTTTCTTTTTTTTTTCGTTTGATTTATGTTGATACAGATTTTTGGGGTAGCAGACTAAATTCATGCATATTGCAAAACATTTGTAAATTTATTATAATTTATGTAATATCTTATGATTTTGGTATCTTTATTTTATATGAAAATACAATGTAATTTTATGATTATAATGCTGTTTACTGTTTAACTACAAAGATAACACTGACAAGTTATAATAGTAATCATAATCAAAACAAAACAGTTGATAACGAGTACAAATAATAAGAAAATATTAATAAATAAATAACTGAAATATACACGCCTGTGTATTTACACATGAAACTTCGTACACCCATACACTACACACTTTACACTATATATGATCACGCTTTCCTCAATTCATTGCATAAGAGCACACAGAAACTGTTGCATCAACAAGAGAGCGGATGTCATCCCGCTTACACTCAAATTCAAATATTTCTGTACTCAAACAGACAGTTAACATATGTACACACACAATAACATTAACATTCATTGGCATAGGCTTACACACACGCACACAAGGAATCACATTATTCACTGCTTGTCGCTTGAAAAGGACAGCTTTAAACGAAGCCAGTTTATTTAAATCTAGTAATTTATCGAAAATTATAATATGATGATAACATATATAATATATTATGAGCAGTTGTCAAGAGAGCTGACAGGGTGTCCTATTCAAGCGGCGAGCAGTGTAAACATACATACATACATACGTATACATATATAGATATCTTCATGTAACTAACACAACTTCCATACATGCGACATGTACACGGCTTACAATATCTCACACATACATACATAGGATAATCTTGTTATAAATTGAAAAGAAAAAACGTAATCCAAATAAATACTAATGTATTTTTCCTTACACAACAATTACACAAATTTGCTCCTAGACATATTGTGGTATGCGGGCATATAACTTACGAATCCGTGTCGCATTTTCTAAAGGACTTTTTGCACGAAGACCGTGAAGATGTCGATGTCGAAGTAGTCTTTTTACATCGGTAAGTTATCATCTCGTCTTTACTTAACACACTTTTTGGAAAGTTAATTGAATTTGGTTTTGTAATTATTTAAAAATAAATTTAGACACAAATCAATTTAGTGCTTAAGCAGTATTTAAGCAGACGAATGTAGGATTCAAGCTATAAGCAAATGCCCATAGAAGTTTAGCAACAATTTACGAATTGTCTTTGAATTGCATTTTGACACCGACCGCGGCATTTGCTTGTTGCTTCTGATAGCTGGTGTCTATTAAATAAGTCTATAAATATAAATTAGACCAATGCACCTATTTTTAAGTATTGCTTTATACGTGCATTAGTTGATACTGAACACATAAACAACATTTTTCATTTACTTAAATGTAATTTAAATATTTCATTTATATAATTAATAACCATATAATGTAACGTAATGTAAAATATAATAGCAAAGAGCCTGACCTGGAGCTAGAAGGACTGCTGAAGCGTCACTATACAACTGTGGCGTTTTTTTCAGGGCACAATGATGAATGCAGTCGATTTGGAACGAGTCAAGGTACACAAAAACACTTCAAAGACGCCAATCACAACAACATTATACAATATGCACATACACAAACTCACACTTACCTAAAAACACTGCGACATACATGAAAACATTAATGATTAAACAGACTACACATCCGCACACAAAGACACTTAATTACTGGTCAGTCAAAAATGAGAGAGTTGAGATAAGTTTAGACGTGAATTTGACGGTCACGTACATATGTATACTAAGTATATTCTTCATACATGTAGACAAATGGCTCAACTCGAATATAAACCTACAGTGATCAATAGCAGAGAGAGTGTTTCATTTTCTATGTCAACTTCAAGTCAATAATAGCTAGAGTCTATGATAGTTCGGAGCAGTCTTTATCTGCACAGTCAACATATATTGCATCGTATAACCGCGATTTCTCAATTTGCCCACTTTCACTATGAATTTTTTGTACTATACAATTTTATTAATTTTATGCAGTTTCAGTATTTTTTTTTTTTAATTTAACTTCACATTTGCCAGATGCTCACTTAACATACAATATATACAAGTATTTCCTTAATACAAATTTTCTGAAAGATATATGTTATTTGTGAACTTTGCGAATTCTTTTTATAGATTTTAGGTACATTTTGACTTATTTTTTCGTTTGTAACAACAAACACTATCGATAGCTTTATAGCATTTTTAAACTTTGTACACATTGGCTTTGAGTAGTATAACCTGCTCAATGGAATGTCCATTAGCTGGAATTTAATTGAAGTTTGAATTTTGTATTTTATTCCTATTTATCATATTACAATTACCTATCTAGAATCAAAACATACATACATTTATATAGTATAAGATCTTTTAAATATTTTATTCGAGTTATATATCCCTATGCCTTAATTTAAACGTATTCACATCTACAATTAAGTTTGTATAATTATGTTGCAAAAAGTATCCATACAAAAATTAGAGACTTTAAAGGCTTTTTCTATACGAGAAATTGCATTTCAATATAAAAAGTAATGCTTTAAATTATTATATGCAATCCATGTGTTAACGATAATATATGCAAAAAATGTAAATATAATATAAGAAGTCGAGTTAGCTCGACCCCACTACCCATTTTGAATAGGAGCAAAACAGAGCGGTATTATTTTTGAAATATACCAAAGTAAATACTAAAATATACCGATGGCTATATGTGGTATATTGATATAGTACTAAATTAAAAATATATTATAGAGTACTACAAATACCAGATCGTTCGCCAAAGCAGCAGTAGCCGTTGTTTGATATACAACAGTATTTCTTGAATAACTTCGCCAACTTTTATCCGATTGCATTTTAATTTTCAGGAAGTGTATGCACCGAAAATCGCGACTATAGATTCACTTCGATTGTTATTCGATTTTTTTCTCTTATAGTCTCTGAGATATACATATGTAGGTGTACCGATAGACGGACAGACAAACAGACGGACATTGCTATATCGTCTTGGCTGTTGACACTGATCAAGAATATTCATATTTTATAGGGCTGGATATAACACGTTCTGTCTGTTACATACATTTTCTACAGGCTATAATACCCTTCTACTCTTTGGGGAGCGGGTATAATAATAAATATGCCGTTATTACTGGCAAATTAGTATTGCACATTTTCCGAATTAAAGAATATGTACATACTAATTAAGGAATTGGATTTGGCAAACTACATTTTCGCTTAAAAAATCATATATCCCTAACTTCAATGCATTTTCTCGAGATTTCTATCAATGAACTAAACAAAAGTTTATTTCCTCGTCCTGGTAATGCTAAATTAGTTTGTATGCTGGTAAAAACGTGCAGTATTATAAGTAGATTTAAGACTTTATACATTCGCGTATATTTGTTTTTAAAGATGTACCAAGATATGTAGTTTAGATAATGTGAAATACAAGATTACCAATTATTTTAGTTTACATTAAAAAAAATAGATTTAAACTTAATTATATTTAACTATAGTCAAAATAATTTTTTTCTGATAGCACATTTATTTTTAAATAAATAATCACCTTAGTTTTCGCATTATTTATTTCTTTCCTTCGTTTGCATCCTCAAATTACAAAATTAAAAAACAATGTGTTCCTAATTGTGTTGTCACACCACCCGCAATTGACTTTTATGGTTTCAAACAAATCATCATAAAACTGTCTACATTGGAATATTCGAAATAACATAAAACTACTCTAAACTCTATATTATATTTCTAAACAACAATATCAAAAATCAAAAATAAATAAATAAAAAAAATTATTTGTTACAAAAAATGAAAACCAAAAATAAAAAGTAAACCGCCCGATTTGGAACTTGAGGGTTTATTCAAACGTCATTTTACCACTGTGGAATTCTTCCAAGGAACCATTATGAATCCCATTGATCTGCAAAGGGTTAAGGTAAAACATTTCTTTATTTTATATGTTTCTCTATATTGGTCATCGTATAATTATTGATATTTTATTTTGAGTATTTTGTTGCTTATGTTTTATGTTGTGCGTGTTTGTCCAACCAAAATCATAAAGTACCTGACAGAAAACTTCATCGGTTACATACTTTCATACTTGCATCGTACGAAGTTCTGACATGTATTGTAATTAAAATAAATAACTATATATTTTGCATACATGCAAATCATTAATATATGTATATTTATGTTTAACCTATGTATTTGTATGTAAATGATAGCAATAAATGTTCTCATTATTAATATCATTGTCGCATATAATTTCCTGAGCTTAGTTAAATGTGTATTAATTGGATTAACATACACATAAATCATTTATTTGTGTCAGTATTTGTTGGTAATTAAAAAATAATAAACATTTTGGAATTAAGCTTAAAACAACTGCATTACCAACGTGAGTGTAAATCTTTAACTAAATGAAACAATACTTTTCACTTTCGAGAGAACACTTACATTGTTGACATTGTTATTGTGTATGCAAATATTGACCTCGCATTGCAATATTAATTTAAGCCAAGTATTTTTTTTCCATCAATTCACATTACTGATACTTTTAACTGACTTATTATATGTATATGAATAAATTATGTATTCATGATTTAAGTAATATAATTGCATATATGTACTTGTACTTACAAATGTTAAGTATTAATAGTTAATAATTAATAGTTAGTCAGGCAATACTATATATGTATATCGCTCCATACAAATAAAATATGATACCCAAGCTATCGCGATAAAGGTTTTTACTAATTAAAAACATCTAAATGATTTTATCAGAGGAATATTATTATTATGATTATCATTGTTATTTGGGGTAAAGAGCTATCAAAACCCATAATATCTATTGTACCTCCTTAGATCTCCCCCTTTAGAATTCATGAATTTTAGTTGTGAATTGGTAGGATTACATGTTTTCCTATAATTATACAACTTATCCTAGCCAAGGTAGTACTTATCTTAGTTATAGAGAACCTTATCTTAGTTTCACACCAACGGCAATTACCGATAGCTATTGTACATATTTTGTAATAGTTTACATTAAATTCACCAGTCAGGTTTTTTGGTTCTCTCTTCTAGAGTAATCCTTTCGAAAAGTTTTTGCTTTTGGATCCCTTACAAAGTTTTTTCTTGCCGCACACTAATCATGTCCTGATTATGACATATATGACATATATGTAATCGACAAAATAAGCCAGTCCTAAGAACAGTCTTGTTTGTCCGCAGCTACATTTGCTAAATTATAATATTTACTGGAACCCACCTTATAATAAACCTGTTATCTGATCCTAGTTAACCCATTTTGGTGGGACTTCTTGAACAAGTTACTGTGGACTTACGGAGTGCTATCTGATATATATAATATCTATACGTTACGTTTTAATATATAGTTAACAAGTAAGAAAGCTGCAGTCAAGTGTGCATGACCCGCTGCCCACTTCGAATAAAAGCAAAATAATGTGGTATTATTCTATAATACATATACCGAAATCTATATTTAATTTATTGATAAAGTATTACAAAATATATTGTCAGTCAAAGCTGCCAAGTGCCGTAGTAAGTAGACGTTTTTCTCCATACAAAAGAATTTCTTAAATAAATTCAACATTTTTTATCTGATCTCAACCACATTTTTGGCAATTATAAACACTATAGTTATTATTATAGGTACCATAACTCTAAGCTTTAAAATTACGCTTTTTATTTGATTTTTGGCGATTTTCCGGAGCGGAAATGGGCGTGGTAGCGGGTATAGAAATTGAAGAATACTTGTCGTCCTATGGTTTGAATAAACTAGTAGTAGACCAATTCATACCCTTTCTATACAGCTTCCTGAACAGAATCACGCGATGTTTTATCAAAGGCAGAATCTAGGTCTAGAACATTTTTACTATTAACTGGTTCAGTTAACGATAAAGACCACAGGCTTTACTCCAAGTGTACAACCATGTTTTGGGATGTTGATCTTTCCGCTCTTGTTTTAATAAGTCTAGTAATAAGCCGTTTAGGCCTGGAGATTCATAGGGTTGGAGGCTGTCCAAATAAGGCTACCAACTTGTTGATTTCCAGATTCAGTTATAGTCCGGAAATAAAAATTAGTAGCATAATATTAAAATGAAAAAAAAAATGTGTGTGGTTAAATTTTAAATCCGAATTTAAGTTTTTCCAGAGCAAATATTTTCGAACATGGGTTTAATTAAGAGTTTTAATTCTTGTTTTTTTTTTCTGTAAGATAAATGCTTTTGAACTGTAAACGTAACTTATTCACAATCGAATTATCATATATTTTTTTTTGTTAATAACTAGAGTGTATTTTAACGTTAAACACATATAAATCAAATTTATCGTACATATATCGCATTGTTAAAACTGTTAAAAATACGAATTAACCCCGGGCTGTTTGTTAAAAACAACGCAGGACAAGGTTTCTAGTTGGATTTAGTATTTGCCATTATATATATATTAATTTCTTAGATATATCAAGAGCAATTCGTTTTCCATTTATATTTTCCACGACCAGAGAAACATACGATATTAAGGGAGTGCATTTTTCCAAGATTTTCAACTCAAAACTATCAGTGTTATCACAGTTCTTCGTTAAAAAAGTGTTTGCTAATCGTGGTCTATAGCACCCGCACAATATTCAATGGTTGTTGGTTTTTGATAGAGAATTGTTGTGCTTTTTATAATAAAATAAAAAAAATTATGGGATCAGGGGATGAATTAATATGAAATATATATATATTTTTTTTTTCTCAATAAGTTTGATTATTAATGTATTCACTTTTCGATCTACACATGTAAAACTAATGTAAAAAGTTACTTACACCCAATTCTGAAATACTTATGTAATGTTTTTCATCTGTAATGCATGTTTGCTTCGTTGCATGTTACTGATGTTGCTATTGGTGGACTGACAAAGTTATCAATAGCAATCAGTTTGTAGTGATATAGTAAATGTTAATGCCATTATAAATGACTTTAGTCTTTCAGTTTGTATTGTATATTGATTTTATTATATTTTAGATTTATGACAAAATAAAGAAACACAAAATTTTAATATTACTTCACACTTGCACTTTGAGCGCTTACTTTTTCAGTTGTTTATCATTGTTGTTGTTACACACAAATGGAAGTTGAACCGAAATGAAAAAAATTCACATTTTAATCAAGTTTACACCAAACGCTTACTGTTTCTCTATTGCCAGGGTTACCAAAACTAATTGAAGCCATGTACTCTTAGTGTCTATACAGAAATCAGGCATAATATATATTACTATAATGCCGTTTAAATCAAACACTTCACATATGACATTTCAACAAGCTCATGTACAGTAAATAGTTACGATGTCTAATTACATGTTAACCTAACCGCTTATTCATGTTTACGGCAAAGTTGAATGTGACTATAATCACTAATAAACTTGAATATTTTGAAGTGACACGCCACACAACTAACAAAACATACGATTGTACTTACTTAACATAACATAAATGTACACATAATAGGCCATCTCCACAATGAACAGTATAACATAACAAAATAAAATAAAATGAAAACAATAAACGTCAATAACAGCAAAGACTTAGACAAACGACTAACATCTACAAGCCTTAACCTAATAATAATAATCCTTTAATAATCGACTATGTATCTAGGTACATGAAGCCGATGCCTGCCTGGTGCTAGCTAACAAATATTGCCAAGATCCCGATGCAGAAGATGCTGCGAACATAATGAGAGTTATCTCAATTAAGAACTACAGCGATGATATACGTGTCATCATACAGCTGATGCAGTACCACAATAAGGTAAGCAGAAATGTGTGTGTGAAGATATGCAAATAGTAGTCAAGTTTGTAGAGTGTGTAAAATTTATGAGATTTGTATAATTTGGGTCTCAATGACATTTTACAGGCGTACTTGCTTAACATACCGTCGTGGGACTGGAAACAGGGTGATGATGTCATTTGCCTAGCCGAACTGAAGTTAGGTTTTATCGCGCAGAGCTGTCTGGCACCCGGGTTTTCAACAATGATGGCCAACTTGTTTGCTATGCGGTCTTTCAAGACGGTAAGTATTGTTAAAGAAAATCGTGAGGACACCAAAAAGGAAAATTCTATTATATACCAGACACAAGCACACAACTGGGGCATATCGAAATCCAGAAAGCAGGCAAAATAAAACGATTAGCTAATAACGAAGATAATTGTTACTTATGTGAAGTGAATAGAGAGAAGGGACTGTCAAAAGTCAGTCGATTATTTCATTCAATAAATCTTTATTATGTATGTACGTCTTTAACCCCATAGTCGCCAGAAATGCAATCTTGGACAAATGATTATCTACGCGGCACTGGCATGGAAATGTACACTGAAACATTGAGTCCCACTTTTATTGGAATACCATTTGCTCAGGCCACTGAGTAAGTTGCGAAGCGGGCAGACCAAATTCTATATGCTATCTACATATCGTATCGTATCTACTATCTTACTCGTACTACCTACTATTCAACTACTTGTTAATCGTGCAGCGTTGAAAATATCGCATTCAACAATAAAACAAACACGAAACAAAACGAACACTGCTATTACACATATACTACATATAGTACATATACAAATCATTTTAAACACACACACACACACACACACACACATACACACAGACTCACTCAATCTCACAAAATAATCATATTTTCATCTCTTATATCTTCTGATCAGTTCTAATTGATGTTGTAGCGATTTAATATTGTCTGTTTTTCATTTTGAGAAACAGCAGAAGCGTTTTCATTGAACTTAATGTCTGGTCATTTGTAATCTTATGAAATTGCCTGCCAATGGTATTATTATTATTTTCATATTTTTCTATCTCCTCAAAAACAAAAACACATACATATATACTAACATACACATGCGCACATACACATTTCAAAGTACAGTGTGAAAAACTAGTGTGTGTTTTATGATATTTCTTGGTGTACTTAATGTTCTCTCAATGTTTAAAATGCCTTCAGTGTTTGCAAGTACAAATGACATTCTTGCTAAATATTGTTTTCATTTCAACTAAGTTCGCAGTCAGACAGTTTTATAAATAACAGCTGAACATTTTAGGACACAAATGCATACTGAAAAAAAGAAACACATATACTACACACTTACATTCCATTAAATTACACTAAGATATAGGGAATATTTAAAATGCTAATTATATAGTAGCTTGTATGCTGCGTCCTCTAAGTTCAGAGCAAAACTATGCCAGCGTACGTTTAAGTTTATGTTTTCTTTATCTTACGGCTTAAAGTATTCATGTTTTGTTTTTATTTTGCTTATATTGTACAATATCTTTTTGGTTTTGGTTGGAACTTTAAAATCCACTCTGCCCCTAACTGTCTAAGAAGGCCCCAGTTATAGATACATATGTATATACCAATTATCCCACTGGAATTTCCTGAAAGGTGTATTTGAAAGTTTAAGGCTAATTGATTAGGAGTATGTAAAAGCCAAAGCTTACTACCTACACTAAATCATATTCATACAAGCACTCCTCTTTCTCCAAGAAAATAAATCACGCACACACAAAGACTCAGACCATTATCCATTGAGGTTATTAAAAAAGCCCAAGTGTGACCACATGTACATATGCCAAAAAATCCGAAAATGAAAGACCCGTATGTGTAGTGCATTTGAATGATAATTACATGATTTGAGCACTACAATGTTACAGTCAAAGCCACAGAATGTTGGGGCTGAGCTAATCGATACCAATATTTATATCAAAATGTATAAGAGTAAAATTAGTTGAAGACCTCGCCAACTACACTGAGCCCAAATCTATTACATCAAGAACCAAAACCACAAGAACAAGAAACAAGAAACAAACAAATGCCACGTAGCTAATTTAGCGAACTTACTAAATCCAAACCACAACAAAACCATTTTCTAACTTTCAGTCACCAGACACACAGGCCTGGCAAAATGATTATCTTCAAGGTACAGGGTGTGAGATGTATACCGAAACTCTATCACCTTCATTTACCGGCATGACATTCCCACAAGCCAGCGAGTAAGACTCCAAAATGAGAAATTAGTGAAAACAAATTTAAGAAAATACGAAAGATTATTAAAGAAACAAATGTATAAAAACTACTTTTGCCTTGTACAATATGTTAAATTAATAATATAATTTATTAAATTTGTTTTACTTCATTGGTTTTTTCCGTATACTAACTTTACATATAACAAAACAATTTTTGTCCCAATTACTATTGAATACCTAATAGTTACTCTCAAGCAACTTAATTTCCTTACTGAGCTCCATAAATATACGTACTTATAACCTTGTTTCAAACGATAAATCAAAGTAACATGAAATTAGCAGCAAGCATTGATCGACTTGTACCAAATATATTTATTATTATTATTTAGTTTTTCGATCAAGATAATTTTTACCTCGCATTAATACGCATAAGAATACACACCCAGCTTGCAACGAACACAACTCCCTATCAAAGCCGCATTCTATTAGGTACTATTGTATACTTAAACATTTGTCACAAAAGCATTATGAACTGCAACGGTTATCGTTCATCTGAACCTTACATATCAACCAATTTAATCAATGTGCATGCGATTAATGTTTTTTTTTTTAATCACTCCGACCTATCCTCGTCATATAAACATAATCCTATCGATCAACAGAGCTTTTATTTGTAGTGGCCGACTAATTGTTAATTTATTTGTTTTATATCGAATTTGTAAAGCATGTATGTTTGTAATTTGTAAACAGTAATGTAAAGAGCATAAATTTTGGTTTCCTCTCACTTACAAGAAGCAAGAAGCATGATTTATTTACATTTGCAAAGTTTAGCCAACTGAGTCCAAATTGTTATAATTGCATTATATAATCCTATTGTTTTTATATTTATCTATTTCCGTGCCTATAGACTGTGTTTTTCCAAGCTGAAGCTTTTACTACAACTAAGTTCGCAGTCAGACAGTTTTATAAATAACAGCTGAACATTTTAGGACACAAATGCACACTGAAAAAAAGAAACACATATACTACACACTTACATTCCATTAAATTACACTAAGATATAGGGAATATTTAAAATGCTAATTATATAGTAGCTTGTATGCTGCGTCCTCTAAGTTCAGAGCAAAACTATGCCAGCGTACGTTTAAGTTTATGTTTTCTTTATCTTACGGCTTAAAGTATTCATGTTTTGTTTTTATTTTGCTTATATTGTACAATATCTTTTTGGTTTTGGTTGGAACTTTAAAATCCACTCTGCCCCTAACTGTCTAAGAAGGCCCCAGTTATAGATACATATGTATATACCAATTATCCCACTGGAATTTCCTGAAAGGTGTATTTGAAAGTTTAAGGCTAATTGATTAGGAGTATGTAAAAGCCAAAGCTTACTACCTACACTAAATCATATTCATACAAGCACTCCTCTTTCTCCAAGAAAATAAATCACGCACACACAAAGACTCAGACCATTATCCATTGAGGTTATTAAAAAAGCCCAAGTGTGACCACATGTACATATGCCAAAAAATCCGAAAATGAAAGACCCGTATGTGTAGTGCATTTGAATGATAATTACATGATTTGAGCACTACAATGTTACAGTCAAAGCCACAGAATGTTGGGGCTGAGCTAATCGATACCAATATTTATATCAAAATGTATAAGAGTAAAATTAGTTGAAGACCTCGCCAACTACACTGAGCCCAAATCTATTACATCAAGAACCAAAACCACAAGAACAAGAAACAAGAAACAAACAAATGCCACGTAGCTAATTTAGCGAACTTACTAAATCCAAACCACAACAAAACCATTTTCTAACTTTCAGTCACCAGACACACAGGCCTGGCAAAATGATTATCTTCAAGGTACAGGGTGTGAGATGTATACCGAAACTCTATCACCTTCATTTACCGGCATGACATTCCCACAAGCCAGCGAGTAAGACTCCAAAATGAGAAATTAGTGAAAACAAATTTAAGAAAATACGAAAGATTATTAAAGAAACAAATGTATAAAAACTACTTTTGCCTTGTACAATATGTTAAATTAATAATATAATTTATTAAATTTGTTTTACTTCATTGGTTTTTTCCGTATACTAACTTTACATATAACAAAACAATTTTTGTCCCAATTACTATTGAATACCTAATAGTTACTCTCAAGCAACTTAATTTCCTTACTGAGCTCCATAAATATACGTACTTATAACCTTGTTTCAAACGATAAATCAAAGTAACATGAAATTAGCAGCAAGCATTGATCGACTTGTACCAAATATATTTATTATTATTATTTAGTTTTTCGATCAAGATAATTTTTACCTCGCATTAATACGCATAAGAATACACACCCAGCTTGCAACGAACACAACTCCCTATCAAAGCCGCATTCTATTAGGTACTATTGTATACTTAAACATTTGTCACAAAAGCATTATGAACTGCAACGGTTATCGTTCATCTGAACCTTACATATCAACCAATTTAATCAATGTGCATGCGATTAATGTTTTTTAATCACTCCGACCTATCCTCGTCATATAAACATAATCCTATCGATCAACAGAGCTTTTATTTGTAGTGGCCGACTAATTGTTAATTTATTTGTTTTATATCGAATTTGTAAAGCATGTATGTTTGTAATTTGTAAACAGTAATGTAAAGAGCATAAATTTTGGTTTCCTCTCACTTACAAGAAGCAAGAAGCATGATTTATTTACATTTGCAAAGTTTAGCCAACTGAGTCCAAATTGTTATAATTGCATTATATAATCCTATTGTTTTTATATTTATCTATTTCCGTGCCTATAGACTGTGTTTTTCCAAGCTGAAGCTTTTACTACTTGCCATTGAAATTAAAGGCGCTGAAGAGGGTGCAGATAGCAAAATTTCCATAAATCCCCGAGGCGCGAAGATACAGGCGAACACGCAGGGTTTCTTTATAGCACAAAGCGCTGATGAGGTCAAGCGGTAAGTTACCTAATCTATTTATATATTTACTTTATTTGGCATTAATCCTGTCTGCAGTGCGTGGTTCTATTGCAAGGCGTGCCATGAGGACATTAAAGATGAGACACTTATTAAAAAGTGCAAATGTAAAAACTGTAAGCATTCTTTTATTCCATACATTTGGTTGTACATAATTGTATATGTATTTGGGTTTCATTATTTCTATTTACTTAAATATTAAATTAAATATTTTCTGTTCATTTTGTTTAAGTACTCGTGAAAAGCGAAGCAGGTTAAATATTTTGACAGTCAAATAATCTTAAGCTCTATTCTTAAAACATAGGCAGTTAATATTCTCATAATAATAAATATTAAACATATATATTTCAATTTAAGCAGCGTCCAAATGGGCGATCGAATTAAATTCCCCTAAACTACCTAAGAATCTACTATTCTTCAATATTTCTAACTTACATCAAGACTGTTGTAACAAATAAATCTTCCAGCATTTATATAAAACTTAATTAATTGTAAACTCTGTAGTAATGCATTAGAAAATACTTTATGGCAGTCTTGATAGAAGTGATACGACGATTACAAATTAATTTTTACATATGTATATAATTTATGGGTACAGGAATACTGGCAAAAATCGTACTATATTATGCAGTCAGACAACACGCACATAGTATGTGCTGCGTGTAATCTTTTGAAACCATCCATGTTATGTATATATGTATATGTATATGTATATGTATATGTATATGTATATGTATATGTATATGTATATGTATATGTATATGTATATGTATATGTATATGTATATGTATATGTATATGTATATGTATATGTATATGTATATGTATATATGTATATATGTATATGTATATGTATATGTATATGTATATGTATATGTATATGTATATGTATATGTATATGTATATGTATATGTATATGTATATGTATATGTATATGTATATGTATATGTATATGTATATGTATATGTATATGTATATGTATATATATGTATATGTATATGTATATGTATATGTATATGTATATGTATATGTATATGTATATGTATATATATATATGTATATGTATATGTATATGTATATGTATATGTATATGTATATGTATATGTATATGTATATGTATATGTATATGTATATGTATATGTATATGTATATGTATATGTATATGTATATGTATATGTATATGTATATGTATATGTATATGTATATATATATATATGTATATGTATATGTATATGTATATGTATATGTATATGTATATGTATATGTATATGTATATGTATATGTATATGTATATGTATATGTATATGTATATGTATATGTATATATATATGTATATGTATATGTATATGTATATGTATATGTATATGTATATGTATATGTATATGTATATGTATATGTATATGTATATGTATATGTATATGTATATGTATATGTATATGTATATGTATATGTATATGTATATGTATATGTATATGTATATGTATATGTATATGTATATGTATATGGATATGTGTATCGTTGGTTAATCTAATACACAATAATACAAATAAATGTCATAACTTTGTCCCACAGTGACTGTCCAACCAAGGAGCAAATTTGATGACTTAGGTAAATCAAAATTTTACAACACGACGTTTTTCCCAAAACTCAACTCACACTAACAACATTTAGTAATACAACAACGATCAATACTACTTCCACCCACTGAGTTTTGAAGTTATTATCTTAATCAAAATTTGTTTAATGAACGCAAAATTATGAATTTTTTTTGGTATATTCTTTTAAAACTGCAACATAAATTGACAACAACCAAATAGAAATTCATATATGTTTGCTCAAATTCTTTTCTGTCCTCTTTTAATCCTAAACTATATTCGTATACTGCACACTTCAACTTTCCTCCGACACACAAAAAAATATTTTTATTCTTAGAATTGTTACCAACGGGTTTATTGGCTCATTAGTGCTGAGCAATTATGTTCAACACATTAAGAGTGTGCAGTCAAGATCCCTTCAAACTCCTTCATAGTTCAGTTAAGCCATTAATTCATATTAAATAATAATCCGTCCTGTCTCCTATCTTTGGATGTGTTCAGTTCATTTATGAACAGTTTTTGTTATCATATGTTATATGCCTCGTTTATAACCCGTCTCTCTAATACACTCGCTGGTTCAACGTACACATATAACATCCATAACACACTCCATACTTTCTGATGAGACACAATGTATCAAATTGTAAATATGTTTGTGAAAAATGCAATCTCTATTTTTTTCCTTGTGGATTTTAATAATACCAACAATTACTATCACAGCATTCATTACAGTTTATATTTCAATTGTGTTAACCAAGTGAAAATAATAGCTCTACATCTAGAATTCCTTTCTTCTATATACATATCTTAAAAGCTTCGCGCCATAAGTGAATCGTTTGAAATGGTAGTTCCTTAAGCCCACGAAATTTTTGGCGATTTGAGCAACCAGCTAGTTACAGAAAATATACTTCATAACGAATATTTTTTTTAACTTGTGCATGGAAAGGATACTCGTGCATTTTTCCTTTTCCTTTTTGGTATTTTAAAGTATTTTAAAGATAAAAGCTTTTAAAAACACTACCTATTTTCAAGCAATAATTTGTCGAAATATATTTTATATACGATTTTGAAATTGCACAATTTAAAAAGCTGTCTAGTTAATCCTTTCGCTGCCTACCATTCTTTGAAAAATCTCGCTGTATTATATTTGTTCTACTTAATAAATGAGAATGTTGGATAAAAAAATACTACAAAATAAAAGAAGCGCATGAAACTGAGCACAAGATCGATTTGAATACACTTCTGTCACAAAAAATCTATGAATTCTATTTTTGACTAATATTTGCAGCTCCCTTATTACTGAAACTTATTTAAATTATACATTTACTAATAGTAGCAATAAGTAATTCAAATGATGCGTCGTGTATTCTACATTTTTATAAAGAAATCCCAATTATATAATATAATATTTTCTTGTTATAATTGATGTATATAAAAATATAAGCGTAGTTAACCCTCTTACCCGATAATGTGTAAATAATCTTATTTCAGATTTTCACTCGCGTTGTACATAAATTTATAAGAGTCGTGTTACCAATTTAAACACAATCTGTTTACATATAATTTATATGTAGCATACCATAATACAACTATGCTTAGAAAAAAATTAAAAAAATATATATGAATATAGTGTATATATATATATATATATATATATATATATATATACATATATAGTATATATATATACTACTACTTATGTTAATGTATGGGTAGCTGCAATGATTTTAAGTAGTTAGTAAGTTATAATAATGTTTGAGTTACCTGCGTCTGGCTTAGGAAAGAATGCTCGCTTTGTGTGGGAACACAGACAAAGAAACCATCCGAAAGCAGCGGTGGGCATCATAGTAGCCTGGGATCACACAATGGCTAGGGTCCGATGCCTAATTCCAAAACTTAGTAATCAAATAACGCTTCAGGAAAAGAAATACGTTTCAAGTTCCGGACACCTCTTCACTCTAAAAATTAAAATGCGTCCAACATGTATAATTTTTTTCACGAATTTTGCAATACAGAACAATAATTATTCTTATTTTATTATAGTTAATTTCAATTATACTATATTTCGTATTTTTGTAAGTTTTGTGCTTCGTCACTTGATATTTTTCGCTAGAAATTGTTTGCAGCGTTTCTTATAACCCCATTGAGCGTTTGCTACCTTTCTATGTCGGACAACTTAGCTCAAGAGATTTTTGTCGGCACGCCGATCGACGTTCTATTACTCATGTAGAAAATTTCACTGTACATGTACATGTTGACTTGAAATAGCGTGCCCACCGCTGCTGTTTAGTAAAGTATATAGAGTACCAAAATATCTTTTTATTGTATGTTCTGTGGTTCTGTAATCCCTCAACATATTACAGATGTGGGCATGATTATGATGCAAACGGGAATGGTCAACCAAGGCATCACATCGGTCATGAATACAATGGAGGGTACGCTTTTAATAAAACAACAAGCAATATTTTGAAAAAAATTATATTAATGAAAGCTATTTATTTGTTGCTACTAAAGTATTGAACTGCATACTGTACTACTGTTTTAAATTTGCTTAACTCCAAAAATATTTAAATTTAAATGTATGCCCTTTCCACATCTGTGCTAAAATTGTTTTTGGAGAGTTAATTGAAAATTCGGTAACCTGATTTTCTTTTCAAAAGAACTTAAACCATTTCTAAAAGTAAAATAATTTAATTAAAATTAAAGCTAAACAAATCCATGCTTTTTAAATTAATAAACAAGAATCATAAATGTCATTAATAAGTTTAATCAGGAGCCTTCTTACAGTTTATTAAACGTACAAGTGTTACTGTGATATTTTTATTTATGCTACAAGAGCCAATATGCTAAGTACCTTAATTAAAAAATGCACTAAAAATAACTACATAACTTATATTATATAACGTATCCAACCCAACGACCTGCTTAATTTGAGGAACATAAAAGTCCCCGAAATGTGAAATCAATTGTGAATAGCAAGAAAATGATCAGTTTAGTGGGCTTAAGAGGCGTAGAGGGTTTCGTCTTAAATCCGAAAAACACCAGGCAGAGAACTCATTAATATTTCAGATGCTATCACTATCGGTCTATTATTAAAACTCTCGTTCGTTGTTTCTCTTGTATTTTACCTATCGTATGCTCAGTATAAATATAACATAAAAACATAGAGTTCTATTAGTTTGCAAAGATTTCTGGTTTGGTTCTGCCTCTCGTGTGCATAAAGACATCAAATATTCATAACTAGTAAATATTGTATACATACTTGTACTTGCAATCATATATTACTATATACCATATACGTATGTAAAAGTAAAGGTGAAGTACAGAGTGTGGCGTGATATTCTGATATATTTATTTCTGAAGAATTTTCAGTTTCATTATTATATGTGTTATATAATAATGACATTATTTTGTACTTCAATTATTTTCTTATGTTAATTTGTTAAAAGAAAGAGAATATGAAAACCAAATATCATTACCTTACCATCATTTACCTATTCACACATATCCTATACAATTCTGTTTTCATGAAACATAACAGTGGCCACCTTCCGGAAAGGCGTCCGAGCCGTACAAATGGTTGGGCGTGCAAGTACGTATAACTTTCCTACTCTCTCTCTCTCTATCTCTCTGTCTCTCTCTCTCGCGCTCTCTGTGTTTCTCTCTAGCTCTCTGTCGCTATATTACATACTTACATACATATAACTCTTCCATGTTTCTGCTCTTCCGTTATTCTATAAGAAAACATATTTTAAAACGAAAGACTTCACAAAAACAAACGTTATTCCTCCCAGATCAGAAACAATATTACATCACATTGTACTACTTGTAATATCGACTAATCTTCTAATTAAATTATCATAATATGCTGTTATTCGCGAATAGCAGTTTTGGCCGTCGATAAGTCAGTCAACACCATGTCTGACTTATTCACTCTGAAATCACAAGTAGTAATGAAAGTGAGAATATTTAACATTATACAAACAGTACACACGTCACAATCTAATACACACACATTTAAATATAAGAACATGAAACACAAATAATATTGAAAGTAAATCATACACATATTTACACGTAATCGATTCTACTTGTTTCTTCTCGGATTTGTGTACGTTTCATAACATATTATCTTACCTATTTAGTGAGTGTGTGCGTGTGTGTAGTAATGTCGAAAAGATAAATTCAAATTCAAATTTTGTATTTGTTCACTACTTATCTGAAATAAATAATTCAAGAATTATTCTTATATATTGTTGATGAAGTATTCGTCTTAATTATTCCATTCTACAATGTGACCAATAATCTTAGCATTAAATATTTAAATCAATATTTGGCATAATAATACCTCATACATGCATCATACCTACTTGAATATACTCATGGTATATGATACTGTACATAACATACATATGTTTCATATAACTACTACCCCATTATTTATCATTGTATTAATATCGAAGGAAGAATACTTTTTGTATTATTTATTTTTGTATTAAAAAAACAAACTTATTCAAATTAAAAAAGTATTTAGAAATTCAGGAAATATTCATTTGTTATAAAATGATAGTATTGAAACACATGTAATATTCAATTTAACAAAATTATACAAAACTATACAAATTTCTCACTCTGCGGCTTCCTTATACTTTCCTACTTGTATATCTATTCATTTGTTCCAACTTCTTCAACTTCTACAACACTCGTACTGTGTATTTATATGTCTGTGTGTGTGTGTGTGTAGAAGACGATGAATACTCGTTGTCAAGTAAGTCAATTAACTTAAGTGATCTCATATACTAAAACAAATAAATAAATTAAGTCAGCATTTGTATTTATCATAAAAACATTTATTAGGATTTCCATTTTAGAATTTATGACATTTCCCCTAGTACTTTTTTAGTGTGCTAATGCACGTTATTTCCTTTTGTATGTGTTTTCTTTAAATGTATTCGGTTTTAAAAACTACTTAGTTTCCTACATATTTATTCAACTCGGTTTTTTGACATTTTTTTTAAGATTCTTTAGAAATATAAAACAAATTGTAAATTTTATGAGAATCCATTTCTTATTCGAAACATAATTTTCATTGAAACAAAAATACTTGCAAACCCCAATCCTTGCCTAGTACAGCCCTTTTGTCATTTATCAAATCAAAAAGTTTAGCAATATGCAGCAAACACATCAATTTTAATTTCTATAATCTATAATAATCATTGAAGAGTCCAAGTTTTTAAAGTGATGTTATATAGTGCAGCTGATAATTATTTATGATATATATTCAGGGAGAAAAGGCTTAAAAATGGGTTTAGATTTCAGAAAAAAAAAATTAAAACTAATTGCTTTTTAAGTCAAGAAATCTTGCTAAGAAGTCGAAGCTATCAATAATATATATATGCGTAAAATACACTTCATTGTTGTATACTTATCATTTAAGATATTAAGATAATAGTACAATATTATTATATTAAAGCATAATAAGACATAATAATGTTATATTCTAGTTTGAAAGCCTGCTTTTTCATCTCTGTAGTATATTGAAATTTACTTACTATATACTTATCCTTATAGCCGCTGATGTTGTAGTTTATTCTTATTTGCATGAGCCTTCCCTACTTACAAATTTGCTAATTTCTTATGAATGCTTAGCAACCACTATAAAACTTTCTGTAGTTTATCCTGACTTTTCTTTGGTTGACTTTAGTTCGAAAAGCACTTTTTAAATTTCTTGGGGATATAAGAATCCTAAAAGCCTTAAAAATTTCATAAATTGCTTTTGCAAAATTTTGTGCTTACAATGGAATCGAGTATTGCAAAGCAAATTGCAATAATTAAACTCAAAATTAAATTAATTTCAAACACTAAATTTACATATGCAGCTTAACTTAAAAAAAACCAAAACAATTATAAACCTCACCGAAAAGTATTGCCTTTTACACACAATTAAAAAAAAAACCTTATAATATTATTACCTTAAGCTGTGCGATAACAATACCAAAAATATCTTACAGATGAACACCATCCTGCACCCACATTTACGCCACCAGATCTACCCAAGCGGGTGCATGTGCGTGGATCTGTATCGGGTAATGTCTCAAAATCAGCTTGTGTAAAATCTATAATACATCAGACAAAAACAATTTCCATTAAGTCTACAAACATCTATCAACACAAGAGAAAGAGGTTTTGACCAACCACACAGCACTTTTGATCCTAAAAGCGTGCTATAATTTTTTTCAGTTTTAACACACACGCATACATACACACTGGCGGTCAACTGAGTATGCTTGACATTTTGAAAAAGCAATTTACGCTTTGGAATTAAAAAGCTGAATCAATTGATCAATAGTGTACATTACTTAATATAATTTATAATATGTGTGTGCGTCCTTATTTAATTTTACAGTTCCATCACGACAACGTGAAAAAGTGTCATTTGATAAGATATTTCCGTTAGATCCAAACTATAAAAGGAAACCACAATTGTTATTTGAAATAATCCTAATACTGTAAATGTCTAAAGTATAACAATATATTTACAGAATTGTCATCTCTGCTATTAACAATCATTAAATTTCATATTAACTATCGATGTCTACTTACTTTGGAGTGTTTTAACTTAAATGGATTTTTGTAAAAATTTGTGTATGCGTGTGTGTTGTATTTTGCTTAAATATTTGCTTGTTAATTACTCCTTTTAATTTCTTGTGACCAGATACAAATAACATCTAAAATTCCAAATTCCAATTCAAAACTAACACTAGACTATTACCTAACTCTAATGAACTATAGATTATGCGGATCGAAAATAATTTTCTTGATTACTTTGCCAATAAAATGTTATAACATATCTAAGCGTTTGATCTTAGTACAAACAATACTAATTAAATGTATCTGCTATTTCTTTATATCCGTATTTTGCTAAAAACGCCAATAAAAAAACAATCGCAACTGCCAATACCAATGCCAATGACAATGCCAATGCCAACGCTAAATGCAATGCCTTCGTTATCAAAAATTCAACTGTAATTAACTTAGGTGACATTACACGTGACAGAGAAGACACAAATCGTAAGTTTCTCATTCATAGTCTAAGCTTAGACATCTACAAAATAGTTATGCATATATATACATATGTATATATATATAATATCATAAATATCATAAGTATGTCTACACCTTGATTTTCTCACTTATGTTGGTCATTGAACTGTAGCTGCAGCTGTAACTCAATCGCTTAATGCCTCTCTTCTTTCGTCGTCTATTTTGCAGTACTTAATCGTAATGTGCGTCGTCCGAATGGCACAGGTAATGGAGCAGGTGGCATGCATCACATGAATAATACGGCTAGTGCTGCGGCAGTCGCCGCAGCAGCGGTCAAGCAAGTGAACAAGGTAAAACCTACGGTGAATGTGAACCGACAGGTGGAGGGACAAGTTATATCGCCATCACAGTACAACAGGTGAGTGACTCAAATTTATATAGCAGACTTAACATAGTCCGATAGCATACGATGGTTGGAAGCACGGAAGTAACCATTCTTACCACATACAACAGAACGCACGCGGTTTCAATTACAAAGTACAAGTACACATAAGTGAACCACAATAAATCGGTAATTCAGCAAAAGAACAACACTTTAGGTCGTCGCTACTTATGCAACTGCATTTTATGATTTTTATGTAATTCCTTCTTTGCAATACAACAACATAAAAGAAAACGTTACAAAACTATTATTTACAAACTACAATCACAGTTTAATTTTTTATTTGTGTTTTTTCTCCTACTATACACCTAACATACAAAGACTCACAATGTGATGGCCTTCAATGATGGCCACGCCTCGTACATACATACATACATATGTAAATGGTCTTTAACAATGTACACATTATTAAAAACTATGACCTCTTTAAATACTCTTACACCTCATAAGAACTGTCTCATTCATATGTTAAAAAAACAGATTGCCAAAAAAAAGTACACAAAACAATTAAAAACAATTTTACCAGTCTAAATGTATAAAATCCAACGAACAACATTTTGTTTCAGGCCACCAGAAAATGATGCTAACCCTTATGCGGGCTATCAACTTGCTTACGAAGTTAAAAAGCTCATGTATGCGTCCATAATTTCTTAGAAATTTTACTTAAAACCAAATTGCAAGAGACAAAATTTAAACGTATTTATCTTAGTATTCGTAAATACTTTTTCAAATTTTGCGCATTTTTTAAACTCACTTAATTAATTGGTTGATTGAAAGCTGTTCCATACATCAATAATTAATGTCAATTATTATTAAATCATTACTACTCATAACTCTCAATATGAGTAATATTGTATAACATTTCTGTGCGTGTTTCTTTAAATGTATGTGTGTGTTTATTAATGTATGTGTATATATTTGTATGTGCGTGTGTGTGCAAGTGTAAGTGTTCGTGAACGTATCCAAGCTTTTTTTATAATCGTCTTTTTGCAGTTGCCATGAAAAAAAAAATTATTTGATTTTATAAATGCGTTATACTCGTAAATACATGTTTTTTCATACCACTTTTTTAATTGCATAGACTTAAGATTTTTACAATATTCGTAATGAAAATTGTATCACGTGTGCCAAAATCCCTTTTAACAGATTGCTATTGAATGTTTTTTACTGTCTTTCACTCTCTGACTCTCTTTCTCTTTGCTATAATTAGCTTGTATGTCTTTACACCAAACTAAGCTGTGATTTTACAATATATATTATGATTTCATAATGCTTGAGTCGCATTATTCCGTTTACACTTTTAAATTGTCCGTCAATTCCATAGAATGTTGTGTGATTATTTTATTATATTTATATAAATGAATTAACTTTTAATATTATTCGAAGTAAAAACAAATTTTAAGATTTTTATACCCGCTACCCATAGGGTAGAAGGGTATTATAACTTTGTGCCGGCAGGAAATGTATGTAACAGGTAGAACGAGGCATCTCCGACCCTATAAAGTATATATATTCTTGATCAGCGTCAACAGCCGAGACGATCTAGCCATGTCCGTCTGTCTGTCTGTCCGTCTGTCCGTCTGTCCGTCTGTGTGTCTGTCCGTCCGTCCGTATGAACACCTAGATCTCAGAGACTATAAGAGATAGAGCTATAATTTTTTTTCGACAGCATTTGTTATGTTTGCACGCAGATCAAGTTTGTTTCAAATTTCTGCCACGCCCACTTCCGCCCCCGCAAATCAAAAAAATCGAATAACAAGCGTAATTGTAAAGCTAGAGTTGCGAATTTTGGTATATACAATAATTACTATAGTAGTTATGATTCCTGAAAATTTAGTTGCGATCAAATAAAAATTGTGGAAGTTATTAAAGAAATACTTTTGTATGGGCAAAAACGCCTACTTACTAGGCGTCTTAGTTGCTTTGGCTAACAATCTGGTATATTGTGCCGTCTATGGTATTTTTTGAATGCGGTACTATATCGATATACCAAATATACCATTTGGTATATTTTTAGTATTTTTGCAGTATAATATTTTGAGAAAAATACCGCAAAATATATTTCTTTTATTAAAAATGGGCAGCGGGTATCTCACAGTCGAGTACACTCGACTGTAGCTTTCTTACTTGTTTTTTTTTTCATTTCAAGAAGAAGAGCGGATAAACTTTGGTTTTAAACGAAGAAAACAAAGAAAATATTTTTTCCTTTAACGTCTAAGTACAACTTCGAATTGAACAAGAAGTTTTAATTGTTTCCATCAATTCCACCTTTAAAATATTTTTTGATAAACTTATTACTTGTCGCATGTGAGCTTATGCATGTCCAACATTAAATTTTCGAAATACCAAATTTCAAAATGGTTGGGCACATGGACTCTATACTAATTTGCCTTCGTCGTCGGTTGTTAAGAAATCGAATTCATATTACATCACTTTACATCACTTTGTTTCATGAATTGATTTTTTTTTTTTTTGTATATTCGTATTGATATTTGTGTATCAGTATTTGCAATTTCACAAGTGTTGCTATTAGCACAAGCTCTCCTTATTCTCTCTGTCTAATAATTACTTACCACTACTTATACTTACTATCTCTCTAGCTGTATCTATCTATCTATATCTATCAATCTATCTATCCATATGTATATTTTTATCTAACGTATCAAAGACACAATTATAAATTAAGATTCAAGTACTCGCATTTAAGTACTCATTTATTTTTTGAACGAAACTTGTACTCGTAGTTACGAAGATCACTTTGCATTTGGATGTAGCGTTTATTTTGATTAGTTCGATAATCTGATATGTCACGAAATATCCCCAAAAAATTAGCAAGAAGCATAGCATATGTTGCACGGTTAATAAATGCTATCGATTTTTTCGCCTCTAGGCCAACGAGTCGCAGCTCGGGCACAGGAACACAAAATCAAAACGGCGGAGTCTCGTTGCCCGCAGGTATCGCGGACGATCAGTCAAAGGACTTTGATTTCGAGAAGACGGAAATGAAGTATGATTCGACAGGCATGTTTCACTGGAGTCCGGCTAAGAGTTTAGAAGACTGCATATTGGTAAGTCATTAAGGACTTAGCAAAAATGATACATCTCACGATCGACTCTTTGTTTCATAGGATCGCAATCAGGCGGCCATGACGGTACTGAATGGCCATGTGGTGGTTTGTCTGTTTGCTGATCCGGATTCACCTTTAATTGGACTGCGGAATCTGGTGATGCCGCTGCGAGCATCCAATTTCCATTACCACGAGCTCAAGCATGTGGTAATTGTTGGCTCAGTCGACTATATCCGGAGAGAGTGGAAGATGTTACAGAATCTGCCTAAGATATCGGTACTTAATGGCTCGCCGCTGAGTCGAGCAGATCTACGCGCGGTGAATGTCAATTTGTGTGATATGTGTTGCATATTATCTGCTAAAGTTCCTAGTAATGATGATCCCACATTGGCCGACAAGGAGGCCATTTTAGCCTCGCTTAACATCAAGGCGATGACCTTTGATGATACGATTGGTGTGCTCAGTCAACGGGGTCCGGAATTCGATAATCTGAGCGCAACCGCCGGCAGCCCCATTGTTCTACAGCGCCGTGGCTCTGTGTATGGTGCAAATGTGCCGATGATAACAGGTAAACTGCATTGCACTAAGTTGGCCGAGTTTACGAACGACCGAACGAAATGCTTACGTTTCCATGGGGTGCATATGAGGCTGAGCAGGCATTTCAGTTGGTTTAAGGGTTTTTTATTTTGCACTGATCAGCCTCATACACTGTCATGCTTTCCAATATGCGTAAGAAGGCGTGTCACTAATTGAACACTGTCCTCTATTGTTGGTTGTCGTTTAAAGAACTGGTCAATGATAGTAACGTGCAGTTTCTCGATCAAGACGACGATGATGATCCAGATACAGAGCTCTATCTAACGCAGCCATTTGCCTGCGGAACTGCATTTGCTGTGAGCGTGTTAGACTCGCTAATGTCAACGGTAAAGTGAAGCTCCTAACTCAAAGGCTAGACCAGCACTTTAGCTAGATTAAATGATAATTTCTTACATTTTTATTTGACATTTGATACAGACATACTTCAATCAAAATGCCTTAACGCTGATCCGCTCGTTAATAACTGGCGGGGCGACGCCTGAACTAGAACTAATCCTGGCCGAGGGAGCGGGTTTAAGGGGAGGATACAGTACCGTCGATAGTCTGAGCAATCGTGACAGGTAAATCAAATATAATAGGGTTTTTTGTCTTCCATGCAACACACTAATTGAGTCTGTATGAAACTCTTAGGTGCCGTGTTGGTCAAATATCCCTATACGATGGGCCACTTGCACAGTTTGGCGAATGTGGCAAGTATGGGGATTTATTCGTTGCCGCTCTCAAGTCGTATGGAATGTTGTGTATCGGACTATATCGATTCAGGGACACCAGTTCTAGCTGTGATGCGAGCAGCAAACGATATGTAATTACCAACCCACCCGATGACTTTTCTTTACTGCCAACAGATCAGGTAATCTAAATTAATAAGTTCCCAAATTAATAAGCACTCATGTTCACTTAAATCATTCTTTAAGGTATTCGTATTAATGCAATTTGATCCGGGTCTGGAGTACAAACCGCCAGCGGTTCGTGTACCAGCTGGCGGACGCGGCACAAACACACAAGGCTCTGGGGTCGGTGGAGGCGGCTCTAACAAGGATGATAACTCTTGATTGTTACTGTGTAGCGCCTTAACTGATGGTCCTTATTCGTATATTTGAACGATGGATAAGTTAATTGTGGACAGAATATTGCAGTTGTGGCACAGACATTGGCATCACATTTCTTTCGGACTGCGACGAAATTGGCACATTCAGTTATAGTTATACTTGTAGGCCATATGAAAAATGCATACTTAATTGTACCACGAGAAGACGTGAACAAATCAAAAGCTGTTTAATTCAATTAGATTTTCGATGCATGTGCTACAAATGTAATATTCTGTATTTTTAAGTTTGTGGAGTCTTAGACAATCTCTCAATCAACAACCGACCACTAGGGAGAACTACAAAAGACCATTCTGTTTCAGATGATTCCACAAACTTAAACGCCACAAGTCTATGTAAAAAAGGCCAACTTCTTTAACATCCACCGTTCAAGTATCAGCTGATTGCTTCCCACACCATTCCGTATGCCTTTTAGAACCTTGAAATTCAATTTACACGTTTAATTTTGAATGTTTTGTATTTTATGATTACATAATCTATTATCTATTTTCTGTATCCATTATATTTTCTTTTTGTTATCATATTTTAGTACTGCAAAATAAATATACACTAATTCGATTATCAATCTTGATTTTTTGATATTTTGGAGCACTTAGTGTTATTAGTATATGTATTATTATGTATCAATTAGTTATATCCAAGCACTCATATATTATTGTTTCGACATCGTTAATTCTAATTTTATTATTTATATTCTTCAATGAGTTCAGTTCATGGTGCTATCATTGCATAACAGCAAATCAAATGAACGAATCGAAATGAAAATTCATCTCAATGGTGTGACGAAAGCAATTTGGAACCATTAGTAAGGTAAGCTACACATTAAGCAACAACTGATAAAAGAAAAAGCATTAAGGTTCAATTTCAAAGTGGAATGACAAACAATATGAACTATGTGTAACATTTCATTAACAATCTTAATAAGATAAAACCTATGATTCTAGCTTGTGCAACTAAATATGAGAATGTAGTATGTACGCAAATATGCAAATATATATGCACTTCTACGAATTGGCTCATGAATTTACCGCAAACCTACATATGCACAATGCTTTTGCAAATGTTGACAAGTATTTTGAAAGCGATATAAAACGAGCAAAGAAGCTATAAATTGCGCAAGAGTTGGCATCCATAAACTGCCAACTACCGATGGAACCAAAGCTTCAGTATTTATTGATGGATTCTCAGTGTATTCAATTGAAATCGAACTAGCTGTAATGCTTGTGCTATAATAACACATAACATGGGCTATTGATCGGTTTAAAAAGCTTTCGACACCGATATTATTAATGCTTAAACTGTCATCAATTATTACTACAAGAACGAAGACAGACAATGATACAGATACACATTGAGAAACACTTACATATACTAACATAAAAACAAATACAGATACACCACACAGATTAAGACACAGATATACAGACACAGAAGAAGAAATGCCTGACGTAGATATACACTTTTCGAATGTGAAAGTCATGAAGTAATGAAAATTGAGAAATTGTGAAATTGTGAAATGGATAATTGGCAAAACAGAAAAGCCTGGAATTATGTCAGCATTCAAGTTCAAAAATTGCATTTAGATGTTTCTGAGCATGCGCAAAACACGATTTATATAAGCATATTATATTAATTTAACTATAATGTCAGTCAAGACACAAGTTATTCTTAATAAAAACAAAAATGGAGCAAAAACAAAAGTGCAACACGAACAGCAATCAGCTACATCTTGATTATCTTAATAAAAACTTTGGAATTTTATATAAAAAATGGTTATATCAACAAAATACACTTTTTACCTTCTTAAAGCATTATTTAAGGTATGTTTGTATATACATAAAAAGCCATGTGGACATCGATCCAAAATAAGAATATGAACTTAAAAATTGCATACAGACGTCAAACACAAAAAAGGAGGTATTTTCATTTCTCCCTGAGCTAACTTAGTTTAAAAACAAATGAATGGGCAGAAGGGAATAAATTTACAAATATTTTGTTTACAAGAGGATTTAGTGAATTCAAGGATATTCCACAGTAAAGCTGCCATAAAAAATACATTAATATCAACAACAAAAAAACTTACAAAATAAATATAAATGTAATGTAAGTAAATATTAAATGTAAGTTGCGCATTCATGTCAATGCTATTCAATATGATACATATGATTATATTTCTAGTGTAAAGCTGCTGAAGATATTCAAAATACGTACATACATATGTATGTATAAGTATGTTACTAACACCCAAGATAGATAGACAAATGTAACTATCTATGAATATGCTGAGCAGTTGACAAAATGTAGCTAGTAATATTTTTAGTGTGTGATGCACGCGTATGCGCTTTTTTACGTGCGTGCCTATTGCGATTTACGAGCAGCAGCTGTGGTGTTCTAAACAATTTTTTTTAGAATAATTTATTGCAAATATGTACACATATGAGTCGATTGAAAGACCAAAAAACTTTCAGCCCGTTTCTCTCATCCTCAAATTTTGTACATGCTCGCATGGTATGCTCGCTGTTTTTGTACATAAGTATTTATGCTACTTCTCATCAAATAACGTAACAATATCGCTTTTACTTAATTATTCAATGCTCACACATTTTTTTTTATTTATTTATTTATTTATGATTTAAATAAGAAACACTGCCAAAGCGTATAGAAATCATGTAATATCTACTTAGGTCACACCACAACATTCAAATCATTTTTAAATTTTATATTTTCATAAACTAATTAATTAATAACACACATACATAAAAGTAACCGCGTATTTAAAAACACTTAAACGAATAGGAGTAGTACAATTGTTTTGATTTTATTGTATTCATATTAATTTTGAAATATAAGTTAAGCGTAAAAAACACAAGTACAGTTAATCGAATTCGAGCTTTTAATATAATACAAACAAGTAGGTCATCGATAGAGAGTAAAAATATTCTAAGTTATATTTTCGTTCATTGTGTTTTCATAAAATTAATATAGTTTTAGAGGTACTCAAACAGAAACATAATAAATAACATTTTAAAATAAAATGGAAAAGGATGAAAATTGTGAATATTTAGAATGCGCCTTCAAAGATAAAAAATAAAAATAAGAATAGCAAAACACAAATATATGCATGTGTGTAGATTTGTAATATGAATAGCGCAATGAATTCTTAGCTTAACATAGCTTAGAAAACATAATTATAAGTAATGATTGAACATTAAACAAATTAGATCTAATACAGTCATTTCACTAATTGTTAGTGCAATTTGAAACATGCAAATGGACAATGAAAATCCATGAAAAACATCTGCAAACATCTGCAAAAGACGTAGAGGATACCCAAAAGTTAAACATATTTTTTAAATGAATACCATAGTTTTAACATTTTTAGGAATATAACGACTTAGACTTAAATACATTTAAATAACATACACAAAACCGCACGCACGATTAAATACAACAGCGAAAACCTACATTTAAAATAAAACAAGAGCTACAACAAAACGAACTCTCGATGTTGTGAAACTTGATAAAATCATGTTTACGATATAAAGCTAATAAAATATTAATTGAAAAGGTCATAGTGTCCCATAGTACCCAATTGCCTGCAATTCATATTAAAGACATTTTTTCATAACAGCAAGTTAGGCTTTTAAAAATTCTTTAAGCATTCTTAATATACCAAACTCTTAATCTGATCTCTGAGACGATCCAGCTTTACATAAACAAAGATAAAACAATATAAACATAACACTATTTCGACTAAACTAATACTCAATACCATATATTTAAATACATCATTTTGTAGAAAATTTCCCAAAAAAGAAAAAAATCAGATAATGTAAAAGAATCATAATTTTAAATGTAAATTCATTTTATAGTAGCTAGAAACATACATATAGTACTCTGTACAGGAATCAACACTTGCAACTAGAAATACCAAACTACAATTTATAGCAGTGCAAAATATAATGTTTTAATGATGCAAGTTAAAAATGTTATTATATTTATAAAAAGCGAAAATGAAAATAAAATTTACATATAATTTGGAGCACAACAAAAAACCAATCACGTTCATATAAATCAAACCTACATCTAAATCACATTCATATGCATACTATATCTAGGAATTATTTTCATTACACAATGTATAAATTAAAATAAAACCAAACATAAACCTAACAAAGTTATCATATAGACAAGATTACTGTAATTAGCTTAGTTTTTTTTTTTGTATGTTTTTTCGTTTTACTCACAATTACAAACAAGTGCGCATTAAATAAAATTAAATTATCCATAACAATGGTAAAATAAAAGAATAATCAGAAAATCACATTTTAAATAATTGTCTTAGAATAAGATAAAATAAAAAATATAATAAACATTAAAGACAACAGATAAATGTAATTAAATAAATAAATGGTGTAATAATAATATGTTGTTAATGTTAAAAGAAACTTGTTAAAAATAATATTTCAAATAAATATACAAATTTAAATAATGACTTGGCTGAAACCTTTTCCTTATTAAAAGTGAAATTTTGAGTTACGTCAATGTGTCCAAAAATTTACCTACATATGGTAAGCCAGTGCTAAACATTCCATCGACCAACTGAGTTTAGAAATTTACAATCATGACCCGCATAAAACACACCCAATTACGCACTCGATACGCATTAATGGGCAAGTTTCATAAGCGTGAACGTCGACCTGCATAAATCATTAACTCGCTATAATCTCAGCTGACAAATCTTGAGTTATGTATTAATATATGTTACATATTGATATTAGAAAATGGCCAATATGTGTTTAATAGTTCAAGTATTTAATTCTATTAAATACTGCCAAATGGATGTAATTCAAAAGTACGCCATGACGCGATCAAATTTAATATATATAATATAATGGGTGCTGACAAGTTTTTTGTGCGCATGTGTGTGAATACACAATTTTACATGAAATTACATTTAGGGCATATGTATATGAATAAGAAAAGTAAGCTAATCTAATTGTATACATTCGTACCACACAATTTTTGTACATGGCACAACAAAATGTTTCGGTTGATTATCACTTTTTATTGTTATATAGTTTTATAGTAACATATAATATATTCCAGTAAATTACGAGTTCAATATAGTAGGGTATTACTTGCAATTTTAAAATAATCTATCCTTATTGTTTATTGAAAATCTATAAACGTTTCAATCTGTGAGGACTTAGAATTTCATTTACCTTAATGAATTTACTTGCATGCAGATGTTATTGCTTTTTAAATTATTTAATTTCAATGGCTTAAATAAATAGTAATATTAGGTGTTTTTATTAAATTCAAGTATCTTGGCAATTTAAATAGACTTCATTTAGTTCCCATATCAGAAATTTGTTTTAATTAATCATAACTTCTAATAAAAAGATGTGTTATTTAAGCAAATTGTTAGAGTGGTAGATATTGCTTCAGGTTGCAAAAATCCGAATTACTTATATGCATTTTAATAAAGATTTACTTAATATGCATTGAGCCGATAATATATGAGTAGTTGCCTCGCGATTTCACGAAATGCCTTAGACCACTTTTAAAACTGCATTAACTTCAGACCAGAGGCATTAATTGTTCTGTGCGACAATTGTGGACATAGCTTTTTAAGAAATGGAAGGTGCGAGTACTACAAAGACAAGTAAAACTGATCAAGAATTGAAAACACTTTCGATCAGACTATGCGTGCGTGTGTGTATGTCTGGCATTACCAATGCCAAAATTGAGACAGTGAACTTGCAAAGGCATAGACATCGGCATCGGCATCGGCAACAACATCGGCGTTTCATGTAGTGATCGCGTGCTCATTGCGAGCTGAACAAGTTTCTCAAACGGCGCGTCGGCCAGCGACTACGACGCAACGTGAAAGAAAAGCCGATCACTTTCTTTGTGGATGGTCTTCGCTTCCAGTGAGCGACAACATTTCTGCGTACGCTTCCAAGCACAAGCTTCAGCTCTGGCAAAATTAACTATCAAAGTCGGTTAAAGTTGTCAGGTCTCAGTTATCTACGCGACTTGAACCAGTGCAGACTTGGCAGAGTAGCCTCTTTGATTTGAGCGTACTGTTTATTTTTGATAAAGGAAAGCGCAATAGCGCACGTGGACATGAAGTTAATTGATGTGATTATATACTTAATTGCAATTTTAGTCTTCATCTACTTGCTGTTGGAGTAGACCTGCTGACACAGCCCGTCGAAGCTTTCTTTCTGCTTATAAAAGCCGTCCATCATTTAACCACTCATCCAAACTATTGTGTGCTTTTAAATTGCAACAAACTGAAACAATATGAAGGTAAGCAAATCCCATGTTGAGTTTAGTGGTTTCATTTATCGGACATTAACATTAAAACATTAAAGTAGTGCTCCCTGTGGGAACCGAACTAGTTGAAAATTCGTTAGTGTTTTCGCGGCAATTCGATCATACATTGTTGCACTTTTCACTACACAAATTCGAAACTCGCCCACTGACAGTCAACCCTCAACCCTCAACATTCATTACATTAATTTTTCATTGTCATTTTCACATTCATTTTTCATTTCAATGTGGAGTATTATAAAGACAATGCCGCATCTCGTCTTTTTCTATTCAATGGAGTAGCAATTTACAGAGATCGTTTTTTTTTGAATACTTGTTAAATTGCAATTGACGGTCAATTGCAGTTGCGTGCACTTTCATTTACGGATTCAATTGTAACGGCAACAAATTACAATGGGAACACTTGAGTCACTCTGTTTTCGTTGGTTGCATGCAGCTTATTTGCAGCACAACGACAAATGCTTTCTGTGGCATTCACCAAGCCGAGCAAAGTCTACTTATTAGACGATGCAATGCCGTTAAGTTTACCTCAATGTGCAACATAGTGTGGCGGGATAAGCTGAAAACAAAATATTGAACTGCAACACAAATAAAGAATTGGTTGAAAGCTTCCATAAAGGTGCTTTTCCAGCTGGAAAAGTGGGAGAAAAAATTGGGTTAGAAGCGCTAGTTTACGAAGCGCACCATCACAGTTTAGTAGTTGACTTTGATCTTGTATTTCAATACAACTACAGCAAATGTTATTGATGATTAAAAAAATTCAAAACTTGAATTGATCAAAAAATAAAATACAAATACATATGTGCATAAATTATATTAATTACGTCCGCATTGCACTTTCTTTAAACATGTGTCAATTATTTGTAACCGCATAAGTTCAGTCACCAGCTTGGACTGTTAATAGTTATTTTGCAATGGCTACTTACCATTAACCACTAACAACTAACCGTTAGCCACTAACCATTGACCACTGGTCTCTTCATAACGCCAGCAATGACAGCAACGATAGCAAACCGTCCAGTAATTTAGTCTCAATTATACACATACCTACATACTCGTAGTCGTCTACTCACTCGATTAAGCAAATGCAAATGCAGCACGTAATCAAAAAGCACTCTGCATACTGAGAGTACGCTAACCGCATTGTTCCTCGCCACGGTATGCCACCAATTTCACTTGTAGGCATCGAACGCTTGATTGCTGCCTGTCTGTCTGGCTGACTGGCTGGGGAGGTAACGGCACAACATTTCCATTGTCAGAGCCAGTCTGTTTTTGACTCAGTCTATATCTGCGTCACTTCGGCTAGTGAAATTGATTATTGTAACAATTACGAAGCCAAATTGTTGGCATCCCGAGTAATGTACCGCACAGCTCAAAAGCACAACAAAACGGAAAGAAACCAAAAAACAAGACTTCAAAGAATGAAACGAATTCGACTCTTTACTTTCCTGCTAAAGACTGCATTGAATGGTCAGCTCAATTAATTAGACAAACACAACGCACACACATGTTCAGGTGTAATGTAACATATAAGCACTTAACCAATAAAAAGCAGACAACGCGACGTGATAAAATTTTAGAAAACTGTCAATTTATAAAAATTTTGGCCATTTATGACGGTGATTAAAGTCGACTACTTGACGCTCCTTCCTTTCATTCTTTCTCCCTACCCCGCTGACTGTGCCCCTTTGCTTCCCTACATAGCTTAGAAAGTTTTAATTGAATATTCGTTATATAGATATATTATGAAATCCATTAAATTTCCTTAACTATGTGAAAAAAAACACTTTTCCATTGACAGACGTTGCTCCTGCTTTCTTTTTTGCTGGGTCTGGCGATCTGTGAGCCACCCGTGGTCAAAGGTCCCTTAGTTTTCAGCAGCAGCAATTGGCCGCCCAAGCGGGTCCAGCAATTGGGACGTCCTGCGCCCATTGCAGCAGCTAATTCTAAGGGCGGCAAGCAGCGCACATTGGTTGTGCAAATTCGAAGTGATCATCCGGTGCCCCTGGTGCTAAAGGGTCGTGCTGGAGTCCACAGCCATGCCCATCAGCATGTGCTGCCCCATCAGCACGTACATTTACCATCCCACTCGCACTCGCATGCGTACTTGCAGCAATCGCACTTGCACTCCCATTCGCATTCTCCTTCTCTTCCATTGAGTCATGTAAATTTGGTGCGCGGGTCGCGTCCCCTTGAAGCTCACCGCTCCTGTCTATCTGAAGCCTTCGTCTGTTGGCAGTCGCAAACCGCTCAAGATTAAGCTCAACAACTCGAAGCAACACTCGAAGCCCGTCTTTGGATACGAGAAACCCTTTAGGTACGAGAAGCCAACTGCGAACTCCCACACCGAGCTGCAGCACTTGCCGGTAAGTCTGATCTATTAGCGCCCTTTACAATCACACATATGACACGATTACTCCCATCACATGCAACCTGCAACACGCATCCCCCAGCTGGATTCGCACAACAACAATTACAACAACGAGCTCTTTGCACCTATTTACACGGTTCCGGCCCCGAATCTCGCACTGCACCATAACAATCAGCTGGACGATGGTCTTGATACCGCTTACCTACCCCCCCAACCATCCCAAAATCCACCCGCGGAGGTTTACGGACCACCTGACAATGGGCATGTGGACGAAACAAATGACCAAACTATTCGTGATCCCATTTCGGGCTCGCAGAAGTTATTTGCTCCAGATCCAGATCCGTCGTTGCCAACCAACAAGGTTAAGATCGCAACGGAAGCCTTCAATACCCCTAGCAACAACAAGCCGCTCCCTACGGATGTGCAGATCAGTCAACTGCCCGCTCAACCTCTGGTCCAGATTGTTGGAGCCCAAGCAGCTGCACAAACAGTGCCCATTTATCCCATACAGTTGACTCAGCAGGCGACCCAACCCTTCATAGCCGCCGCCGTTCCTGCTGCACATATTCCCATTTACAATCCCACATACTTGGTCACTCAGTCGAATCAGTTGTATACGCAACACAAACAGCAGCTCTTCAAGCCCAGCACAGAGCACGTCGTTGAGACGGGCTATATAAATGCTGACTTGACACAGGAAGTGGCCAGCAATGGACAAATCTTGCAGGCTGCCAAGGATCCGCATCACAACATTCATCCTGTGTTGGATACCGCACCACAATACGCAGCTCTAATCGCAGCTCCATCACTAGGGGAGCCTTCCGAGTCGTACTATGAGACTGCGCCATTCCATTTACCTAATATCGCTCCTGCCGTCGCGTCATCATCAGCATCAGAGGGTGGATTTATAGTATCTAACTACTACGGCAACGCACACGATTCATCACAACTGTTGCAAGCTTACGCCGAGGAGGAAGGAAGGCGTCAGCAGCTAGAGACTCAACAAGCCGCAATTGAGCTGCAGAAGCAGCAAGAACAGCAATATCATTTGGAAGAGTTTAATGCTCAGGCTCAGGCTCAAGCTCAGGCTCAGGCTCAGGCTCAATTACAACAGCAAGAGCAGCAGTTACAAGAGCTGCAGCGACAGCAATACCTTCAAGAACAACAGCAACAGCAACAACTTGAATTCCAGCAAACGCAGCAGGATCCAGCCTCGTCAGCTTTCGAAGAACATCAACGTTTGGTGCAACAGCAACTCGGTAGCAACACACCACTGCGCATATTTGTCCCAGATGAAGAAACGCCTGAAACGGTAATCTATTGATAGCTTTGTACCATATGCCCACATGTATCTATTTACGCCATTAACTTTAATATAATATTCTATTTAACAGCGTCTTCAAAAGCGCTCAGATGATCTTAATAAAGAAACCGTTAAGGATGTGTCCCATGAAGATGATGGCTTAAGGGATTTAATTCCTGTTTCAACTTCCGTCGAAATTGCAGAAGCCAACAGTAAATAGTTGTTTGGTCTTAAAATATTTGTTATACAAAACCAATGTAATCTTAAAGCAACCAGTCGATAGTATAATAAAAAATTATTTATTACATTCTCTAATTTGAAGGAATTATGGGTTTAAATGTGATTTTCAATGACACATCAAGTTAATGGTAAAGCAACAAAGTATGAACGGTTGAATCACGTCAGATTACCAAAAACATGTTCTTTTAAGTATGCCTTGTGCTTTGTTAATTATTTAAGTATGTATATAATTATTTGAAAACAAGGAAATATCATGAACTATTTGGCCTGCAATTTTTATGATCAAATTCCGTACAGTTTTTTAAGAATGGGTTTTCAATTTTGTAAGCCTTCAACATTTCATTACAATAAGGAGTTTTAAGGAGAGTATCAAATAATTAAATTTTAAATAATTTAAGAACGGTACTTTAATATAAAAATACTCAAAAGTTTAAAAACTGCTTTTTGGGTATTTGAGTTTCAAACTACTATTACTTTACCACTGACCATATAATACATAGGATTCACCAACTCTTGAAACAAAACCATATCCTTCGCAACACCATTATTGCGACACCAGAATAGCATCATCTGCATCTCGCGATGAGCTGTTTAGGGGTGAAAAGTAAACAAACTAAGGCAGGAAGAAAAATATCAAAAACAATAGAAACAAATCAACTAAAAATTAACCATTTGATAAATTATAATACACAAACGACATTCAAAAAGTATATATGTATGTATGTATATAAATTTTATTTATTATTCATCAATTGACTCTACTTATTTCTGTTTAAGCAATTCGCAATGCAACAATCATATTTCTAAACATTTTTTTAATTTTTCGACTATTTTTTTTTTAAGAAGTGCAAAAGAGTTTTGCATTCTTATCGATTCTTACTATAAAAGCAAATGAATCTAGTCTATACCATCACCAACGGGGTATTTCACAATTTTCAAATCGATTGCGTGTGAGATATACAATGCACTATGGGCCAAAAGCCCAAATTTGCGGCATAAACTCTAAAACTGGACCTAAGATTCTGAAAATTTGCACAAATATCTAGGAGAGAAAGATAGAATTTCGGAAAAAATTTTGTATCAATTTGACCACGCCTTCCCCCCGCCCCCATATAACCGTCCGTATGAAACACTGGATCTCAGAGACTATAAGAGATTGAGCTATAATTTTTTTTCGACAGCATTTGTTATGTTTGCACGCAGATCAAGTTTGTTTCAAATTTTTGCCACGCCCACTTCCGCCCCCGCAAATCAAAAAAATCGAATAACAAGCCTAATTTTAAAGCTAGAGTTAATTACTATAGTAGTTATGATTCCTGAAAATTTGGTTGCGATCAGATAAAAATTGTAGAAGTTATTAAAAAAACACTTTGAGCAGCGCTGCATGAGAGAACTCATAAACACCTGCAACATGTATTGTTATTTCAAAAACGGGCAAAAACGGGCAAAAACCATTACTAAAAATGGATTCTATAGAGATTTGTTAAAAATATTACATTTTTACCTTTAAGGCACTTGGAGGCACTTAAAATAAAAGCTTCACAGAACACATGTACTTTTGTTAGAATAAGCTAGAACAACACATTTGCAACACATTAGTCAAAACATCAAAAACATTTAGAAATATAGAAAAACGTTTAGTAACTATTAATTTACATACCTTGATCTTTATTTTCCATTAACACACTTTTAACTTTTAATGTTTGGTTCAATTGAATTACGAGCTGCAAGTCGTCAAAATTTTCGCGGGTTTTTTGTCTAAAACTAAACAACACTGAACAGCTGACTTTAAAAGCGCGCAAAAAATTAGGGGTATTCCCAACAAATTTTATCAAAATTTTTTTATATCATATAAGTACTCAAGATACCAAAAAAATAATTAAACAACACTATTTAAAAAAAAAAAAATCATTTATGCCGCATATTTGGGCTTTTGGCCCATAGTGCAATGGTAAAATTTTATAAGCAAAAACAGCGTCATTCCTGGATGCAAGATCCGGCATTTAAAGATTGGTTAACTTTAGATGCAGTGGATAATGAAAAATGTTTTTCATATGTATATTAGAAGCATTAACGCAAAACTTTGCGATTTGCAAGCACATGCCAAGGCAGCCATCTGCTTTTTCACAGGCGAACAAAATAACGTTTGCTACAACTGTCCCTGTGAAAACATGTCAACAAGAGATGACATGGTGTTTGTATGTTGCCACGCATTCATCCGTTGACCATCTAGGATTGTTGTGTGGAAACAATTTTCAGAATGGCAGTGCAATGTAACTTAGCTTTATTATGACCCGAAGAGTTGGCAGCACTACGCTGTGCGCTGCATTCGACTTTCGAAATGAGTCGAAGAAGCTCTGTGGTTCTAATCTGGACTTTTTTTGGGTCCAAATGATAGGTTATTGCTTCAAGTATTGCTGGAGCATCTATGTATTAAATGGTTAGTGGTAAAAAAAACTCACGTTGTTTTCCATACAACATAAAGTGTACAAGATTTTGTATATTGAAATTTTTGCATTTCCGTGTATCTGCTTATCAAACAAAAATATAGGTAATAATTTAACGAAAGCTGAAGGCCTTGTTGCTAGTGCTCGCCGCGATAATTAGCTTTAATATTATTTTGTATTATTGTCAATTTTGTAAAATAAAATAAAAAAAAAATAAACATTTAATAGCCTATTTCCACTGCACCCAAAACCTCGGTTTTCTTTGGTTTTATTCCGTTCAGGCCGAATGTTACGTTCTCCCCATGTAAAAACCCATAAGAAAAAAGTCGGTTTTTCTACGTTCGCGAGCTACGTAGAAATAGCGAACGCACTTTTTGGGTAATTACACGATATTTTGATCGATATGACAACGAAAAAGAGCTTACCACTAAACAAACAGCTGACATTTAAGTGCGCCAAGGTATGAAAATAAAAAAAATACAAATTTTATTTTGCTTATTAAAGCAAATTTTTTATATTTTACATGAGCCAAAACACTCGAAAGCCGTAAATATCGTGGAGTGACATCCACGAGGCTATGTTGTTCGAGTTATGGGAGGAGAAATGTAGTGTCTTTTATGGCCAATCCACGAAGACGCTCCACAAGGATGGCAAACTCCTCCGTATTAATTTGAAAATTATCTTTAAAAAAAAATTTACTGTTTCCTAAAATATAACGCTCCCAAAAACACCCACGCCGTTGTAAAAAGTAAATATATTCATGTAAATATTACATTGCTGCCAGCAAACTGATGGCGATTTCTTTACTATTGGCAATGACCTATACTTCCTCCACATCGATAAAATCTTCATAAAAATCTTGCAATTTAAGAAAATTTTCCATTTTAAAAATGCGCGTGCTGTTTTTTGAATTGTTCGCCAACCCGTGTTTACATTTGAACAGCTGACATTTCAGAGCGGCCATATTGAGAAATTTACCGTTGCCCATATTTTTCGGTTCGTGGCAATGGAAACTCCGAAACGGGACTTTAAACAACGTAAAAAAAACTGAGTGAAGTGGAAATAGGCTATAAGGAACACATTTTTTTCAATAATAGCCTATTTCCACTTCACTCGATTTTTTTTACGTTTTTTAAAGTCCCGTTTCGGGGTTTCCATTGGCACGAACCGAAAAATATGGGCAACGGTAAATTTTTCAATATGGCCGCTCTGAAATGTCAGCTGTTCAAATGTAAACACGAGTTGGCGAACAATTCAAAAAACAGCACGCGCATTTTAAAATGGAAAATTTTCTTAAATTGCAGAATTTTTATGAGGATTTTGACGAAGTGGAGGGAAAATTAACGGAGTATAGAGTATAGGCCATTGCCAATAGTAAAGAAATCGCCCTCAGTTTGGGGCTATGTACATAAGTACATTTGCTGGCAGCAATGTAATATTTACATAAATACGTTTACTTTTAGCAACGGCATGGGCATAGCCACTCCACGATATTGACGGCTTTCGAGCTTATCTAAAATATAAACAATTTTCTTAAAAAGCAAAATAAAATTTTTATTTTCCTATTTTCATGCCTTGGCGCACTTAAATGTCAGCTGTTTGTTTAGTGGTGAGCTCTTTTTCGTTGTCATATCGATCAAAATATCGCGTAATTACCCAAAAAGTGCGTTCGCTATTTCTACGTAGCTCGCGAACGTAGATAAACCGACTTTTTTTCTTATGGGTTTTTACATCGGGCGAACGTAACATTCGGCCTGAACGTGAAAAAAACAAAGAAAACCGAGGTTTTGGGTGTAGTGGAAATAGGCTATAACTCATTCATATGAAAAAATTGTCTGTTAAGAGATATCGATGCATATGACAAAAATATCGATAAAATTATATCGATGCATGCCCATCTCTAGCTAGCACACGGCATGCAAGTAGCACACAACAGTAAAAGATATAATTACTGTACCTCTGATTTACTATAATTAAAACAAATTTATGCCGAAATGATTATACCAATTCGATGCTTTACATGTGGAAAAGTGATTGGAAACAAATGGGAATCCTATCTCGGTTTGCTGCAGGCCGAGTACACAGAAGGGTAAGTTGAATTGTTAGTCAATCGTAAATCATAAAGCCAATTTTATAAATTTTCAGTGATGCTCTAGACGCCTTGGGCTTGAAACGTTATTGTTGTCGACGCATGCTGCTCGGGCACGTGGATCTCATCGAGAAGCTATTGAACTACGCACCCCTTGAGAAGTGATGACTTCGATTTAGAGTTTTGTATTTTAAGAAAAATAAAATAAGGCTTCATAACAAGTCACAACTACAAATTGTCCATAAACCATGGTTGTCCATTGTTGTTCTGACGTTTAGTGAGAATATCACAGCCGTTGTTGGTAACCAACAATGTCTGCTCGAATTGGGCCGAGTAAAGGCCATCGGCTGTAACGGCGGTCCAATCGTCCGGCCAAGATTCAGCCTTCTGAACACCCTCGGATATCATAGGTTCGATGGTAAAGCAGTGTCCAGCTGCCATGACGCCAACGGCCGAGTTCTCTACGAGAATAGTGCTTTAATACAATATATTATTTAGTAACAACGAAACTTACTAGCATAGTGTGGCACATTGGGTGCAGTGTGGAAGACACGATGGATTCCATGGCCACAGTAGCTACGCACCACGCTGAATCCGTGAGGCGCCACATATTTCTGAATAACATTTCCGATCTCACGATAGCGGACGCCGGGACGCACTAGCTCAATCGCCTTGGCCAACGATTCGTACGTAATACGCACTAGTTTCTTATGCTTTTCGGAGACATCGCCCACAAAGAACGTTTCGTTGAGATCGCCATGAAAGCCGTGGTGGTAAACGGTTACATCGATGTTGCAGATGTCGCCATTCTGCAGCGGCCGTTTGTCCGGTATACCGTGGCAAATCACCTCGTTAACACTCGTGCAACACGACTTGGGAAAGTTGTAATAGTTGAGGGGCGATGGGTAGCAATCCCGCTCAATAGCCGCCTCGTGGACTAAGCGATCTAACTCATCCGTTGTAGTGCCCACCTCAATGCCTTTGGCGCCCTCATCCAGACACTCCCGTCCCAGGCGTCCGGCGACTCGCATTGCTTCGATCTCATCGTCATCCAGCACCTTGATTGTCGTTCCACGCAACGCCTCCTCCGACAGTGACCTTCCAGATGGGTGATCGGCGTAATCGGGTCGCTGTATGGCATCGGGTACAATCCTCTTAGGGGTCTGTTGGAAGGGTCGCAGATTACCGGTGAAACGGAAATGAGGCCACGGATTATAGACGCCATTATCCTCGACTCTTGGCTTTCCCACGCCAGCTGGAATATACATTCTTCACGGTTATGCTCTGATTACATGGGTAATGCATTGAGAATCAACTTACTGGCCAGAGCATGGATCGCTTTGTGTTCTTTCCAAAACCCTTTGAAGCATGCCTGCGAACAGAAGAAGGAGCCCTTGATGCCCAACTTGAGGCAAGTGGGGCACTGAAGTGTCGCCTCCTTATCGCAATTCGTTGATTCGCATTTTTGAGTCATTTCAGCTGCTGAACAAATTTTCTTAAAAAAAAGTTCCAAATTTAGAAATTCGAAGGCAACGCACATGCAACAACGGCGTTAAATAAATATAAAACCAATTTTGATAGCAGCTTATCGATATTTAATTCAAATATCGATATCTACTTTGATTTTATGCAATTACTTGAAAGTATTATATTACGTTCACCCCATGTAAAACCCTATAATATCCCGTTTCCACCTCGGTTCTTTTCTGTAGAGGTCGAATGTTACGTTCGCCCCATGTAAAAACCCATAAAAAAAAACTCGGCTCTTCTACGTTCGCGAGCTACATGAAAGTATCGATAATGAACGTAGAAATATCAAACGCACGTTTTTTGGTAATCCCGCGATATTTTATCGATATGACATCTGAAAAGAGCTCACCAATCAACAAACTGCTGACAATTAAGTGCGCCAAATAGAAATAAAAAAATGTATTTTGCATTTTAGAACAAATCTCCAAATCGTGGGTAGCATTCACGAAGAAATGTTGTTTGAGTTGTGTGGGGAAAATTTGACGGCATTGACGTCTGCGCAAAAAACTTACACACATAATGTGAAAAGTAAATATTAGCCGCCAGCAGTTCTACTTACAAATGGCCTATCTTAAATTAAATCTTGTTCCACCTTCTCCAAATATTTGTGAATATATTGAAATTTAAAAAAGTTTTCCATTTTACAAATGGGCGTACTGTTTTTTAAATTGTTCGCCAACTTTTGCGACGTAAAACTCGTTTGGCATATTTTTAAAATAAGTTTGCGGTCACACTAGTAGCCAGCTATTCCGTACTTTTAAATTTTTAAAATAGTTACATCAATAGTGTCATCGATGTTTCCTCATTAGTTACCTTTGGCAAACACTATACCAAAAAGTAATTCTATTCGCGAAGTAGGCTTCAAGGTTTTTTTTGTTTTAATTGCTAGCTGGTTCATTTAATTCTTTATTTGAAAACCCAAATATATATTTCGTTTATATAAAATACATAAGAACTCTGTTAAGTTGATTACTTTTTGCAAAGCTCTGTATTTTAGATTTTCAACCTAGTACTTTGAATTGTTCTGAATTGAGGCGAATTCAAAAACTGTTAAGCGACTCAACGGCAGATGTTATTATTAGCCTTTTTTGTTGTATGCGCATGCTCGATGCTCGGATGCTGTGCGGACAGCTGTCTCTATCTTTCTATCTTTTGTGTTTTTGCTTTGTTTATGTTTGAATCTTTTAAAACGTGAGAACCTTTCGTCGCGAGCGGACGTGCGCATCGTTATTGCGTTAAGTTAAAGCTAAACGGGAGAACTTTAGCTACTGACTCGTTTAAATGGCACACAAGTAAAATACATATTCCAAAAAGGGCCAACAGGATGCCCATTATATTATACTATTCTTTGTGAGTGTTAAGAGTGTTCAGTGAATTACAATACAAATAAACATATATGTTTCATTGTGAGTTAACATCAATATTAAAAAAGTAGCATCCATTGGGTAGCTACAGGTGAATCTAAAGCCATAAATATCGTAATGACTCGCATGCAATGAAGTGTTAAATGTGAGATAAATATCTTGAAATAGGAATCCAGGATTCAAGCAATTCCTAGTTTATTCCTAGACTATGTCGGTGGTCGGTCGGTCAATCAGCCAGTCTGTTATCGAATTACGGCGATCTTTGCACTCACCTATCGATCGATCGTTATACTATATGCGCTTCCTTATCAATGTCTGTTGTCGGCTCTGCTTTAGTTTCTGTGTTCTTTGTGTGTTCATTTTTTCCCTGAACAAACAACGAAAAAATAATAAGTGTGAATAAAAACATTTCTCTGTCGCCTCAGAATCAACTTTTGCTATTACTGCTTTTATTTTTTGTTGACGCTGCCCCCGGAGAAACAGGAGACAAAGAAGCAGTGAAGAGGAAGCAGCGTCAGCTTTACAGCGTCTATAAATAACAAACGGCACGCGGCTGTCTCCGTGTGCACTGTACACGTTGCATTGCGCATCTTGCACCGCACCGCTTCGCATTGCACCACCTACGCCTACAATAATTCGTACCATGAACTCGGCCGAAGGCAACAAAAGCAATAACGACAACGACATCACCGGTATTTTACGCTTTGGGTGTTTTGCAGAGAATGAATACAGCTCAGTCTTCTATTCAGCTGCTGTTCAATTTTCTCTATAAGTCTTATTTTTTTAACTCCGTGTTACTCAACTAAGTAGTAAGTCTTTCCTATGTAATCAATAAATAGGTCGGAATATATCAGATTATTCGGCAAAATAATCGAAGTCAAGAGTAATGCCTATAAATGTTCGAAATATATGTATATATATATATTGATTTTTAATTGAATTAAAGATACCTTTTTTTTAAATAATCAAAAAATACGTTGAGCAAATTATTCAATAACTTGTTCGACTAGGTAAGACGAACATATATTCTCTATGAATTTTCTACAATCATTTCAACAGATTCCGAACTACAAAATATGTTCTGAAAAATCAGTAAAATGTCCCTGCACCATAAAACTGCTTAGCGTCTCGACAAACACACCAATAGTCAACGAACGGCTGCATTTTAAAAACCGCCAGCGTAATTAAAATAGAATCTGTTGTCGTTGTGCGTGCGTTTGTGTGTTTACATAATATGTATGTTTTTCTGTTTATATGTAGAACAGGAAATGTCCGTACTTATTGTATATTGTGCAGGTTTTTTGCGACAATGCCAACAATGCCAATACCGAGAGTCAAGGTATCGAACGTTGCGTCTCGATCAGCAGAGGCTCAGGCCTAGCCAGTAACAAAGTCAGCAGCACAGACAACAACGAACCGGCGACTGATGTTATTGCTTTTTTTTTAACTCATTCGCAGACAAACGAATTCGATGGAAACAGGATCACATTAATCTTTTTATACCCGCTACCCATAGGGTAGAAGGGTATTCTTGATCATCGTCAATTGTTAAGACATATAAAACACTGGAGACTATAAGAGATATGATAGAGCTATACATCAACATCATTTGTTATGTTTGCACGTTTGTTTCAAATTTTGCCTCGTCGACTTCAGCTCACTCAAATAAACAAAAATCGAATAATAAGCATAATTTCAAAGATAGAGCAATGATTTGGAACATACAATTACAATAATAACCATAGTATTAAGTAGTCGCGAAAGTTTTATTGAGATCAGATAAAAATTGTTGAAATTATTTAAGAAATGCTAGGGAAAAGCCTTTACTTCAATAGGGTCTTACGTGCTTGGTTGTCAATCTACCACATAATTCGGTATATTTTAAATTAAATACTGTATTGTTTTGGTTTTATTCTCAATAGGTAGCGGGTATTGACAGTCGAGCACATTCGACTGTAGCAATCTTTATTTTTTGTTCGTCCGTTTGTCTTTTTTCGCAGTTTGCAACACGATCTTTGCGACTGCCGCCAGACATTTAGTTGCAATCGTGCAATTAAAGGTAAGAACACAAAAGGGGCATATTAAAAACGGAGCCAGTGGCCAACAGCAGCCGTCTCAGAGGCATTAGACTAAATTGGCACTGTCTGGGGTTCTTGATGCTCCTTTTTCGAGCTGCAGTAAGGCAACTTTATTACGATAGCTGTCTTCACTGTATTATGTTACATAAATATGTATCTGTGTATGTATATGATTATATACTTCTTGCCTGTTCCTTTGTTTGTTTGATACATGCTTGTTTTCAAAAACCGAAAACACAAATGAATATAAAACCCAAAGTGCATTCTCGTTGATGGCTGCTGTGTTCCGCCTGTCTGTCTCAATGTCTATCTGTTGTCTACTCCAGCTCGTCAACACTTCCGTTTTCACAGAAAATCAACTTCCGCCAGCAAACAATTGTCAGCGGTGGGTGGCGCCTTAAAACGTGCTCTGATTTTGATGCTGCCATTGAGCGTAGACGCTGACTTCGACGCTAACATCTCTGGTGTTGTAGTGAATGCAGCACAAGAGACGCATTTTTATATTGCCTGGCAGCTAACACGCATATGCACACATAGGCATATTCATAAACACATTCATACATATGTACATATTATATAGTATATACAATATAAAATAAACTGCTCACTTTTGCTTCACTGGCTGCGACTGTTTATGTCCCTTGCCCTTTGGCTTCCATCGGCAACCATTTAATGGCATCTTCGCCAGCTTATTGACTGCCAACGCTATTAAGTGTCGTCAATTGTTGTCCGCTCTACTTCTTCCTTTACACTTCCCCGTTTCGAAAAATGGAACGCGTATGCAATTCTCCACAAATTTTTCGTTTTTGCGACATTTTGTTTCATATCATATTTTTGCCAACTACGCTTTTGTGGTTCTGTGCTTTGCTTCTAAATCATCTCTCGTATTTTTTTGCGCTTTGCACGCACTTCTGCTTCGACTTCGTAATCTTTTTCCACTTCAGCATCAGAGATGGGAGCGTGCCTTAACACATTTTCCTGTATTTTCGAGCTTATTTGCTGTCTCTATCTATCCCTCATCCCCTTATCCAACTTCTTATGCTAAATTATCCAAAGTTGCTGTCGCAGCAGTTGGGCAAAAACTAAATGCGAATTATGTATTGCATGTCAGTATTGTTTTTTTGACTATGAGTGTTTTATGTTTGCATTGACTTAAAGAGCTATAAATTTATGTTAGATCAGGGTAGGTGAGACGAATTATCGTGTGTTTGTTATACACAGTATCAATAGGGTAGAAGGATATTACAACTTTTTGCCTAAAGGCAGAAGGAACTATCTCCAATCCTATAAAGTATAAATATACTTAATTAGCGTCAACATCCGAGGCGATATAGCTATGTATGTATATCCGTCTGCCGTCTCAGAGACTAAAAGAGATAAAACTATTATTATTTTCACCAATTTATTTTTGTTTTTGAATTACTTCCGATCAAAAATCAAGCGTAATTTTGACAATCTGGAATATTTAATACTCTATGGTATATTTGTAAGTACTAAGTATATTTCAGTATAACACCGCACTGTTTTGTTTTTATTGGAAATGAATAGCGGGTATTTGACAGCCGATCCCACTCAACTTGTTTAAAAGACCTTTTAAAATGTCTTGAATTTACATTCATTCCCTATCGGTGTGGTTGAGCCCAAAGCATCTTCGTAGTTGAACCAATTTTTGTATTTCGAAATCGTGCTGATTGTTCTTGTTTCCATCAAGAAAAGTTAATGGTATGTCATGCGAGAGTAAGTTTCAATGCTTGTGGGTGAGAGGAGATGTTTGGCTCATCACAATATGTACGGCTTGAATGTATCCCTGATGTACTCGTTGAAGTGGTCTTCCACTCGAGTGAGTCGCAAACCTTGTCCACTGTTAATCTTTACCCCTAGCACATTTTTACTTACCCAACGTCTTTCGTAATTAAGGATTCAAGTATTTAAGAATTTTGCTTAATAAATACATATGTTGAATAAAACTCTAGAAATGTATTCATACTTTCCAAGAACTTTCTTTGTACTTCAAGCATGGAAGATACACAATTTAAACTTTTCCTTCTGTTGTATCGTAAAAATAACCACGTTAGATAAAAAATAATTCTGGAACTAGAACATATAGCTTTATTTTGTTTGGTAAAATATTAAATTTTCATGAAAATTAATGCGCACATTTACGTTAACTTGACTTTAAAATACAGCTGAATGGCGACATGAAGCTAATTTTCTAACAAACATATCTTAAACAAGTAAGAAAGCTACAATCGATCAATCAACCATTTTGAATAAAAGCAAATTATTGCGGTATTATTTTCAAAATATATCAAAAAATGCTACAAAATACTAGAAATATACCAACTGACATATTTAGTATATCGATATACCACATTTAAAATATACCATAGACGGCACAATATACCAGATTGCCAGCCAAAGCAACTAAGATCCCTAGTAAGTAGGCGTTTTTGCCCATACAAAAGTCTTTCTTTAATAACTTCCACAATTTCTATCTGATCGCAACCAAATTTTCAGAAATCACAACTACTATAGTTATTATTGTATATACCAAAATTCGACTCTAGCTTTAAAATTACGCTTGTTATTCGACTTTTGTTGATTTGTATGGGCGGAAGTGGGCATGGCAAAAATTTGAAACAAACTTGCAAACAAAACAAATGAGCTCAGAGAAGCTGGGTCCAGTGATTTGAGATATTCAAAAAAAATTGGTGCCCATTGCTTTAAATCGTTTGCCCAGGAAAAATTTTTCAAAATTATGAAAAAAAATTTTGTTTTCGAAAATTCCAAAAATTTTATTTTCAAAATTTTTTTTGCGGAAATCGTTTTAAAATCGTTTGCCCATCTTTTAGTTTTTCGAAAAAAATTTTCGTTTTCGAAATTTTGAAAAAATTTTGACATTTTTTCGACACGAATTATGCGAAATTTTGAAAATCTAAAGGGTGGGCAAATGAAAATAGCGAATGGGCAGTCTGAAAAAGTCAAAAAAATATAAAAAATTTTGAAATTTGGCAAAAATTTGAGACTTTGAAACTTGGGCAAACGATGAATTTGTATGGGCAATCAAAAAAGTTGAAAACCTTCATAATTTTCAAAATTTTGAAATTCTGAGATATGGGCAGACTTGAAAAAACTTGAGGCTACCGTTGTAGAGCTTTAGATTTCATAATTTCGTGGTGTGGGCGATCGATTTTGAGTCATTCGTGCCGAAAAATTGTCAAAATTTTTCAAAATTCAAAATTTCGAAAACGAAATTTTTTTTCGAAAAACTAAAAGATGGGCAAAGATGGGCAAATAATTTTAAAGCGATTTCCGTAAAAAATTTTGAAAAAAAAATTTTTTGAATTTGAAACTAAGGGAGGGCAAAAATAATTTTTCCTGGGCAATCATGGGCAAACGATTTAAAGCAATGGGCACCAATTTTTTTTGAATATCTCAATTCACTGGACCCGGCTTCTCTGAGGTAAACAAATGCAGTCGAAAAAAATTATAGCCATGTCTCTTATAGACTCTGAGATCCAGTGTTTCATACGGATAGACGGACATGGCTAGATAATCTTGGCTGTTGACGCTGATCAATATATACTTCATAGGGAGATGCCTCCTTATTCCTGTTACATACATTTCCTGCCGGCACAAAGTTATAATACCCTTCTACCCTATGGGTAGCTGGCATAAAAATGTATTCCTATCTCTGATATGAATAGTCCCGTATAAATCATGACTTACCATTGCTGTACAAATTCTAATATTATATAATTCATGTTAATAAGGGAATCAGTGTATGTTTGTGAGCACTGGCTCGTTGTCCCATGGCCTTACTCTCTATACTTTGTCGACATGCATATCACGCCTTTGGCATTTCACAGAATCCACTCTCTGTTACAGATTACGGATCACAGGCCGTTATTCACCTTTCTGTTTTCGGTGTATTTAATGGGTAAACAGTATTTACATTCACATGGGGTTCCTAAAAGACCCTGGACGGGTCAGAAAGTATCCTTGCCAACCAACTCTGCATGAATGCTTTGTGCTTTTTGACCACAGTTGCTACTACATGCTGCCAATGAGGCCACAGGTGCCGCCTGCTGGTCAAGTTTAATTATTTGCCGTTAGCTTTGGCATCGTCATGTCCAGGTCGACTGGCTACGGACTTTTACTCCCTTGCAGTGTTGTCGTTTGTGTAAAGTAAAGTGTTTAAGCCACAGGGAAAACGACTGTTTATTACGGAGTATCATTTCGACTTCAAATAATTAAAATAATTGTCACTTCCAAGTTTTCATTCATATTCAATTCAATTCCTTTCATACTTCATTCCTTACCATAGATATTAAATGCACTTAACATTATCGTATACCGGTCTTTTCATTAAGCTCTCTAACAGAGTACGAAATCTGGGTAATGATATTAAAAGTTCAGATTAGATGGGATAATTCTAATAATAAATATAAATAGTTTGTGAGATTTCAGACGGTTCTCTCATTAAGTTTCATTTATGAATTTCGTCATGCATTTTTTAAGCCATTTTCATTCCTTTTGCCTCTGTCTACTTCTTGACAAGGGTACGAAATTTATATTATTTGTCAGTTCAGAAATAGTTTGTAACTTGGAGTGTCAACTGTCAGTACGACAGTACAATTCAAAATTGAGTCAAATAATAACCGGGAGGCCGTCTGAAGTTCTGCACTGGTAAAACACTAAAAACGATATGAGACAAAACAGTATTAGTATTACGATAGTAGGATAAGCAAGACATTTGCCGACAATTCCCTCGCCATTTTTCACTTGTGATTTTCTGTAGTTAATGTAGTTTGAAACTGGTGCTTTCTTGACAATCTTGATTGACGGCGCAAAAGTGAATCAGACTCTCCTGGTGGTGTTTCAGGAATTTAGGGTACTTGTATTACCAAGCGATAGCTTTGTTGTGGAATACGTAATAGAATATTCATGAATTTTGTCGAGCTCTTACTTGTACAATAATATTATGCGCTGAAATTTTAATTTGTTTACTTCAAAGCTTTTTCGGGCCGAGGACCCTGACCCAGAACTCTTCACACACCAACCGCACATAGATAAGCGTGGAATCATCATTGTGGGTGCTTCTTTAGCTGCTACCCAAAACAAATGTGGGTACAAGTACTTGTGTTTATTATACATATTATTTGCAAAGCGGAGATTCAACGCATTACTCGTAATTTAAAAATGAATCAATAATATACCGTTGAGTTACGTATGTTGCAAGCAACACTTTAATCTGGCATTACCACTCGCATTCGAAAAATGGGCTGAATACGCAATTACGCGTATGCCAGAATTACCCGAGTAATAACTAAAGTGGCGGCTGCTGTGACGAATCCTAATTGTTCTTCGTCTTCATGGCTGCGGATAAAGCAAAACGAATATGAAACGACATTACGAAAATATGTTGCACTTTCAGCTATAAGCTTATTTTACTACAGAGATGTTCGAGTATTGTATTAAATATTTCTGCGAAGACTTTAGCTAACCTTTGGGTGTAGTTGACATTGTCTTTGACTTTCAGTGGTTACTTTCTCGCTATATGTATTTCAAGCTAACCCGTAGGCAGCTTGTTCAAGCATTTTCATCCCTCATTCAGCTACCAACTTACGCTAACTTAATTTTCCATAAAAATTTAGTGTGTCACTTGATTTGCTTTGTTGTATTTTGATTGGTGTTGTAATTGTAATCGGTCGTGCACTCCGGAAATTACGTGAAAATCCGTACACTTGTTCACACGGCTCTCGAAAAAAGACCTGAATCAATAACGGGGATACAATAGCTGCTCCAGTACTTCAGTTAATTAAAAGGTTTCCTATTTCCAATTGACAACAATTGTTGATCAGCGCTGGAGAGAAGTGAGAGGAAGTTGCTTTAAGTGATTTTTAATTACCCGACCTTCTGAATTAATGGGTCACGTACCTGGAGTCAGTCCTTGTGTGGCGCTTTCGTCTCAAGTTAATTGAGTGCTAAGCTGATAGCGACTGTATCAACCGGTTCCCCACTTTACTTATTTTTAGTCTTTAAAAATTCTTTTCAATTTAATATGAATATGAAGAAAAGCCAATGCTTACAAAAGCTATTCCAAAGCTGCTGTAACAAAATATGTTAAATTTCAACAAATGTTGCGTTCCTGTTTAAATTAAATAAGAATAGTGTTAAAAAACTGAGCAAAATATATGAAAATAATAAGTCTAGCCCACCCAAATGTGGCTTTCTTATTTATTTTCTGTTTTACAACAATCTTCCCAAACGACAGGCGACCTCTGATTAATAATTTTTCAAACAAGGGGTGAGGGTTATCAATAGAACACCAACAAAGGCGGCGACACTTAAATACAATACTGCATTGTATGCGTGTTTGGTACAGTCGGGTTCAAATCAGATGTTTAACAAAGTCGCCGGAATCAGTTACTAATATTAGTTCATAAGTACTTGGAGTATAAGTAATATTTAATTTTGAATAGAATTGATTTGGCTCATTGCAGGCCACGTTCGTTAAGAGCATGCATCTCATTTGAGAGCGAGCTTAGGCGATAAGCGGACACAAATCAAAGCCAGACGGCAAAATATCGCATTCAGCTACAAAAAATAATTGAAATAAAGTATAAAAAAAAAACAATTGGCAGTCACATCGGACGAACGTGCAAAGCGACTAGCACAAACTGTGCTCTTCGATGCTGTCAACTACGCTTGCATCTGGACGCGGTGTCCGAGGCATGAGCTGCACAACTAACTATGCCCTTTTTGTGGGTACCGTGCTGTTGGTCTTAATCTCGGCACATGTCAAAAGCATTAAACTGCACGACAAACTACTCGAGCCGCCCCTACATGCGTCGAAGACCACGTCCGCAGATCACGTTGTCAAGCTCGGGCGTGACAATAACGGCGTCAGCCCCACCATTAACATCGAGCAAGCAGCTTCCAGCCATCCTTATCAAGAGTATGTTCACGGCCAGCATTATCAACATCAACATCACCATCTACAGCACAAACGTAAGCAACAGCAACATCACCGGACTTACCACAGCAAGTACACCATCGAGCAGTTGCTGCACTTGGAGGTGCCTCGACAAATGTCAAATGACATCGACATGGATCCCTGCAAGTCGGGTGAGTAAAGAACTCTTTCATTGTTCGCACCTTCAAACTAAAATTGGGTTGGCGTTGAGGCCGATTTGAAGGACTCAGTCACATTATTTGTTTTATGCGGTTTCGCATATTTACTGCTTCGATATAAATCCGCTTTAGTTGTAATTTAATCTAAAAGCGTGATGGGTAAAATCATGTCGGAGTGTGCACAGCTCATTACTAATGTTCTTTTGAGTAGCGCTTTGAAAATTGTGCCCCAAAATCTTAAGTTTGAGTAACAGCGAAATTTCTTGTAAACTTGACTCAGATGCGCACAAAATGTCTTTTCACGTGAAGCATGGCATAGTCTCTAAAGCACATTTTACCGCCTGCCCTGAATGCATCCGGTGGTATTGTAAATTGAACCGTTGAAAACTAAGCGCTATTGTCAAATTTGACGTCCATTTACTTCCTCCTGACCGACTTGTGCGGCTGCTCAGCTCAATTGAATTTACCTCGGTTGGAGAACGATATTGACTGTGCGATGCTTTCAGAAATGTCGCCAGTTACGTCGTACCATGCTTTGACGTATTTCCCACCCCCCCCAAACACCCAGTCAAGTTGCTTTTGGGGAAGCATGTATGTGAGTAGCTTTAACTCATAAGCATTTGCATTTGCACGTCTCAATTGAAAAGAAGTTGTATCAATGGAATTTTCTGAGTCAATTGGTGTCGACAATGCTCTTCGTCTCAATTACATTGCTACAATAGCAAAACTATTAAGATTGAAATTCTTCTTGTGTTTTTAATTGTTTTATTATTTGTGCTTTCAAATTTGTTAAAGCACTTTGATTTTCAATTTATTTTTATTGTTCAATTGAAAAACTTTGGAAAACTAATAAATACACATATTCCAATTCCAAAATCATATAACATTTTATGTATAATAGGCTTTATTGACTTAGCTAAATTTCTCTTACGTTATTCCAGGCATTCCTGCAATGTTTTATAATTTTATTTATTTATTATCAGTTTTTATATCCCTGACCGACAGGGTAAGCAGAACTACTTTGACTTCATAAAGTATATACTACATATGGGTAATTCCATGGCGAAATTTTGTCCCGTGCGAGACTTTTACAGTTCACTGCAGTGAAAATAACATAAACTGAAACAATTTTAAAAATAAGTGAATGTTATTCTTAAAGCTCTAGATAAGCACTATATTTAGAGCTAAGATTGATTTTAGGAACTTGATCTGTTTTCCGATAAAATATATAATTTCGTTCATTTTTTTGGTTTTGCGTACGAATCGGTTAATTTTTGCAATTATCACATCAGAAAACAAAACAGAAAAAAAATTCCAAAACCATTCTTAGCTCTAATTAAAGTACTTATCTAGAGCTATAAAAATAAACTTTTCTTATTTTCAAAATTGTTTCAGTTTATGTTATTTTCAATGTAAAGAGTCTCGCACGGGACAAATTCCGTTTTGGAATTACCCATATATTCTTGATCAGCGTCAACAACTGGTATAGACATGTCCGTCTATCTGTCAAACTCAGAGACTATGAGAGATAAAGCTATCTTTTTTTTTTTTAAGTACTTGTTATTCTTCAACTTAACTATTTATTCAAAATGGAAACAAATCTACGAAAATCAAAGAGCAAGCAAAAACTTAATGTAATAATTTTCAATATTTAAAATGTATGAAAATGCCGTCTACCTTATTTTAGTTCAAAAAAACATGAATTGAAAGTATTCTGTTTACTATAATTTGGTAGAATTATTTAAATTTATTAAATTAGAAATATTTAAAGTGGTAATTTAAAACAGAGAAGCGAGCAATGCAGTTGAAGATGAGTATTTAAAAGAGAAAGATTCTACTTTCGACACGAAATTAGATTGACATTACAGACGATAAAATTCTATATATGCTACATATAAATAAACGTGACATTTAAGCCTATAATTTGTAAGCAACAAAAAGGCAAAGTTATCTACATCCTTACATGTAAAAACTAACAAATGCAATATGAAGACCACCATCAGAGAGAAAACCAACAAAAAAAACTGTTCAGTCTGAATTGCTGGCATGCCCCTGCCACCTGCTTGCCATCTTAGGGTAAAATATATTCAATTCTGATACTCCCATATGCATCACTCACCTTTTTTGGTAGCTCAATTTCATATTTTGGAGGACTCAAACAGTTGATTATGAACGAATACAATAATACACAAAAGAAATTCCTAAAACAGTTTTTTTCCGGTGTACGTGCAGATATTAAATTTGTATAAAATTTATTTAATTGTATTTATCAATTATGAGATCAGAATTCGTGGACGTACAATCTCTCAACAATAATACTTAGTAGATTACTTGGTTGAGCAATACTTTTTAGTTTATATATATGATTGAGTTAATGCAGAAACAATTTTTGATTTCTCCTTTTTGTAATTTAAACTGAAACCCTAATATTAGATTACTCCCCCACCATAGTAGACTTTTATTAGATCCTTCCGTCTCATACTGACCGTAGAACCATGCAGGGTGTTGTTTTCATTTAGAAACTAATTATTAATGAAGTAGATTCTTAGGAGCTATCAAGCCAAATTGATTATTTAGTTATTTTTTTGATGTATATATATACAAATATTTTTTCTTTTTCTATTAGTTTAGTATTATTAGTCTTATTTTGTTAGTTGTCGACTGTCTTATTAAGCGTTCCGATTAATGCATGCTGTCCAAAATTTATTTTGCTTTGTTCATGCGTTAACTAGCCCGTGTTTGGTATCGCTGGGCCACTTGATGGTAATGCCGCTAGTGCGACAACATCTGAATAAAACCGCACTATTTGGTTTTTATTAAGAACAGTTGAACACACTCGATTTTCGCTTGTTTATTCGTAATGCATGCAAATGAAACCCAAAATATTACAAAACTTAATGTTCTCTAGAAGTTGATTTCTTCATGCAAGTTCATACATTGTTCTAATTTATAGGTATTTCATTGTTTAAATTGATGAAAGATATTTTTCGTATGTTCGGAAATATTCAATAGATACTAATCTTAGGGCCCTCGACTTTGTCCACTCTTAATAATATAAGCTTAGACGAAATTCTAATACTCATTTAATCTTAGGTGCCATTATACTGTCAACGAGTACTGACTAACATACATAATACTCCAACAATACTGTCAAACATGTGTAAATAAAATAAACTTAATTTAAACCGTTTGCATAATTAACTAATGAATGCCAGCATCTTGTGTTCGTACTGTGTTTTCACCTTAGCGTGAGCAGCTATATTCATATGTATGTTTGTTGTGAACATCACCTGGGGCGGGTACGGAAGGTGTGGCTTATGTACAATTATTACGCACATGCACAGAGTCAAAACATAATCCTACTGACTGACAAATAATTGCAACGCTGTTTATGTACGAGTCAATAGATTGGGTCCTTGCTGTTGTGAGTGATGATACATATTTGTGCATGTGTGAATATAGTATATTAGTTGCAAACTATAATGAGATATGTCCATACATACTTATAATCTGGTTCTCAATGTGTTCTAGTGATCCTGTAATATTTGAATTTAACTTAGACGAGTTATGTTAGTTTATTTAGCATTTAATTCATAGATTGTAGCCTACTTGATACACAATATATCCTACATTGAACCACAAAATTCGATCATTTTGCATTTAATGTTGTTTTGTCTTCTTTTATAGTTATACTTGTGTACAATTTAGTATTTATTACATTACTTAAATTGCGATAACCCATTCCACATCAATTTAAAAAAAAACTGAAACTAATTTTAATTCAAATATATAAACTGTGCTAGTGTACCAATTAATTTTACCATTACTCAAAACTAAAACGTAATTATCTGCTTTTGTACTGTATACCTCGAGGCGGATACTGTTTAAAAAATTAATTATGTAAAGTAATTATACGAACGATATACTTTCACGGAAATATGTAAATAGTTTTTTTTCTGAAACAGATAAGTATATTTATATACCCGCTACCCATAGGGTATTATAACTTTGTGCCGCTAGGAAATGTATGTAACAGGTAGAACGAGGCATCTCCCACCCTATAAAATATATATATATTCTTGATCAGCGTCAACAGTCGAGACGATCTAGCCATGTCCGTCTGTCCGTCTGTGTGTCTGTCCGTCCGACGGTATGAAACACTGGATCTCAGAGGCTATAAGAGATAGAGCTATAATTATTATTATTATGTTTGTACGCAGATCAAGTTTGTTTCAAATTTTTGCCACGCCCACTTCCGCCCCCGCAAATCAACAAAATTTGAATAACAAGCGTAATTTTAAAGCTAGAGTTGCGTATATACAATATAATATACAATATTAGTATATACAATAATTACTATAGTAGTTATCATTCCTGAAAATTTTGATGCGATCAGATAAAAATTGTGGAAGTTATTAAAGAAATACTTTTTTAAGGGCAAAAACGCCTACTTACTAGGACTCTTAGTTGCTTGGCCAACAATCTGGTCCATTTGTGCCGTCTATGGTATATTTTTAATAGTGTACTATATCGATATACCAAACATTCCATTTGGTATATTTTTAGTATTTTCGGTATATTTTGAAAATAATACCGCAATATTTTGACTTTATTAAAAATGGGTAGCGGGTATCTCTCTCGACTGTAACTTTCTTACTTGTTATTCCTGAAAACAAGAATAATTTAAAATTGTGTAAAGGCATTTCTAAAAACAAATTTTTTTTTAACTCTTTAATTAGAATGGTTATAGAACTACACTTTAAATCTGATTTATTATTATTTAATTAAAAAGTAAAATATAAAATGCTTGCAGAAGGCATACTGAAAAATTAGGTAAACAAATATCAAATTGTAACCAATTTCTAAGTTAAATTTGTACAGCGTGTCTCCATAATCACACACACACATATTCATGATGTTAAGCACACAATCATAATTAGTAATGCACAATGAATTACATAAAAGCCATTACTTTTGTACGAGAACATATTGTATTATTATTGCATACAATACAATGAATGCAATACACACGTGTCGATTTCCTATGCTTAATCATAAGTCTTGGTGTAAGCTTTTACATCTCTTTAACTTGTTGATTGCATACACAAATCTTTTAAAATTAAGTAAATATATTTTCGTTAATAACATAAATACCTAACATTTTATTTTTATGGTTTCCAATAAATTCAAGCTGAATAAATACTCCAAAAGCCATTACTTAAGATTAACTCTTGGAATTGTCGTTGCTGTACAAATACTAACAATAGCATTTTGGTATAGACTGTCCATTAGTGTTGTCGTTGTTGTTGTAGTTTCGAATTTGGTTCAGGGATGATAAATCTCCTAATCAGTTGTGTAGCGGCTGGACGCACCAGTTGGTTTATTTTTAATTAAACGTAGTTCACAACACGACACGAAGACTCATAAAAGGGTAGAGAGGAATCACGTTACGCATACGCCACATGGGTACTGAAATGAGAGCAAACACGAAATAACAACACAATGCCCCAAAACTGCAACTTGGCAAATGCGTTAACATGTTTGTGGTCGCTATAAAAAGGGGCTTTTTGCAGACTGGATCAAGTACGCACTGCCACACTTCATACCGTATTCGCCACCTACCCCTATGCGGCACGTCCCTGCCTGAGTTCGTTAGTGTGAATGATGCGGGCTTAAAGGAGTTTGAGGGGAGTCGCTCAAAAATTTAATTACTTTCACTTCTGTCAGATGAGCCAGTAAGACTGGCGCGTCCATTCCCTTCGTATCAGGCTGGACAGCATGCCCAGCTAAAACAGCAGCTAAAGGCGTTTAACTTAAATGTAATCAAATTTTACACGAACCTCAAGATACGCACGTTTCCTTTTTTTTTTGAGTTTTGAGTTCGTTCATATTATTTCTTCGTTTCTCACTCTTTCTCTTTATCTCTCTTTGTTAGCCTTTCCCAGTCTACTGTGCTTCATTTGAGTCGGCAGCATTTTGTTTCCAGGCAATGCACAGTGGGCGATTTGGTCCCGCTAGCGGCATTTAATTAATAACTTCTAAACTAAAATAGATATCTTCAGTCGGGTTTTTTCACTGATCAGAAAAAAATCATAGAATTTTTTAAGTTAAACATTTTTTTTTAATTTTTTTTTAATTTTTTTTTTAATTTAAAAAAATTTTTTTTTTAAATTTAAAATTTTGTTGTACTTTTATTTTATTTGAACTTCAATTAACATATTTCATATATAAACTTTATCTAAAAAATGATGGGATGATGGAAAAAAATGGGATGACTTCTGAGTGCAATACTAAAAAAAGATCCCTTTTTGGTACTAACACTGTGTCTAAAAAGTACCATAGTTTCAAGGCTAGCAGATAATAGCAGTTGATATTACACATTTTGGACGCCACTGATTCACACTTTCGGCTAATAAAGGAGTTAGACTGAACTTAGTTGAATAAATTAAGTTCTACTCCACGAAAGACAGGTGTACGCTAATCCGGGCTAGTTGTTAATACACTGAATTACCACTACGTTTTATGAGCTACACATTTATAGACCGGTCACAAACATTGTTTTTTTTGAAAATACTTACCTTGAATATAATAAAAAACCAAACTTCTAACAAATTCACCAAAAATTGTAAATTGAAAAAATTGTGAAAAGCTCTTTGCGAAATCATATGGTGTGTTTGACCGATCACAGCTGATGATCAGCTGATCGTAGAGCTTTCAAAAAGCTTTTAAAAATCTAATCAAAGCATCTGCTATCGATATGTGAAAAAATATTAACGGATTTTTAAATTTGAAAATTTGAATTAAATGCCGCTAGTGGGACCAAATCGCCCACTGTGCAATGGATAGTCGTAACTAGACGAAAAGCAACCGAACCATCTGACGGACTTTTGACACATTGTTTGTTAGGTTTTATCGTTTCTCTTGCAGAATGCAGTGGGTATACATCTTTTATGGTTTAAAATAAAAACTGGAAGATTGTTGGGTATTTTTTTTAAACAGGCTATCAAAGATTTTCAGGTGTTAAATCACGAAAAGGATAAAATGTAATGCTACTGACTTTCTGAAATTCAAATTTGTATACCAGCTACCCAAAGGCACGGAGGGACGGAGGAAGAAATAGAAATATCTATTTACATATTTTAATAACACTTGTTATATCAATATACCAAATATACATTTCCGTATACTTCAGAGTTTTTCGGTTTTTTTTTTAGTTTTTTGATTTTTTCAGACTGATTTGTTATTTAACCACAGGCCAACCGAAATAAGCCAGATGTTCAACATGAACAATGCCAATACTGAATAAAAAAGTATAACCGATATCTTTATCATGAGTTGCAATTTCGTCCAAATATTTGTACATTATTTTCTCAAGATAAAATGCTTAAATGCCTCTAGTTGATATATTGTTTAGTAGCTCTTTAAGATCAACGCAATTTTACGGAGAATCGGACACATTCATATGTAGTTTATCTACATTTACTTTATTTTGACTATAGTGGCTATGACGATTGAGTGTAATGCACTGAACTGTACAGTAATGAATGTGGTTTATCATATATGTAGATGTAAATTATACTTGAGAAATTAAAAGTACTGCATATTATACATACGCCCTGTTGTCATGTAGGTACGAGTAATATAAATAAGTAATCATTTATGTTATCACAAAAGTACGTTCTTATCGCTGTGAACAAAGAAGTATTATTACACCCGCTACCCATATATAGGGTAGAAGGATATTTGATGAGATGAGATTATGAGATTAATAGCGCAATATTTTGATTTTATTAAAAATGGATAGCGGGTATCTCACAGTCGATCACTCCCTACTGTAGCTTTCTAACTTGTTTTTATTTATTGCAAAAGACAGCTATTGTATCTATTCTAAATACATATTAGTTTTTTAAATACGCATCCTACGCAGCTTAAAGTGATTTGTTGGTTTTATTCTAAACTGAAACTAAACAGCAACAAGTCTTAGTTGCTTTGGCTAACAATCTGGTATATTTTACATGTTATGGTATATTTTGTATGTAGTACTCTATCGATAACATATATCTAAAAAAAAAAGCGTTCAGTATATTTTTAGTAGGTATTTAGTATTTTTATTATTTTATTCAAAATGAGTACCGGGTATCTCACCGTAGCTTTCTTATTTGTTGCTACTAGAACGTTCACGATGCTGTTAAGGGTTATTGTCTCTGTAGAAAATAAGATCTTAGGAATGGTAAATTATTTTTATAGCGAGTTTTCCAAGCATCAAAGCAAGTAAAGAAACCACAGCCGAGTGTGCTCGACTATGAGATATCCGCTACCCATTTTCAATAAAAGCAAAATAGCCATGTACCATGGAGTACAAAATATTATATACAAATAATACATAAATTTTCAACGAAAATAACCGGCAGCCGTTTTTGGCATATAAAATTTACTGTCGATAACTTACTTGAAGGTTATACTAAAACACAACTTTTCAACAAGTTCTTGAGCTACGAATATTATCTAATTGTTTTTATTTAACATTTTCTAGCCATTCATGAAACATTTTCATATATAGCAAATAGCCTTTTATTGTTGCCGGGCTTCTGTTCACATTTGTATCCAGACTGGGCAGATGCGGCTCAACCCTCGCGTCTCTTCTCATCTAGCGCATACAGTGGGGAATGGCGGGAAAAGCAGTTGATGCATTTGCATTGATTAAATGGATATGCAATGTGTAATCAACCACGAGGCAACCATTCGTTGTGGTGTGCAAATAAAAATGTGTACTCTGCTTGTCTTGTCATTTATAATTAAAACAATATATTAGTTTTATGGTACGAGCATCTGAATTCCGAATTTAAATGAATGGTAATTTATTTTGCAGGTGGCTTTATGGGCGACATTGCATTACCCGACGGTGACGCGGGCCCAATCGTAGCACGCACGCCAGTCCATGACGAGGATGATGAACAGGACGAGGAACTTTTGTCACAAATGGCCACCGAACAGATGCCAGCGGATGCTCCTGCAACGGATGGCAAATATAATTCAAGCTTTCAACTGGACCTAGAGAAGCTCAAGCAGGAAGTCTATAACGAAGGACTGCAGGTGGAGGAAGAGGGTCTTACGGATATTATACGGAAAAAGACGAAACTACCTAACGAGCGCACGGATATTGTCAGCCAAACGACTGGGCAACCCCCTATCGGATCTAGCAACATTCGTAACAATGAAGCCAACCTGGTAAGCTAACTGTCTGCCAACAAATAAAATCTCTAAGCATTATCTGTTTCATTTTGCTTTCTTTCTGGCGCGCGCTCTTTATCTGTTGTCCTGTCATATATCCTGTGCAGCATAGAGGCAAAGAACCATTAAAGCCCAATGCGCACACGCCATCTGACATTGCTCATCCGCCAAACTTCAAGAATGAGGTATTGACGCCGCAAGTGGCCATAGTCAATCAGCGACGTCGCCCACTACATTTACAAGAGTTGAGAGTTCCTGCAGCACTGCTACTATTAAATAAATCACAAACCCCACGTCGCAATGTGGATGCGCGAAAGATACAGTCAAACAATAAGGATATCGAGGACGATTCGGGCAATAATTTCGTTGCACAGCGGCGGCAGCACATTGTTCCCACATCCTTGCCCACGCAGAGATCTACAATGCGAAACGTCTATAGCAATGCAGGAGGCAATGGCATGCACTTGGACATCGATGATGTGGACTTTCTGCATGCCCAAGGTGTGGTACGAAGGAGACACAGACGGCGACCCAAGCATCGGTGAGTCAGACAAATTTCTTTATATATATATATATATACACAGCATAATTGATGAGTCGGAAAACCACTGCTTACATTTTACGTTTACAAAAAAACATATACTATATATAATACTACACCTATATGGCAACTAATAGTCTCAAATCAGTCGTTACAAATCGTTTATTATTGCCTTTTTGAATATTCTTCATTTTTTTTTTTATGCACACTATACATAGGGTAGCAAATGTTCAGCAAATGTTTTATCAGCATCATGACCGTCCATTCGTATGAACTCCTAGATCTCAGAGACTAAGGATATAATTTTTTTTAGATAAATTATATTCTATTATATTTACTCGCAAATAAAGTTTGTTTTAAATTTAAGTGATTTAATTCAGCTTTAAGAGACATTAAGAACGAACGATTTAATAGCCAAAATTTACCAGTGTGGGAGCTTTCACATCTTAATTGTATTAAACAATATTTATGATTAATATGAGTAATAAAATATATTATATAATATCGTTATAAAATATGTTGTGATAATATTTATGATAACAAGTGCTCGACTGTGAGATACCCAATACCCATTTTGAATAAAATTGCGTTATTTATTTTATAATATACCAAATTAATATACTAAAAAAAATATGAAAATATACTAACGGCTATTTAAGGTATATTGATACAGTACTACATTCAAAATACACCAGGTTGTCAGCCAAAGCAACTAAGTAGGTCTTTTCCTAATAAAAAAGTGTATCTTCGACATTTTTTATCTAATGGTAACCAAACTTTCAGGAATCATAAAAACTATTGATATTATTGTATGCATCAAATATCGCAGGGTCAGAAGTGAGCGTGTCAAAAAATAAAACAAACTTGATCTTTCTGCAAACATATCAAGTGCTGTCAAAAAAATATATCACTACATCGTATAGTCTCTGAGCTCTAGGTGGTCATACAGATTCTGATTAAGAATATATTTATATACTTTAAAGGTTCGGAAGATGCATCCTTCTGTCTGTTACTTACATTTCCTGCCGATACAAAGTTATACACTTCTACGCTATGTGTAGCGGGAAGAAAAAAAAATTGTCCGTTTAAGTGGAAGAGTACAAATTAGTGCTTTTTATATATCATATATTTTTTTTTTAAGCTCGCATTCGGCAACACTTCTCACATGTGATATTAATTTAAGAAGCATAATAGTTGGCTCAACATTTTCAATCCATGGTTATATTCGTAGGAACACTCACTATACGGAGTATGCGAGGAAAGTAGATCGACTCCGGGAGGAGCTGAATCGACCACATGGTCGTCACCCAAAGAACCGCCAGCAGCAACACATTCATCACCACAAGCAAAAGAACCGACAACATTGGCGTCGAGGTCAAACCCGATCAACCGCATCGCCTCTTCACACCTCTTCGCCGCAATCATTAACGGATGTATTTCTGGAGAAAGAAGGAATAGCAGATGTATCAAATGTTGAAATTCATAGCTCGACACGGCCAAATGCAGAGTAAGTTTTTACAGCATACCACACATCTTTCCACAAACCTCTGTCCGTTCATTCGCATCCGTTGCCATTTCCTGCCTGCTGAAAATTACTAGCTATTCAATTCATTGGCGTTCCCATTAACTGTACCAGTACGCAAACTGTGTGCTGCAACACATACAAGCACACACATAAAAAATAGTACTAAGTAGCGTGTATGCTTTTACAAATGTTAAGCGAAATTCGCGAGACAAAGTTTCAACAGCTTGCAAAATAAATAGTTCGAAAAACTGGTAGCAATTAAAATAACGGCCGGATATGTAAAACTTTTTGTGTCGTTTTTCCACAATTGTTGCATAACAATTTTAATAAAACCACAATTCTGACTGTTTCCTGCTTTTTCCATCCTTACAAAAGGAACAAGAAGATGGAACAGCATCATCGGGTGGCTCGTGCCGTAACTGCTAAAAAGGAACGCATTTGGGACTATGGGGTTATTCCTTATGAGATCGATGGCAATTTCAGTGGCCTACACAAAGCTCTATTCAAGCAAGCAATGCGCCACTGGGAAAACTCAACGTGCATTAAATTTGTAGAGCGCGATGCTGAAATCCATCCCAATTATATTGTTTTTACCGTACGGAACTGCGGGTAAGTTATACGTCATTTTCATATTTTAAAACGATATTGTCTACTTAAATGAACTTAGATCTCAATAGAATCTAGCTTGCTTACATGGTAAAAATAGAGAATCCAAAACCTACAATTGAACAGATCCGCGTCTGACATTAAAACATTACATACACCATGAAAAAATTATATTTTCAAAGCTCAAATTTTTACCTTGAAGTATAAAATATAAACTAATAAATGCATCAGATACCAAGGATAAATATTATTTGGAAATGTATTCAATTTTCATACACTCTATATGGTCTACGGATTCTAGGTGCTGCTCATTTGTTGGTAAACGAGGCAATGGACCACAGGCCATATCAATTGGACGCAATTGCGACAAGTTTGGGATTGTGGTGCATGAGTTGGGACACGTGGTGGGCTTCTGGCATGAGCACACGCGTCCAGATCGTGAGAAGCATGTCGTTATCGAGCACAACAACATTATGAAGGGTCAGGACTATAATTTCAATATGTTGTCTGTGGATGAGGTGAACTCGCTGGGAATGGCTTATGACTACGATTCAATAATGCACTATGCACGCAACACGTTCTCAAAAGGAACGTATTTGGATACAATACTGCCTATTGAAGTCAAGGGTCGCAAGCGACCGGAGATTGGCCAACGTCTGCGCTTAAGCCAAGGGGATATTGCACAGGCTAATCTCCTTTACAAATGTCCTAAATGTGGACGTACATTCCAGGAGAGCACTGGCGTCTTTGCGAGTCCCATTTATTACACGGCCGGTGCGGTCAGCAACGAAACGGAGCACTGCGAGTGGCGAATTACGGCTACACACGGCGAACGTGTGGCCCTTCGACTTGAGAATATGGTATGGCATTCATTATACGAATTCCTTCTATGCAAAATGAATATGTGCTTAATTGCGTTCAGTACTTTAAACTCTATGCTGTGTAGAACATCTTCAAATCCAATAACTGCGACACTGACTATCTGGAGATCCGCGATGGATATTACTTCAAGTCACCATTAATTGGGCGCTTTTGTGGTAAAGTCGCAAACGAACTGATCACCTCGCAAACCAGCCGAATGCTGTTGACCTATATAAACACCCATCGTAGCGAGGGCTATCGAGGCTTTAAAGCTGAGTTTGATGGTAAGCGAAACTCGTTAAGTATTGTGTAGTGGTTTTATATCCTTTTCTTCTTTCTTTTCTTTTCCTCCAGTTGTTTGCGGTGGTGATTTATCTGTGGATGACGCGGAGGGTCGCTTGGAGTCACCAAACTATCCACTCGATTATTTGCCCAACAAGGAATGCGTATGGAAAATTACGGTGCCAAAGGGCTTCCAAGTGGCGTTGAAATTTCAGTCGTTTGAGGTCGAGAACCATGACAGCTGTGTCTATGACTATGTCGAGGTGCGAGACGGGCCCACACAGGATGCTGCGCTAATTGGCGTTTTCTGTGGCTACAAGCCGCCACCAAACATGAAGTGAGTGCCAACATCCGACAAGTGCTCAAACTGCAGACCGTAACCTGCCGTAACCAACATACATCCCGAGGACACCAAACAACACCCACTAAAAAAAAAACAACTCTGCTTTGTTCATCGTCATTTTCAGGTCAAGTGGCAATTCGATGTACGTGAAATTTGTGTCGGACCTTTCAGTGCAGAAAGCAGGCTTCTCAGCGGTATTCATGAAGGAGGTGGACGAGTGCGAGACTCTAAATCACGGATGCGAGCACGAGTGCATTAACACTCTCGGAGGCTACGAATGCAGCTGTCACATTGGGTACGAACTGCACAGTGATAAAAAAACATTGCGAGGGTAAGTGAGCGCTTTCATCTACAACTGAAAATCAATGATTATAATTATCTTTTATGATCTTACTTGGCTAGATGCCTGTGGTGGTCGCATTGAGTATCCAAATGGCACCATTACCTCTCCGTCCTTCCCCGAAAAGTATCCAGTGTCGAAAGAGTGCGTTTGGGAAATTATTGCTCCACCCAAACACAAAATCTCTTTGAACTTTACGCACTTTGATCTGGAAGGCACGGATCGTCAGCAATCGGACTGCGGCTACGATTCGGTGACAATTTACTCCAAACTCACCGAAAATCGACTCAAACGTATTGGTACTTTCTGTGGAACCTCCATCCCCCCTACGGCAACATCCGACAGTAACGCTTTGCGCGTTGAGTTTCACTCAGACATCTCAATTCAGGGCTCTGGTTTTGCGGCTGTCTTTTTTCACGGACATTGACGAGTGCGCTGTTAACAATGGAGGTTGTCAGCATGAGTGCCGAAATACTATTGGCTCATACATGTGCTTCTGTCATAATGGCTACTCGTTGCACGAGAATGGTCATGACTGTAAGGAGGGTGAATGCAAGTACGAAATATCGGCTGCCTTTGGAACTATTTACAGTCCCAACTATCCGGATAACTATCCTCCAAACGCGGACTGTGTGTGGCATTTCTCAACCACGCCGGGACATCGTATCAAGCTCATTTTTAATGAATTCAATGTGGAATCGCACCAGGTTAAAATACAGTTTCAATTTTTCCAATGCTACACTCGATATGTATTTATTTATTGTTTTATCAAATATATAGGAATGCACATATGATAATGTGGCAATTTACGATGGCGATTCGGAGCTTAGCTCCTTATTGGGAAGGTTCTGTGGCGATAAAATACCATACCCCATATCGTCTACTACGAATCAACTCTACATGGTGCTAAAAAACGGATAAAAATAAACAGATGAATGGATTTATGGCAATGCATTCGACTTGTGAGTACTGTTATTTTTACATTAGTTGTCTCGTCTTAAAAATATACGTGTACTCGCCATTTGCAGCGTGCGGAGGATATCTTCGTGCTACTAGCCACATACAGCAGTTCTACTCTCATGCTCGATTCAGTAATCAGGATTATAATGATAACATGGACTGCGAGTGGACAATTCAAGCACCGCCCCAACAGCAACGTGCAGTTAATCTTCCTTACTTTTGATATTGAAAGTAGTGAGAACTGCACTTACGACTATGTTCAAGTCTTCTCTGGCATGGAGGACACCAGTGGACCTATGTATGGCCAGTACTGTAATTATATGGTAGGTCTGAAATGATTATGAATGCATCTTTTTAATATTTTTCCGTAAACTCTCTTTTGATCTCTCTTAATCAGCGACCAACTGACATCATTTCGATGACGGACTCTCTGTTGGTGCGTTTTAAAACAGATAGCTCGGTGCCCATGAAGGGATTCTCGGCATCGTATGTGGCTGTTGATCCATTTGAAAATAGTGACGAGGATGCGGAAAACTCGTATAGCTCAGAGATGGTCACTCCATTTCCAGGCTCGCTTAAAAGCATTTATAAGGAGGATTCTGAGGAGACGGACGACTACAGTGACTTCAGCGAGAACCAGTTAGAAATTGGTCAGCATAGGGGAAGCAGAGTTGCACCCATAAGATATCCATTTTGGACATCTTAGACAAAAACAGAAGCCAAAGTGAAAACAAACCCTAGATTTGCTAGAGACGCACAAAAATCATGACAATATAATTACAACGGAATTTATTGAACTATTTAGGCATATCGTGGCGTACATATAGCAAAATTTTTGCTCTCGTAACATAATCATAGATTTCGTTTTTCAACCATGATGTAATAATAAGTAAACATTCACAGTTCGGTATTCAGATGAAATACATGGCTCTGAATACCGAAAATGTAACTATTTAAAAGTACTTGATCAAATATCAATGATAAATATGTGAATTGTATGATATCATAAATATTATATAATATACATTGATATTTCAAATAAAGCATTTTCTGGATTTCTTTTATTAATTGTATCTATTTTAGTCTACAACAATTTTTATACTTACTCCAATCTCAATGTGCAATTTTTGTAAACACTTTTTAATCTAATTTCAATGTTGTGTAATACTACTTATATTCCTAGTGCATTTTCTCTTCCGATTTAGACATAACAGAAAACAAACACAATATCACCCGAAAATCAATAATTATGTAATTTTTTAAACAACATAATACGTAACTGATATGAACCAATAATTAGTATGTTTAAAAATAAACTTAACGACATTTTAAGAATGAGAAATAATTAAATGCCTGTAAAATGCTCTCGTAAAACATATATTCAGTTTTGCAAATCCTTGCATCATGGCGAAGCCATCTGTATTTTGAATTGGTTTTAGAATTACCTCGAAAAGTTTTGTTCACTCACGGGACTTATGACCTGCTGTAAAGCCCTATACCACACCTGATCCGATACTTAAAATCGCTAACATACCGAACACTGTTCAGCTCCAGTTCCAGGTAGATGAAATACAATATCAACTTGTAGGGATACCCAAATAAAACTCATTGAATGCAAGCAAGCAACAGCAGGCAGACAGCCAGATAATGTGCAGCTTGCAAAATAAAATAAGAAGGGCTCTCAAACAGTTCTAGTCGCTCACGACTCGTCGACAGGCTATTGTTGTTAGTGTTTTGTCGGTGAAGACAGATCGCGTGGTGTTGCCATGGCGATCCTCCTGCCTGTGATTCTCTCTACCTCTCACCTTCTTTCTTGCTGTTTCATCTCTTATACCTGTTAAATCCCAAAACCCTTACGAATGTGTGTGGACCTGAGCAAATATAATTCGGCAATTCGAACATTCGGGAGTTCAGTCATAACTTTAAGCTGGCCCTGCACGGTCGTCTGATACGCCTTCACAGACAGATAGAGAGAGAGAGTGTGCGAGACTACAATCACAATGGGACTTAAAATACATTCCATGCTATTCAAAGTTAAATTGATTTCATTATGTATTGGATTACTAATAATTGCATTGTTGCCCCACCTTTCTCGTGCTAATAAGGATGCTGATAACTGTAATTTCAATTTCAACGAACAGTCCGAAGATTTTGAAATATTCAAGGTATGTGTCTATAGTACGATTTAATCAATTACATTTCTGACGAAATGAATTTCAGACATCTGAGCAAGGGAATTTCAACACTTGGACAAAATACGATGCACACTTGAACTCTAAGCACACCAGCCTCAAAACAAAAATATGGCAGAATGGCAACACAAATATCTTGAGGTAAGCTTGAAGTGTTAAAATAAATTTAACGTGATTCTTCTATGCGATCTGCAATTTGAAGTCAAATTGCGCACATCAGAACATAAGCTTTACTGTGTATCCTCTTTCTCCTAGAAGAAGTCAACGAGGAAAGCGTTCCAAGTCATCGTACAGCTTGCCATCTACATTGATAAAGGTACCACCTGCTCCTCCAATGATTTGGACAGACGCATCCGCGAATGCACAGCTTTCACAACGAATGCGTCGTGCCGTTACAGTTCGGAAGGACCGAACATGGGACTATGGTGTAATACCTTACGAGATTGATTCCATCTTTAGTGGTGCTCACAAGGCGCTCTTTAAGCAGGCCATGCGTTACTGGGAGAACTTCACATGTATTAAGTTTGTGGAACGGGATGTTAAGCTGCATTCAAACTATATCTATTTCACAGTCAAGAGTTGCGGGTTAGTTGCATTTTCCCGTTTTTACATACAACTGAAAGCATAACCATAATTTTGTTTCCGCTTCGACAGATGCTGCTCTTTTCTTGGAAAGAATGGGAACGGACGACAAGCAATTTCCATAGGGAGAAACTGTGAAAAATTTGGCATCATCATACACGAGTTGGGCCACACAATTGGCTTTCATCATGAGCATGCCCGTGGCGATCGAGACAAGCACATCATCATCAATAAGGCTAATATTATGCGGGGTCAGGCGTACAATTTTGATGTGTTGTCTCCCGAAGAATTCGACGAGCCACTCTTACCATATGACTATAACTCTATCATGCACTACGCCAAAAACTCATTTTCTAAGAGCTCTTATCTGGATACCATCACACCCATCGGTCTGCATCCTGGTGTGCAAATTGAATTAGGTCAACGTCGTCGCCTGAGTCAAGGCGACATTCTGCAGGCCAATTTGCTTTACAAGTGTGCCGCATGTGGACGCACCTTTCAACAAAATTCCGGACAGATCGTGTCTCCCCATTACATCTATACTGACGACAGTCTACTTAGCAATGTAGAGGGAAGTGGCGACATAGGTGATGAGCCGCAGCACGTTGGTGCTAGCCACAATGCTGCATCGTTGAACGTGTGCGAGTGGCGAATAACGGCTACAAATGGTGAACGTATCATACTCCATCTGCAGGAGCTGCAGCTGTTGCATTCGAGCAACTGTACGCAGGACTATGTTGAGATTCGCGATGGCTACTGGCATCGCTCGCCACTTGTGCGTCGCATATGCGGCAGGAACATAAACGGGAACGAGATGATCACCACGGAGACAAGTCGCATGCTAATTAAGTATGTCAACAACAATGCAGCACTTGGATATAGAGGATTCAAAGCGCGTTTTGAGGGTAAGTCATAAACTGTGTTTACCTTAAATGTGAACTTTTATAATCCAAAAAGTTCTTCTTTTCGATTTTTCTAGTGGTCTGCGGCGGGGATATCTACCTGACCAAGGATCAGTCCATCGACTCTCCAAACTATCCCCTGGAGTATATGCCCAACAAAGAGTGTATTTGGCGCATCACAGCGCCGGCTAATCATCATGTTGCCATAAAGTTTCAGTCTTTCTTTATAGAGAAGCATGATCGATGCATTTACGACTATATTGAGATCAGAGACGGCGCTCGCAGTGACTCTAAGCTAATTGGGCGCTTCTGTGGCGACAAGCTGCCACCTAATATCAAGTGAGTGATTATGACGTCTGGTCCTTAGCCGGTACTACAATTATATTAATAAAATTTATCTATAGAACGCATAGCAATCAAATGTTTATCAAATTCGTGTCGGATGGCTCCGTTACAAGGTTGGGCTTCTCCGCAGCTCTGATGTTGGATGTGGACGAATGCAAGTTTATGCAGCACGGCTGTCAGCACATTTGCATCAACACCTTGGGCAGCTATCAGTGTGGATGTCACGCCGGCTATGAGCTGCAGTCCAATGGCAGAACCTGTGAAGGTTTGTTTAGGAATTGTTGGATGTAATTTCAATGATCTCTAAGTTAAATATACATATTTACCTCCTTGCAGACGCATGTGGGGGTGTTGTGAATGCAACCATGTCCAATGGCACCTTGTATTCTCCTTCATATCCCGATCTCTATCCAAATGCCAAGCAATGTGTCTGGGAAGTGGTTGCGCCTCCAAATCATTCTGTCTTCCTGAACTTCACGGCTTTCGATCTGGAGGGCACTAAGCTGCAGTATACGAAATGCAGTTATGACTACCTGATCATATATTCAAAGCTGCGGGACAATAGGCTTAAAAAGATCGGCATATTTTGTGGAAACGAGTTGCCACCAATCGTTAATTCCGAGCAGAATATTCTGCGGCTCGAGTTTTATTCGGATCGTACGATTCAACGCAACGGATTTGTGGCTGAATTTATTGTAGGTAAGCATTAAGAGTTCCTGAGCTTTCTAACCCTATTTGACGCATGTTACTAATGCATCCTAATCCTCATCGAACTTTATTACTATGCAGATATCGACGAGTGCGCACTGAACAATGGTGGCTGCCAGCACAGATGCCGCAACACATATGGTAGCTACCAATGCAGCTGTAGGAATGGTTACACACTCCACAAAAATGGCCACAATTGCACGGAGACAAAGTGCAAGTTTGAGATCACCTCCTCCAAAGGGGTCCTCCACAGTCCCAACTATCCCAACGACTATGCACGCAATATATTTTGCTACTGGCATTTCCAGACTGTTCTGGGACATCGCATCAAGCTGACTTTCAATGATTTCGATGTGGAAAGCCATCAGGAATGCATTTATGACTATGTGGCCATCTATGATGGTCGCTCGGAGAATAGTTCGACACTAGGCGTGTATTGTGGTGGCCGCGAACCTTATGCGGTAATTGCATCCAGCAATGAAATGTTTATGGTGCTCAAGACGGATGCGGGACTACAACGTAAGGGCTTTAACGCAACCTTTCTGTCAGAGTGTGGCGGCTATTTGCATGCCACGAATAACACCCAAATTTTCTACTCACATCCTCGCTATGGCATTAGGCCGTATGAGCGGAATATGTACTGCGATTGGCGTATTGAATCCGATCCGGAAAGTAGTGTCAAAATCAAATTTCTTCAATTCGAAATCGAGTATTCGGAGCGATGCGAATATGACTTCCTCGAGGTCACTGAGGAGGGCAACGCTATGAATACTATACATGGTCGCTTTTGCGGGAAAAGGAAACCACCAGTGATTGTTTCCAACTCAGACACTCTACTGTTAAAGTTCCAAACGGATTATGACAATTCTTTACGCGGCTTTGCTATATCTTTTATTGCCGTTGAACCACCAGACAATGATACTGGCGAAGATTTGGATGCGGCGGTGACTCCATTTCCTGGCTACTTCAGAAATATGTATGCAGAGATGGCGGAGGGCAGTGACTAGCACATATCTTTCCGCACAGTAGACTAATGTGACTTGTAATTCAATTTTGTTGTTTGGCTTGTAAATAAAAAACAAAACAAAAATAAAAAAAGTAATTTTATTAAAATTCAAATTTTCCACTCGTTTCATAAAATTGCCATTCACAGCGCAGCGGCGTTGCCACTTACTAGTGCGAAATGCGCTAAATTATACCAAATCGCATTCGTCACCGAAGCAACCCTTGCAATCTATTTTCAAAATGGCAACGGCGTGAGCGGCGCTTTGTTTCGAGTCTACGTTTTTAATTTGTTTCGGCGCTAAATCTGGTTAATAGTGTTAATTGTGGCGTCAGAGTTTTAAGTTTATTCAGTTCTGTGGCTTGTAATTTGATATTGTTGATTGGTATTGAACCGTTAACGCGCTAATTAAAATGAGCGCTTTTGAGGTGAGATATATTGCAGCTAATTTATGAACAAACATATATTGTGTTTATCCAAATTTAAAGATTACTGTAACTCCATCGCGTATTAAGCAAAAGAAGCGAGTCGAAGGCCGCGAACCGGCTATCGTGGTAATGGCTCCATTCTCAGCCAAGGCAATTGTGCAGTTCGAAGATGTTCCCATTGGAAAAACAGCAAAGCGTATTGTGCGTATTATGAATCCCAGTGACGAGGATATTGAGGTTAGTTGGTCACTTAATCGCAATCCCAATCCGACTACAACTGTCGTCGGCTTGGCAACATGGCACCTTCCATTTATTTTGTCAATGTGGCATTAACCTAATTTGCTACGCGTTCCTAGGTCAGAGTAACAAAACCCATCAAAGAGGACCACAATCTCAGCCTGGAATGGATGGAACGTAGTGTTCCAGCTCGCGACGAGGTTGTCATGGAATTAGTGTGGAATCCACAGATTGATGTTGCCTGTAAAGAAACACTGCAGTTACTCGACAATCGCAATTTTCGCAAAGACGTTATGATTATTCTGAAGTCCAGAAGCATGCAACCATCAAGGGTGAGTGTCACTAATTGATAACGAAAAAGATTGCTAACTCCAACCCCTATTTTTGCTTGTTTTCTGAAGACAACACGTAAGTTTCCTACAATTGGCAAGACGCTGCAGCTCAAGTCTCCGACTAGCAGTACTAAGATGCTCAAGAATAGTACGGCAGCAGCAGCTGTGCAACAAAAGAAACGTGTGTCCAGTTGCAATTCCAGTTCAGCAGTTGCCACAGCAACAGCAGTAAAGCAGACGTGGCGCAACAGCGCTGCTGCTGCACGTACAAGGACGTCCACATCTACAGTGACAGCTCAAGCGCCTCTAAGCGAGCGGAATGTGTATAGAGCTGCATCAATTATTTCTCCTCAGGGGCGTAATCTGAAAGAGAATGTTAGTCCGAAGACTCCTGGCAGTGTCATCAATTTAATTGATAAGATGCAATTCACACCTATTGTCGAAGTGTCACATGTCGCAAAATCATTGCCTGACAATCTTGTTAACTGGCCCACTCCCACATTGAACTTACCTGGACAAACTGCAGCACATAACGCAGAGGAGTTGCACCCACGTCGTCTGCCCTCCTCACTGGATGAGGAACAAACCATTTCTAACCAGACATTTGATGTAAAACTGTCCGAAACAATGAATATCTCTGCAGACACTTTAGATGGTTCACGCAACGATCTGTTGCAGCAGACACCATCGATTACGCTTAACAAGACCACGACAATTGTGCCAGCCATGCAAATGCGTGCTTTGACATGCATACGAGAAGAGGACTCAAGTCCACCAAATATGGCAGGCCAGTTGCCGTCGAAAATACGTGACTTGAAGCGAGATATTCATGTTGTGGGCTCACCGTTGCGCAAGTACAGTGAATCTATGAAGAATCTATCGCTGCTATCCCCACAATCAAAGCTTGCCATACAAGGTTCGATGCCCAATCTTAATGAAATGTTGCCGCTTCGTTCCATTGAACAGAATCGTTATTATCAGCAATCGCAACAGATACCCTCGTCAGCGAACATGTTCCTCGATAATTCAGATTCCAGCGAGATAAGCGTTGTTTCCCAGCAAGATGTGCTGTTCAATCAGTGCGAGATTCTGGCACAATCGAGCCACTGTAATTTACACGAATCAGTAAAGAAAACGCACAAGATCGATCACTTGGCACTGACCCATATTCAGCAGCGTCGTAGCAAGGAAACAAAAGTAAGCAGCGGCCACAAGCGTCGCTCACATGAGTTGAGCTTCTCGGATGCCCCCAGCAGCGAATCAATTCATCGTAATGAAACTATGGCCATTTCACCACCGAAGCGACAAAGATATGAACCCAGTTGTTATACACCGACCAATGCCTCTGCGCGTAACTCCAAAGCATGGCCGCATGCGCAGTCCAAAAAGTTTAAATTGTCTCAAACGATGTCGCTGTTGAAAAAGCCGGTTGAACCGCGCAAGACGCGACAGCAACCTTCCGTTAAACTTTACGATTCCGATCTGTACATGCAGTCATATATTAATCCAGATCCTTTTGCTGCAAGTACCACTGTCGATCCATTTTTGGCTTCAACTATGTATTTAGATGAGGAGGCTGTAGAACGTCACCAAACAGACTTTAAAAAGTGGCTAAACGCTTTAGTTAGCATACCAGCAGATTTAGATGCAGATAACAATAGTAAAATCGATGTGGGCAAGCTATTCAACGAGGTGCGTAATAAGGAGTTGTCATTGGCGCCCACTAAAGAGGTGCAATCGATGAATTACTTAACCACGTTTCGTCTGGAAACACTGCGTCGCGCCGCAGTTGAACTGTTCTTCAGCGAACAAATGCGCTTACCGTGCTCCAAAGTTGCCGTTTACGTCCAAAAACAGGCGTTGCGCATTCGAAGTGACCGCAACCTCCACCTAGATGTGGTCATGCAGCGCACAATACTCGAGCTATTGCTCTGCTTCAATCCGCTGTGGCTGCGTCTGGGCCTAGAAGTAGTGTTTGGGGAAAAGCTTCATCTGCAATCGAATCGCGATATTGTCGGCCTCAGTACATTCATTCTAAATCGTCTGTTTCGCAACAAGTTCGAGGAGCAGAAGTACAGCAAGGCGTATACTTTAACCGAAGAGTACGCGGAGACCATAAAGAAGCACACGCTACAAAAGACTTTGTTTCTTCTGTTGTTCCTGGATCAAGCTAAACAACGACGCATTGTTAAGCATAATCCATGCTTGTTTGTCAAGAAATCGCCACACAAGGAAACAAAAGATATTCTTCTACGCTTTTCATCTGAGCTGCTGGCGAACCTAGGCGACATCACACGTGAATTACGCCGCATGGGATATGTATTGCAGCATAAGCAGACGTTCCTCGACGAGTTTGATTATGCCTTCAACAATCTGGCCATCGATCTGCGAGATGGTGTGCGTCTAACACGTGTCATGGAGGTCATCCTGCTGCGCGATGATCTCACCCAGCAGTTACGGGTTCCAGCGATTTCTCGCTTGCAGCGTATATTCAACGTTAAGCTCGCTTTAGGGGCCTTGCAAAATGCAAATTTCCAGCTCGGTGGGGACATCACCGCAGCTGACATCGTTGATGGCTATCGGGAGAAGACATTGTCGCTGCTCTGGCAATTGTGCTACAAGTTTCGATCGCCCAAATTTAATGCTGCTGCTCGTGTTCTGCAGCTGTGGTGGCGACGTCGCTGGCTGCATGTTTTTATTAGACGTCGCATTCGTGATAGAGCTGCGATTCGCATACAAGCCGCCTTCAGGGGTCATCAAATGCGCAAGTTCGTTAAATTGTATCGTGTGGAGCGCCTACAAGCTATAATCGTTCTACAGAAATACACTCGTCGCTACTTGGCCCAGAAACATTTGTATGAAATGTATCAGAAAATCGTTAGCATTCAGGCCTGGTGGCGTGCGCAGCGCCTGGGTCGCCTGGTGCGTCAAGAGTTCTTCCATCTGAGAGAATCGACAATATTCCTTCAAAGGATTTTCCGTCGCCGCATGTTCTCGAAGAAACTGCTGGCGTATGCGGCTAGAGAACGCTTGCAACGTGATCAAATACATCAAGCTGCTGCTTCTTGCATCCAACTGCATTGGCGTGCTCTTCGCTGTGCGAGGGAACAGCGAAAAACGTACGTTCATCAAAGACAATTGATAATCTTCGTACAGAATAGATGGCGAGGTAAGAGACTCGCTCAGCAAAAACGCAAAGATTTTTTGATTCTTCGAGAGGCGGCTGTAATTTTGCAAAATCGATATCGTGCTCGTTTGGAGATGCTTAGGTGCTATCAACGTTATAATCTTCAACGTCGTAGTGCTATAATATGGCAGCGTTATTGGAGGGCTACAATCAAGATGCGTAAACAGCATGAAAGCTATCATAAACTCAAAACCGCTGTGAGGGTGCTTCAGGTAAAGTACAGGGCTCGACTTCAAATGCGCCGGCAACGACAGGAGTATTTGCGACTGAGAAATGCTGCAGTATTCCTGCAGACGCTATATCGAGCTCGTCTGGAAATGCAACAAGTGCGGAGTACTTTTGTGAAGGATCGACAATGTATTGTTAACTTGCAAGAACGATGGAGAGCAACGCTTGAGATGCGACGACAGTATCGCTCTTATCAGCAGCTGAGATTTCACAGCATCGTGCTGCAAAACAAATTTCGGGCACGAGTGCAGATGCGGCGGCAGCGCGAAGATTTCACTAAGATGAAGAACTCTGTTATAAAAATCCAGAGATTATATCGCGCTCGACAATTGATGAGGACACAGAGAGCGCAGTTCGTGCGTCTTCAACAGTCAGTTGTACTTATTCAGCAACGCTTCCGATCCTTTAGACAAATGCGATACATAAGTGCCAAGTATCGCGGCACCCGAGCTGCTATTTCTTGTCTCCAGATGCACTGGCGCAACTATTTGCTGACCAAAAGACAGCGTTGCACTTATTTACATCTTCGTGATGCAACCATAACCATTCAGAGACACTACCGTGCTCATTTGGCTATGCGCAAAGATAGAGACAGTTACCAGCATCTGAAACAAATTACAATTCAAGTACAACATCGCTATCGTGCTCAGGTGTCCATGCGAGTGCAACGTGCCATATATGAATATGAGAGAGCACTTATTATGCAAATGCAACAGAGAATACGCGCTAAGTTGGCTATGATATCAGCAAAGAACAATTATCAAAGAGAAAGGCAGGCTGCAGTCCGTATACAGGTCTGGTGGCGAAGTTTTCTAGCTATGCGATTGTATCGTAGAAACTTTCAACGGCTTCGCACAAGTACAATAACATTGCAGCGTAAATGGCGAGATACTATACAAGCACGTGTACACAGACAGATGTTCTTGGCAACTATTCAAAAAGCGAGATTACTACAAGGTTGGGTGCGGTCCTTAATGCTAATGAGACAGCAGCGTGCTCAGTATCAGAGACAGAGAGGCTGCCGTTGTAATCCAACGTCATTATCGGGCTCGTCTAGCTATGATCAGTACAAGGATTCAATATCAGAGACTAAGATCGGTTGCCATTAGTATACAGTTAAAGTTCCGTGCCAGACAAAGTATGATTGAGAAGCGCAATGAGTTCTTGCAACTTCGAAAAACTGCAATTCACCTGCAACAAAAGTTCCGTGGGAAACGTTTGGTGTTGGTTCTACAAAAGCAATTCCACCTCTTGACCCAATGCACTGGCAATTTCCAAGCGCATGCACGTGGTTTTCTTGCCCGAAAGCGTTTCCAGGCTCTAATGACTCCTGAAATGAAGGAGCTTCTGCGTCAAAGAGAGCGGCGAAAGTTATACAATGTTACTGGCGGGGATATCTTACTCGTCGAAAACAACGACATGCCGGTCTTTTAGCTATTCGACAGCGTCTATTGCAACTTCGTCAGCAGGCTACAGCTATTAATTCGGTACGGTCTAAGGTTCAGGACTCAGTTCGAATTTTACGTGGCCGATTTATTGCCTCGGATGCTTTACCCGTTTTAAATCAGCTAGGTAAATATGTCGACTGAATTGTCATTAAACATTTTCTGATCTAATTTTGTATTTAATTTTAGATCGTCTGTCTCGAACAGTACCTCATCTACTAATGTGGTGTTCAGAATTTATGTCCCACTTCTGTTACGGCATCATGGCACAGGCTATTCGTTCAGAGGTTGATAAGCAACTGATCGAGCGTTGTAGTCGTATTATTCTCAATTTAGCACGCTATAATAGCACTACAGTGAATACTTTTCAGGAGGGCGGTCTAGTAACCATTGCCCAGATGCTTTTGCGATGGTGCGATAAAGACAGTGAAATTTTTAACACCTTATGTACGCTTATTTGGGTATTTGCCCACTGTCCAAAAAAGCGAAAGGTAAGTCTGATTTCAGTTACATTTCAAATATGTGACTAATATAAATCATAATCTTAAAAACCGCAGATTATTCACAACTACATGACCAATACAGAAGCAATCTACATGGTCCGTGAAACGAAAAGCTTGTTGCCCGCAAGGAAAAGATGAAGCAGAATGCTCGAAAGCCATTGATCAGTGCGTTTAGTCGTTATGGACAACAAACACCGACTTTTCAACCGAGATCTTTGCCCAGCTTAGAGCCGGATTTTGGAATCATACGAAGTAGTCCATATACATTTATATCGTCAGTGTTTGCATTTGATACTATTTTAAGCAAGTTGAGGATTGATTTAATTTGATATATTTTAAATGAATAAGTTGCCTGTACGAGTAGAAGAGCTCATTATAAATCTGTAGTTAATTGTTACAATTGTTTTGATTGATGTTTCGTAATAATATGATGTAATTTAATGTTGATTGATGTTTCGTAATGATATGATGTAATTTAATGTAGTGTTCAATGTTTATTAAATGATTATGTTTTATTGCAACAAAAAGTTTTGGTTTTGTCTTTTTGCTTGCACAGTTTTGCAGTGCCCAGATTACTGTTTATTAAAATATATTCACAAAACAATTACATACACGTATTTAAATTAAAATAATCACTTTGTTTCAACAGGTTGGTATATACTTATACTTTTAGCTATGGTAAATATTATATTTTGAGCGCATCGTGCGGGTACGTTCATCAAAGACAATTGATAATCTTCGTACAGAATAGATGGCGAGGTAAGAGACTCGCTCAGCAAAAACGCAAAGATTTTTTGATTCTTCGAGAGGCGGCTGTAATTTTGCAAAATCGATATCGTGCTCGTTTGGAGATGCTTAGGTGCTATCAACGTTATAATCTTCAACGTCGTAGTGCTATAATATGGCAGCGTTATTGGAGGGCTACAATCAAGATGCGTAAACAGCATGAAAGCTATCATAAACTCAAAACCGCTGTGAGGGTGCTTCAGGTAAAGTACAGGGCTCGACTTCAAATGCGCCGGCAACGACAGGAGTATTTGCGACTGAGAAATGCTGCAGTATTCCTGCAGACGCTATATCGAGCTCGTCTGGAAATGCAACAAGTGCGGAGTACTTTTGTGAAGGATCGACAATGTATTGTTAACTTGCAAGAACGATGGAGAGCAACGCTTGAGATGCGACGACAGTATCGCTCTTATCAGCAGCTGAGATTTCACAGCATCGTGCTGCAAAACAAATTTCGGGCACGAGTGCAGATGCGGCGGCAGCGCGAAGATTTCACTAAGATGAAGAACTCTGTTATAAAAATCCAGAGATTATATCGCGCTCGACAATTGATGAGGACACAGAGAGCGCAGTTCGTGCGTCTTCAACAGTCAGTTGTACTTATTCAGCAACGCTTCCGATCCTTTAGACAAATGCGATACATAAGTGCCAAGTATCGCGGCACCCGAGCTGCTATTTCTTGTCTCCAGATGCACTGGCGCAACTATTTGCTGACCAAAAGACAGCGTTGCACTTATTTACATCTTCGTGATGCAGCCATAACCATTCAGAGACACTACCGTGCTCATTTGGCTATGCGCAAAGATAGAGACAGTTACCAGCATCTGAAACAAATTACAATTCAAGTACAACATCGCTATCGTGCTCAGGTGTCCATGCGAGTGCAACGTGCCATATATGAATATGAGAGAGCACTTATTATGCAAATGCAACAGAGAATACGCGCTAAGTTGGCTATGATATCAGCAAAGAACAATTATCAAAGAGAAAGGCAGGCTGCAGTCCGTATACAGGTCTGGTGGCGAAGTTTTCTAGCTATGCGATTGTATCGTAGAAACTTTCAACGGCTTCGCACAAGTACAATAACATTGCAGCGTAAATGGCGAGATACTATACAAGCACGTGTACACAGACAGATGTTCTTGGCAACTATTCAAAAAGCGAGATTACTACAAGGTTGGGTGCGGTCCTTAATGCTAATGAGACAGCAGCGTGCTCAGTATCAGAGACAGAGAGAGGCTGCCGTTGTAATCCAACGTCATTATCGGGCTCGTCTAGCTATGATCAGTACAAGGATTCAATATCAGAGACTAAGATCGGTTGCCATTAGTATACAGTTAAAGTTCCGTGCCAGACAAAGTATGATTGAGAAGCGCAATGAGTTCTTGCAACTTCGAAAAACTGCAATTCACCTGCAACAAAAGTTCCGTGGGAAACGTTTGGTGTTGGTTCTACAAAAGCAATTCCACCTCTTGACCCAATGCACTGGCAATTTCCAAGCGCATGCACGTGGTTTTCTTGCCCGAAAGCGTTTCCAGGCTCTAATGACTCCTGAAATGAAGGAGCTTCTGCGTCAAAAGAGAGCGGCGAAAGTTATACAATGTTACTGGCGGGGATATCTTACTCGTCGAAAACAACGACATGCCGGTCTTTTAGCTATTCGACAGCGTCTATTGCAACTTCGTCAGCAGGCTACAGCTATTAATTCGGTACGGTCTAAGGTTCAGGACTCAGTTCGAATTTTACGTGGCCGATTTATTGCCTCGGATGCTTTACCCGTTTTAAATCAGCTAGGTAAATATGTCGACTGAATTGTCATTAAACATTTTCTGATCTAATTTTGTATTTAATTTTAGATCGTCTGTCTCGAACAGTACCTCATCTACTAATGTGGTGTTCAGAATTTATGTCCCACTTCTGTTACGGCATCATGGCACAGGCTATTCGTTCAGAGGTTGATAAGCAACTGATCGAGCGTTGTAGTCGTATTATTCTCAATTTAGCACGCTATAATAGCACTACAGTGAATACTTTTCAGGAGGGCGGTCTAGTAACCATTGCCCAGATGCTTTTGCGATGGTGCGATAAAGACAGTGAAATTTTTAACACCTTATGTACGCTTATTTGGGTATTTGCCCACTGTCCAAAAAAGCGAAAGGTAAGTCTGATTTCAGTTACATTTCAAATATGTGACTAATATAAATCATAATCTTAAAAACCGCAGATTATTCACAACTACATGACCAATACAGAAGCAATCTACATGGTCCGTGAAACGAAAAAGCTTGTTGCCCGCAAGGAAAAGATGAAGCAGAATGCTCGAAAGCCATTGATCAGTGCGTTTAGTCGTTATGGACAACAAACACCGACTTTTCAACCGAGATCTTTGCCCAGCTTAGAGCCGGATTTTGGAATCATACGAAGTAGTCCATATACATTTATATCGTCAGTGTTTGCATTTGATACTATTTTAAGCAAGTTGAGGATTGATTTAATTTGATATATTTTAAATGAATAAGTTGCCTGTACGAGTAGAAGAGCTCATTATAAATCTGTAGTTAATTGTTACAATTGTTTTGATTGATGTTTCGTAATAATATGATGTAATTTAATGTTGATTGATGTTTCGTAATGATATGATGTAATTTAATGTAGTGTTCAATGTTTATTAAATGATTATGTTTTATTGCAACAAAAAGTTTTGGTTTTGTCTTTTTGCTTGCACAGTTTTGCAGTGCCCAGATTACTGTTTATTAAAATATATTCACAAAACAATTACATACACGTATTTAAATTAAAATAATCACTTTGTTTCAACAGGTTGGTATATACTTATACTTTTAGCTATGGTAAATATTATATTTTGAGCGCATCGTGCGGGTACAACGAATTATTCTCCTACGGCTGCGTGTTCACTCGAATGCTCGAAATAGTAAGGAGACTCAGGGCCCCAAAAAGTACACATATTTTATTTAGTATTATACTATAAACGTGTACATATGAATGTATGTATAATTGTTTTTTTAAGTATAATTATGCCCCATTAAAATGTATTTATTAAAATATGATTAGATCGAATATGTAGTATATAATTGAATAGTTATGTACGTTTATATATTCTGTCATCATTTAATTGCACATGCCAATTGTTTTTGTTTATTTATGTTTTTTTCTTTTTTTTCTAATTTTTTGGTTTTTCAATTTTCTTGGCTCCATTTCTTGCTTTTAAAACAAAAATACTGCGCAGAATAGCGCGTCAAGTGAAGAACTTGACTTTAATCGGTATTCGTTCATACTAATAAACTGAATTGAATTAAATCGGTATTCTTTCATATTAATATACTGGATTTAAAGATATCTTTTTTGTTGTACCTTAGTTTTCGAATTCAATTTATGGTTGACTGTGATGCAATTCAAAGCCGTATAACAACAATTTTCAGTAATGGTCAAAGTTTACTTTGACCGTCACAAATGGCATACTGCTGGAATAGTGATTTGTATATCATCTGTGTTCTGTTTTTGTGTTTTGGTGTGAGGAGCCTTAACGCCTACCCAGACCAAAGTTGAAGGGTTGTGGACGCGTTGTTCGCTTGTACTGTCGGCCGCTCCTACCTGCAAAAGTGAATGTATGAGTGTATCCACCATCAAATTAAGATCTGTCTACCCTCTACCCATTACTCACCTGCAGCACCCATAAAGCTGGATGGCAGCGCTCTATAGTCAATCTCATTATCCTGATCGTAGTCATAATCATTGCGTTTTCCTAGACCAAAAGAGTATGGTCTTGAACGCTTGCCCAGGCCAAAGTTATACACTGGCAGACGTTTCATTCCAGCGCCCCCATTGGTGTACATATAGGCACGTCGTCCCAACCCAAAGGCATAGCGTTCCACCCTTTTATCGATATCACCACCATTCTCTGGTCCATCCTCGACGGCACTCATCAGCATATCGTTTTCGCCATCGTCACCATTTCCAATTTGACTGCTGGGTTCTTGCGCCCCGATGGCCGGTGAACAGCAAACGTATCCTAGGCAATACAGCGCCAGCAGGAGCACTTGAGTATTTAGCATATTCATTGTCTTAGACGTGTCGCGGGCACGTGCCTCCTTTTTTCTGTGACTTGTGTCTGTAAGTTGAAGAAACGGCGACCAGTTGTCAACTGGCAGTTTGTATTTATTAGTCTCAAAATACGTATTAAATGAGAAACAAAATTAAATAATAGACCGACTAGAGAATATCTATTTGCGATGATCTTTTATTGAAGTTAAGTTGCGAGTAAAATAATTTTGTGAAATAAATTTAAAAATTGTTCATTTATTTAGTTGGTTTGACAAAACATATTATTTTATTCGATCTATCCTACTTTTATAAAGGCATTCTCGATATTGTCTCTATTTCGGATAAGAGTCAACGATAAGCCCTAGAGAAAGTCTATCGACTTATCTACATACACATTATATCAAATTGACAATCTTTGAGCTTTGACCTATTATTTAGTGCAAAGCTAAATAATGAGAAACAAGTAAGAAAGCTACAGTCGAGTGTACTCGACTGTGTGATACCCGCTACCCATTTTGAACTAAAGAAATATATTTTGCGGTATTTTTCTCAAAATATACATATATTATATATTATAAATTATATTATAAAAAGATTTTAGCAGACCTGCCCAAAATTTAAAAATATAATCATAATAATATTCGATTGTCCAAAATTTAAATGTTTCAATTTAAACAAATTTTTTGAAATGCATTAATTTTGGTATGTTACATACTTTAACATTACTTAACTGATACACTCTTCCATGACTCCACGCTCTTCAAGGAATTCTTACTTAAACAAACGGAATATATACATATAAATATATATGTACATATGTATGTACATAGACATGTGTACTCGTGACGCATACATATGTCAAACGACAACAAATTTCCGAGCTTTGACAGACAAAAAATAGAATAGAGAAACGCATTGGAATGTTTAAAAATGTGGTCTGGCTTTTCAGTTAGCACAACACGAATTTGACGCTCAGGCTTTAAAGACTTTAAACTTTCACATGCAACAGACGAATTTTCTGCTAGCCTTGCAATCTGTAATTACCCCTTGCTTAAATTCATAAAAATTGAGTTTTGACCCGTGCCGTGAAATTTGCCATCGCTCTATTGCTTGACTGTTGATGGTAGTTGTCATCTTTACAGTGTCATTGAAATTGCTGAGTTGCTAAGTTTTTGCTAGAGTGGATTTAATCCGAGAATAATGCCACTGTTAAGTTTACAACAAGCTTTAAATTTCAACAAGCAAATACTACTCTGCAGGCTTCATTTGGAGCTGGAATTCAGTGCCTGCCACGGCATCTCAGGGCTTTGACTCTTGCAGCGGACTGTCAAGCATTGTCATTGCCGTCAATGTGTCGCTCCAAAGACGGACGTTAATTGAAAGAAGATAAGAGAAATAATAATGACACCCTTTATTGTTATGTTTGCAAAAGCGCTGACTGCATTTCCACTTCCTGACCGTATTTGGTGCAATGGCCAAGTCAAGTAGACTTAGACCACGTAGCGCCCATTCAAGCAACTGCGACTAACTGAAGCGCTTTTAAAGTTTTCTTAGACAAACCACTTGGTGTTTTCTCAGGCAAATTAAGTCGCCGCTGTTGCTGTCGCTGTCGTTGCCGCGCGAAGCATTTTCCATTAGTGTCTTAATACCAAATGGACTTAAGAAGATTTATTTCGAAAGCCAATTGATGCCATATTAAATTTGCAGTTCGCGTTTTCACATTTAATAATATGCAAACAAAAAAAAAAATTCAATTACACGAACCTTATTAGTTGAATAGTAACACACTTGCACACTCAACACCTCATATGCGCTTCGTGTTATATATTGCGTATACGCAATGCTGGCTGTCATAAATTATTGCTTGCATGTGCAACGCAGCAACAAATCATGCAACAGGTTACACACGCTACACTAACCACCGCAAAGCAAAGCGTTCAAGTTCAAATGCCACCTTTCATGCCATGATTTACAATCATGGCAGCGACAACAGCTGCGAATTTTCCACGAGCTCTGTTGATAATAAGCGGAAAATCGTCACATTCGTTAGACTTTATCATGCGGCATCATGAATGAGTACATGGACATGGCCGTGGCCATGGCCAGGAACGTAAATGTGGACAAAACACAATCGTAAATCTGAAAAGCGTAACTTCTTTTTGAACGCATCATCTCCAGCAATAAAACCTTGTTTGTTTGTCGCCACACCATATTGAAAACAATAAACCCTTCTTCGCTCAGTGCAAATGAGACTTTACTCGTTGCTGCCGCCGCCGGCAAGACAGCATTATCTCTTTATGAATTTATCGTCATAACTTTTGTGGCCTGGTCTGGCTTTCTCATATCCGTCACGACGATTAGATTGCCCGCAAGCAAAAATGCAGCGGATATTCAAAATGCTTCGTTGTTTTCTAATTAAGTTTGAAAACTTTGCGGTCACCGCTATGGCTACAAAAATTGCAATGCCTAGCAAATTGGCTAAAGCAGCAAGGCGCAAAAAAAAAGGTGAAAGAAAGTCAACTAACGAAAAGGATATGAGCAGCTTTGTTGCGCAAAAGAGAATGCCAAATAGGCAATTTTATTTGAAATATACGAGTCTGTTCTTCCTTTACGTTACATGCTTAGCCCCGGGTGAAGCTTCGCAAATAAGGCAAAAATAAGCTGTACACAATTGAAACACACGCAATTCGTGTATATTTTCTGTAAATTGAAAGCGGCAAAGCAACATGGCCCTTGGTAAGCTGCTTAATTAAGTTACGTTCAGGTAATGAAGTGGCTAACTTCTTTACGTCAAATTATGGCGGTTAAACACTGAACCTTTAATGAAAAGACCAACGGTTAAGTAACAACTGTTCTATAATAACATCAAGTTGTATTTATATTTATCTAATACTATACTATACAGGATACAGGATAAATAAACAATATGTTTACTGCACATCTTGCCCGCGGCTTCAAATTATACTTTCATATCCATCGGATTCCCAAAACGAAGTTTGTTTGTTTAATGTTTTGTATCTAGCTCTTTGACTATTTTTCTTGATATTTATTTAATTAAATTTTGATTGAGCCTTGTCTTCGGCTTGCCTTTTTTGTCTTCGTCCTTGTTGTGTGTCTTGTGAATGCTGTCACATGACAAGTTCGTCTCCATTCCCAACGTTCGCATTTGAATCTTTACCCCATATTGTTATTAGACGCTGCGAGCGATTGCCATAATCAATTTTATTTTTATATGCCTTAGCATTGAAATTACATTAGATTTCGTTTGTTTTCTTCAGATCTTTTTTGTGCGCTGTTTTCTACCAAATTTTTACTTTGATTGAAAGAAAATTGCATACTTATCAGGGCTATGGACAATATTGTTAGCGGTTTTCAGATTGAATGCTTTTAAAAACTCAATATTAAAAACTAAAATTATATTTATATTTAAATTTCAGCTATCCATAAGGTAGAATGGTATTATAAGTTGATGCCTCAGGAAATGTACGTGTATGAAGCAAGCAGAAGGAGGCAACTTCTTTGGTGAACAATCTGGTATATTTTAAACTCTATGTACTCTATATATTATGAATGTAGTACTATACCGATATACCAAATATTGTCATAGGTATACAGTAGAATCCGGTTATAACGACTCCGCTTATAGTGTCCGTCCGGTTATTGCGACGAAAACTCGATGACTTGGTTGGTCTCCATACAAACTTATATGAAAGGGCCTCTGCTTAGCACGTCTCCGCGTTTCAACCGGATATTGCGACGAAAAAAAAAACGAAATAGTGTCAACAAATTTTAGGCATCAAGAGATGCTGTTCGAAATGTTTGAATTTATCAGTGATCGGTAGTCTTGCTTGTGTTCGTAGGAGCGATACGAAGGTTCTTATATTCTCACTACTCTCTGTTAGTTTTAGCTGACGCCGTAGCTTATGCTAAGGAACATGCAGGTATACGATTTATTATGGAAAACCCATGCTATTAAATAAAATTTATAAATTTTTTTGTTTTGTTTAAAAATTAATTTGTTTTATCCTAAAAACCTATTACGAACATGACAACCATAAAAAAGAACAACAAAAAAATTTGTTATGCTCTTTTCGGGTCTTCCGGGTATAACGACGTAAAATCGTCGGTCCTTTGAAAGTCGCTATATCCGGAATCTACTGTATTTTTATCGGTATATTAAGTTCGTATATTTTTGAAATATAGTTGAAAACAGGCATCGCTTATCTTACAGACGAGCACACTCGACTAGTTTTCTTACTTGTTTTGGACGTATTTTGCTTGGTCTCTGAATGCTGCATTACAAATTCATCTTCATTGCGATATAACTAACATTTAGCTGCTGAAGTGGTTTAAGTTGTAGTTCAATGCAGTTTCATTTTTATATGAATTTGAAATTGAATGAAATGTAATACAAATTAGTATTTACATACTTGAGTCATATAAATCGCTTTCTTTAATTTCTAAAATTATTGTAGTACCAAGAATTGAAATTTAAAAGAAAACCGAAAATATGCGAGTATAGTTTTTATCGGTTCTTACAATAATATCCTGCAATCTCAAAATATACATATTAATGCTTTTGTCATTAACAAAATTTTCATTTTAATTGTGTAATTTGTGATTTTCTACAAAATGTATGCATATCTTTTCTCATTTAATTTCATATGTGTACCATACATAGTACTATATCTCATGAAAAATGCATGAATGCATATTTAATGCATATATAGTACATAAGAGTGACATGAAACAAGAATTTGTTCAAGTCTAATTTATAATGTATTAATAAAAATAACTTAGGGCATTCTATAAAGATAAATTATTTTTAAAAAATCATATAAAATTTTGTTTTTCTTAATAATTTAGATTAGCTGTAGGCGTGAAAATGAACAATAAATCACAAATGAATACACAAAATGTATGACTTACTCTTTGGGACAGAAAAGTGTTTGCAACTATTCGCGGATTACACTCAAATTACCGCCAAGACAATTATGATTTATGCACTGAGAAACACAGGAACACAAACACGGGCACAAATTCTCAAAAATGAGTAAAATATTATTTGCCGAAACAGGAACTTTCCTTGTCGTTGTTACTGCTGCACGTTGACAGATCAAATGTCGGTTAACTTTTGAATCCACAGGCGCTGATGCGTTCGTTTTTATATGAGCGAGCCGAGGGTTTTTCGCGCGTCGTTATCAGTGTTACGCCCACGAACAAAGCCAAACCCAAAGCAACAGAAACAGCAACAGACAACGACGAATGACGACAATCAGTGGTGAGTTTGTGGTGAGGCGGGCGGTATCTCACCACTTTTCGTCCTTACTAACACGACACGAGTCCTGGCTGTGTGTAACAAGTGGTCATGGCCATGTTGTGATTTGGTTTCTTAGCCTTGTGCATACATGCTTATGAATATTGAACGGATAACGGCTAGCAGCTACTTAATACGGTTAAATAACTCAAATGAATTTTGGCACAAGTGACTAAGTCCAAAAGTTTATACAAATAACGAAAATTTGAAGTTACACTTCATTAGAACAACACCGCTCCCATATTGTACGCAAGTACTACACAACACTAAGCACAAGTCAAATGCGGCGATTGTGTGGGTGTTGCATACTTTTAGACTCGTACATTATGCATACGACTATGTGAACAACTATTTCTCAATTTCATTGAAAAATTGTCAACTAGCCGAGCTGCGCATTAGTCAAATGCTGCGAACTTGCCGTTTGTCGTTTGCCTTTTGCCTGGCAGCCTTTGCTTTAGGTTTACTTTTTTTTATTTCTTTGTTTATGCGTTCTGTTCAGTTGCGTTGCTTTGTGGCTGGCAACCATCTGACAGTTTAAATGACATGCATGTTATTTGTTGGTCGGCATGTGCTTTCTTCGTTCTATCCTATCCCGATATGCGCATCTTTTAACTGTATCTGTAACATTTCAAAAGCCACGTCACGGAGTTTTGTGCGGCATGCCTCCGATTATTTATTTCCCTACGTTACAGGACCGGAATCGTTTCGTGGTTGACTTTAGCCTGCTCTCTAGTCATCTTAAGCATGTTGCCATTTTCACGATGAAACTTTACTATTGAATGCTTCGCGCTTACTTGCTGATTTTGAGTTTACCAGTGAATTCAATTGACCTTAAATGATATATTGGTTTTATAAAACTGTAGGAGTTCTTGAATATTATTATTTATTTACATGTTAATTATTATACAAAATAATATAATAACTAAAAGAAGGGAGTGCTAGCAACTAAAGCCATCGACTTGACAATTAATTTATATGTTGTTTAATAAGTTGTTGATATCTAGGAATTTAGTTAGTAGTTTAACATTATTGTGAGTAGGTAAGGTAAGAAGAGAGGTGGGTTGCATTTGGCCAAATAAATAGGTCTTGAATATATCACTCGAATACATTTATTTGTCCACATAAAATTAATTCTTCTTATTGACCTTAAACACCCTGCACTGGCTGTTTAATGTTATGCGATTTTTTTGTAGTAAACTACAAAATTTTGAGCTTATGTCATATGAAAACGGACTCATGTTTTTCGTCTTTGTAAGACATTTGATGACTATAGCTTATAGAAGCGATCAATTTTGATATATGGACTGTTCGGAAGATCCAAATATACCGAAGGCGATTTTTGAAATATCGATATATGTAGTTCTAGATTCAAAATATTCCAAATCGCTAATGCTTAGGAATCATAAATAATGTAGGTATTATTATTAATTAATTATGCACCAAAAATTATACGATTCTAGACTCAAAATTATGCTTGCTTTTCGATTTTTATACCCGCTATGGGTATAAAAGGGTATTATAACTTTGTTCCGGCAGGAATGCATGTAACAAGCAAAATGGGGCATCTCCGACCCTATAAAGTATATGTATATATTCGTGATCAGCGTTAACAGCCGATACGATATAACCATATCTGTCTGTCCTTCCGTATGAGCTGCTAGATCTCAACGACTATACGAGATAGAGATATATATTTTTATACCCGCTACCCATAGGGTAGAAGGGTATTATAACTTTGTGCCGGCAGGAAATGTATGTAACAGGTAGAAGGAGGCATCTCCGACCCTATAAAGTATATATATTCTTGATCAGCGTTAACAGCCGAGACGATATAGCCATGTCCGTCTGTCCGTCTGTCCGTCTGTGTGTCTGTCCGTCTGTGTGTCTGTCCGTCTGTCCGTATGAACACCTAGATCTCAGAGACTATAAGAGATAGAGCTATAATTTTTTTTCGACAGCATTTGTTATGTTTGCACGCAGATCAAGTTTGTTTCAAATTTTGGCCACGCCCACTTCCGCCCCCGTAAATCAAAAAAATCGAATAACAAGCGTAAATTTCAAGCTAGAGTTGCGAATTTTGGTATATACAATAATTACTATAGTAGTTATGATTCCTGAAAATTTAGTTGAGATCAGATAAAAATTGTGGAAGTTATTAAAGAAATACTTTTGTATGGGCAAAAACGCCTACTTACTAGGGCTTAGTTGCTTTGGCTGACAATCTGGTATATTATGCCGCCTATGGTATATTTTGAATGCTGTACTACATCGATATACCAAACATACCATTTAGTATATTTTTAGTATTTTTTTTAGTATTTTCGGTATATTTTGAAAATGATACCGCAATATTTTGCCTTTATTAAAAATGGGTAGCGGGTATCTCACAGTCGAGCACACTCGACAGTAACTTTCTTACTTGTTTTTTATACTTTTATATACACTTGTTATGTTTGCACACAGATGAAGTTTGTTTCAAATCTTTGATATATACAATAATACCTTTCGTTTCTGTGATTGTGGTTATTCAAAATAGGTAGCAGGTCGAGCACATTCGACTTTAGCCTTCTGACTTGTTTTCCATTAGTGTGGATGGAAGTGGGTTAAACCCCAAAGCCAAAACAAAAATCTGAAAATGCAGCGAAAATATTTGCGAATGACATTCATTAATTCTATAAATAGTTTAATGCCAAATCTGAAAAGAAATTTGCAGTGTTTTGCGATATTATGAAACAACCTTAAAAGCGTACTCCTAGGGTCTAAGTCGTGTGGACTGGATTTTCTCTGAAATATTTATTTTAGGTTTAAAGCAATTCCTATCGCGCACAACCTATGAAGGAAGATCTCATCTATAGCTGAAGTCAAAAAATTGATATAGTTATACCCGCTGCCCATAGGGTAGAAGGTTATTATAACTTTGTGCCGGCAGGAAATGTATGTAACAGATAGAAGAAGGCATCTCCGACCTTATAAAGTGTATATATTCTTGATCAGGGTCAACAGCCGAGTCGATCTAGCCATGTCCGTCTGTCCGTCTGTGTGTCTGTCCGTCTGCCCGTATGAACACCTAGATCTCAGAGACTACGAGAGATAGAGCTATAATTATTTTTCGACAGCATTTGTTATGTTTGCATGCAGATCAAGTTTGTTTCAAATGTTTGCCACGCCCACTTCCGCCCCCGCAAATCAAAAAAATAGAATAACAAGCCTAATTTTAAAGCTAGAGTTGCGAATTTTGGTATATACAATAATTACTATAGTAGTTATGATTCCTAAAAATTTAATTGCAATCAAAAACGCCTACTTACTAGGGGTCTGAGTTGCTTTGGCCGACAATCTGGAACATTGTGCCGTCTATGGTATATTTTGAATGATGTACTATGTCGATATACCAAACATACCATTTGGTATATTTTTAGTATTTTCGCAGTATATTTTGTATATTTCGAGAATAATACCGCAAAATATATTGCTTTTATTCAAAATGGGTAGCGGGTATCTCACAGTCGAGTACACCCGACTGTAGCTTTCTTACTTGTTTTTAATTGAGGATAGCTTTTATTCTTATACAATATAAATGATCTACCTTTATTAAGGCAAATAATAATGTCTCAGCAATATTGTAAGATATGTATTATTCTTGTCGTCATGGACTGATTTTTGGGGGTAAATAAAAAAAGTATAAGTATAATTGAAAAACTAAACGAAACGTGGAAGCCACTTAAGAGGAACACATAAATTTGCTTCCTTCACCATACCATACATTTCAAAGTATATCGAAGTAATACTGAACGTAAATTCAGTGGGTCCAAATTACCGTATAGAAGTCATAAGATATCAGCTATCAGCCATCAGCCATTGGCAATTCCCACCCGTAGAGCGCTTAACAGTAAATAGTTTAACAGCGTAATAGAAAAATCGCCAGCTAATTGCGAAATATTGAGAAAATAACGAAGCAAGTTTGGAAAGGGACCGACTTTGCAAGGGACTTGATGCTGAGGGCTGAACATGTTGTAATGTTGGTGTGAATGTGCGGCACCATCGCTAATTGATGGTGAAGCTCACAGCTTGAAATTATTTGTTCAAATCATGATGAACATTGAAATTGCATTGAGATTTGCGGGGCGTGTGCCATATAGTAGTGAGCACTTAGTACACATACCAAATACCAAATGCTTATGTAAGATGCATTTTTCTTTCATTAAAAAAAAAACAATACGAGTATGTAAAGCAGCGACGTCATGACGTCAAATGCTATCAGACCGTTAGGCTCCCACTGAACTCTTTGAGGTTGATGGGCAGTGCTAGCTTCATGTTTCAGCAGCAGGTGCTGCATTTTGCTCATTCACGACACCAAATCAAGTTGGTCGTAAATCTTGGTGTTGATTGTGAGTGCTGAGCTCATGATGAACTTTGAGTGGGCAGGAGTGTTCGCATACGCGTATCCATATTATATCCATAGTCATATGCATATCCAGATTACAGATCACAGATTACAGTCAGACCTCAGGGCTTATCTCAAAGGTGGCAGTATTCGGTGCGGTGTTCTGCACACCGGGACAGGTTAATAAATTTCCCACTTGGCTTGCGCCTGTGCGCTCTACTCATTTGCGATATGGTCTCAGTCCCGTGGCATATGGCATTGTCTACAAATCGAGGATATCTGACTATCCATAATATACATATGCACATATATGTATATGTAGTGGCAGTTGCCCAAAAGAACTGTAGGCCTTCGTGGTCAGCTCTCGAGAAATTTCAATTCAATTTACTGTTCCACAAGACAAGTTCAGCAATAAATCATAATTTTCAGCACCAGCTATGGCTGGGACCAACAAACCTGCACCAGAGCAATTCAAGCGGCAGGCGTCCAACCAGTTTAGCCCACACCTACTTCACACACACACAGACTCACACACTATGAGAGACTCACTTCTGCACATGCAGACAGTAGACTTCCCACCAAAAATTGAAACAAAAATGCATAAGCAGAAAAATAAACGTCATAGAAAACATTTTTTGTAGTTGTAAGATGACAAAGAACAACAACAGCAAATTGAAATCACGATTTTATTGCAGCTTTCGGCAATTTTTCCCACAACAAGTTCTGCTGGATTTTAATTGATTTGGCGTATGAGAAACATAGCAAACTATGCAAAATGTACTTGAGATCCAGATGAACTTATGCTGGTGTTAGATATCCAAAACAAACTTACAAAAAGTCAACATCTGTGTGTATATGTCAATATATTAATAGTAATTGTAAATTATAATTAGAACTCCAAAGGCTGACTATATTTGACTATACGTGAACACTTAGTACATTCATGCATATGTATGTATGTAGCAAGTACAAAGTACAAGTGTTTGGGAGTGTAAGTGTGATTTGAGTATGTGTGTGTCGGAAAGTAAAAAAAGAATGTTTTTTTGTGCTCTCTTTCATGCACACTGCGGCGTTGCTGCTGGTTTCTTCTCAGTGACACACTTTTTGAGAATGGGCTGCTAGTAGAGTCGACGTCAGAAGTAGGTGAACTTTCAGCGGCAACGGCTGCGTCGACTTCAGCATCTGCGTTTGCTCCAATGTTTGTTAATGCATGTATGTACGTATGTTTGTATTTATATGCATATACGATTACGTACACCAATCCGTTATCCATTCTTCGCTTCGCTGCATTGAAATTTCTTTTTCGCTTTCTTTTCGAACTCCACAAAGAGTCAAAACCATAGTTACTCACTCGCTCTCTCAATCTCTCTTTCCCTCTCTGCTTCTTTCTCTAGCAAGCGCTCTGCAAGTAGTATTTCTCTTCTGTAATTGGCGCTCTTAGTCTTTCTCATTTCAGCTGTCTGAATGTCGATCTACATACCGCCCTCCCTCTCGCCTTCTCTCGTTCTCTCTTTCCAGTACATGGTGACTGCTCTCGACACTCTCTTTCTGTGCTTCTGCCACCCACCGAAGGGGAAACTACAAATGTATGTGTGCGTGCTGAAGTGTATTATATGGGTCAACTTGAAGTTCTTAGAGAAAACTGGTAATGCCGCTCTACAGTCCACAAATGGACGAAAGTGATATAGCTACTTGGTCGGTCGAAAGCGAATGCGCTGCTGCTAGCGAAGCGTTTCAAATACACGTCCCCGATTACTTCGTCTCCCGTCAGCGTCGCATTCATTAGCCATGTTTATGTCATGCATTCATATTGCTAGTTGTGATCATAGAATCGTTTCGTTCTTCGCTTAATTGAAAAGAGGTCAGGTTCAATATTTGAATGCAATTTAGGGTTTCCGCCGCACAATATTCCATAAGCGGAGCAAGTGTATCATGGGCAAGGATCAACTATCAAAATTTCACTGGTCGTATTCAATTATGTAAATTAAACAACTCCAGCACACACATAGATACAAGTTTTTTGTCATTCCAAAATAATAGTATGCATGTACGGTATGTACATATACTGTTTATATAATGGCTTTATGGCTATTTGTGCTGATGCTGAAAGGTGAATGAAACTTGATGAATACCAGCAAAAACAAAAACAACAATCAACAGGTGAGTTGTTTCAGTATTCAGTGATTTTCACCTGACGGTGAGTTGGGTGTCTTGAGAAGCAAGCGGCAAGTCGCAAATGCGTGCTTTTATAGTTTGCTGTTGTGCTTTCCTTATGCGCTCGGAATTCGCAAATTGATATAAACAAAAACAAATATATAAAATCACAAAAATACAACACAATTTGCTGCCACACAAAAAAACAAGCAACTACAAGCGAAAAGATTACACAAGCACAGCGACGACGTTAGCAGCACAAATTACATTCAGAGAGCTTATGGTGGTGAGTTAGCAAGGGGAAACCAACTAAGGCCGGGACGAGACGGGAGTCCATTAGAAACTATACAGCAATCAAGAAAGCTCTCTTGCCCAGCTTCCAGCCGAAGTTGAAGCTCGCCAAGTGTATGCTCTCGCCGACGCTTCACCTCGTCGCGACGCTATATCATGCAACGTCACCGCCGCAGCAAGAGCAGCTTCCTAACGCACGATCTGCATCTTGGCACAGTGTACCAATATTCATTTGCAATTATATTTTAACAAATGAAAACATATCGTAAATTTTCAATAGTTGTAAAACTGTATAATCCGAAGTAATATAAATATAAGAATTGATTATCTATAATATAATACTATTTTATTATCTTAAGACAAATTATTACTAATCTAAATCTATGTATCCGGCTTTAATGAAGCAAGGCTCAATGTTCAATTGTTTCACCAGAAATTTACAATTTTTTACCTTAACGATAAATTAAATTATTCAAATTATTGATGTCTCTATTTAATATTATATATGTATGTATTGTAATATTAAACTTAGCTTAATATGTATTAAACTTAACTTTTATTTTAATTTATAATTCTTACTTTTTCAATTTATATTTCGTATTAAACTACTGTAGAATTATTAAATGCAATAGTTCTTGAGAGTATGCTAACCAGTGTGGATCAACTGCAAAGTGTAGAGAAATTTAATATTTCCTAACTGAGGCGCAGCAGTGGCAACAGCTGCATCAGTATTAGTGGTGAACAGCTATGATCGCAGCAGAAGCGGGTAGTCTTGTTTAACCCTTTATTTAGTTAGTGTTTTTAAGTTTTATACATATACAAGTAGAAGTGGTTAAGCATTAAAGCAATCGAAGGAGGCCAAATTAACAAAATCAACTAAAAAGAATAATAAAGAGATTTCTAGCAATAGGGTATCTCGTAACCGAGCTCCCTCTCTCTCTCTCTCTTTCTCGCTCTCTCCCCCTCTTTCTCTCTCGCACTACAAGAGCACTTTGACTTGTTTTTTTCATTTATATTTGTTGTGTCTGTGTGTGTATTTTAGCGCTCAGTTGGCTCCTATGTGGCTCACACCAGCTCAGCTGAAGTCTAGACTGTCGTTCGTGCTCTGCACACGCTCTCTTTGATACTCAGTGCTGTGCTCATCGCCGTGGCCGTCGTCGTCGCCGCCGCCGCCGCTGCTGCTGCTGCTGCTGCTAACTGGTAACGCCACAAAAACAACACCACAGTTTTTCGAAATTAGTTCTAGTGAGTCTGTGAAAGTGTGAGCGACTATCGGACGACGGCAACGGCAACGACAAGGACGGCGGCGAGTACAACACAACATCGAGGAGCAGAATTGACTTTACTTTGTTTCATGCACAATCGCGCGTTTACTTAAGCAATCCAATCCAACCCACATTCAAAACACAGCACTCAACAAGTGGATGAGTTGAACGGATTTCAAAGATCAACCGACTGGGCACAAAGACTTCATAAAATACGATTAATTTAGTGCAAAAGCTGCAAGTGACCTACCTCAGCAGCTTAACTTCATAAAGATAAAACGGTCTAACCACTGAAAATAGCGAAAAAATATCCGTCGATAAACTCGTATAGCTGAAGATCGACCGTCTGATTTAATAACTGGAACTGGAACACAAACACAAACACGACCACAGTCACGAACACGAACACGTGCAATATGTCACATCAGTGCAGCTGCGGTCGCGATCTCAACAACAACTATGTGTCCTATACGAGCGCATACGCCAATGCAAATGCGGGACTTGACCGGGACTCGAATGCAAGCACTAGCAACAAAAACAGCGCCTCACATCACACACAGCTGACGGCCAAGGTGATGTTCGGCACAGTGGGCGCTATCAAGGAGCTTCGCGATAAGGAACAACAACAAACCCGGCATGCGGCGACTCGCGCCGGCGAACGACGCAACTAATAGTGAGAGGACTAGGATGCTAATCTGGCGTGGACGTGGCTGCAACAGTTAATAATATCCGCCAGGAAAGCAGACAGTCAGGCGGTTAGACGGTCGACGGTTGTGTGATCTAAGTGCTGTGCGAAAATTCACAATATTTCTGTATTCACAAAAGTACACTTAATGTTGGATTGTACACTTATGTCGCCTGCCTACCGCGGTCGCGGTCTTGGGACCAGCCCAGGGCTCATGTTAGAGGCTTCAAAGAGTTTAAGGGGGCAACGCAATTGTTAGACAAGTGTGAAGAAAGATTTTAAATAAGTTACCATAAAGCAATTCACGAATCACATTCCGTGCTCTACGTTAGTTATTTCAATTTGAATACAAAAAAAATAGAACTCGTATCCTTGTCATGTCCAAGTCGAAGTTTACAATAAAACAAACCATGTGTCATCTGCATCTTTTTCGATATGTATATCCTTATTTTGTTATTATACACTGATTACCCATGACTTTCACTTACATAAGCTTCGATCACTTTCCTGATCATTTTCGGGAGAGAATATTGCTATATAAGTCTCAATGAAATGAGAATGAAATTATATTTGAAATATTATATTTATAAATTGTTTATGTTATTTATATATACATATGTACACATACACCCACAAAATATTTTTTAGTGCAATACTTTAGCTATACATACATATTCAACATGAATCTACACGTACATTCTGGACACCATCACTCCCACACACATACTCGCAGTTATGCTTAGCTTTAAGTTAATTTTACATTTAAGTACGTTGCTCTCTTTCATATAATTTACAACAAATTTTCGAGTGTGCCTCGTCACTTTTTTTTGGGGCTGCATCTCTAGAGACTTCCACAGATGTAGATGTTAAAGCAAGTGCCCAATCTCTCTTTCGTACACACAATCAAGCCCTTTATAAACGCTACAAATTGATAATCTGTTATACTTTTATTACTTAAGGCACAGCAATCTGAATTCGTCTTAATAAATGAAATGGAAAACAATAATTATAAAGCAAATCACATACAAGTTGCTTAAGGGACTTTTAGTAAAATTCGAAATGTATCGTAACACAATTTCCTTATTTCATTGTTCATGGAGTTTAAATAGCTTACTCACTGAGCAGAAAATTTAGCAGGAACTTGGAAAGTGAGTGCATATACTGTATGTATGTACATACCTATATCTGATAACTACATTTGTATATTGTATTCAATATAATTTATAGTACTACATACTGTACTTGTGCGTACAGTCTACTTATTTATAACGTTAAAAATTACGCAAAACATAAGAATCACAAGATATGCAAATAAAATTTCAAAGTTTGAATCATATAAAAATTGTTCGTATTTGAATTGTACATACAAAAAGGGGTAAAAGCAAAAAAAAAATAGAATCGAGAAATAAATCGTGGGTGTTGTCCAAGTCCATAGCCGACCGTTTCGATTTCCATTGTGGTTGTTGAATGGTGCAAACCTTTTTGCCGAGTGTGAAAGTAAAAACCGCACAGCAGAAAAGAAAAAAAAACAAAACATAAAAAGCATAAATTATAAATTACAATACAAAAAAAAAAAAGACGCGAAATGAAAGCGAAGTCTCAAAAGCTATCTTAATCTCGAACTCAATCTCAATCTCATTCGCAGTCTGTCAAATGCAAAGGTATTGAATCAATCGATTCTTTATTCAACCCACTGTCGTGGCTCTCACTCTACGTTAGCGTCCCATCTAACATAATTATGACTCCATTATACCAGCTGCTTCTCAGGTGACGAACAAGCATGGATAAATGCGAGTGCGTTAGTGTGTTAGTATTTACTGATTCTTACGCTAGTGCTCGTAACAGTGACCCAGTCTCATTTGTTCTTTACAGTCTGCTTCTGTCTGCTCTTTTGATTCTCTACTACCCTCTTCTTCTTTGATTTCAGTTTCTACTACGCCGACCTTACTATTTCAGACTTCTATAAGCGCGATGTAGATATGCTATAGATCCAGAAGCAGTCGTAGAGCCAGCTGTCGTCTTCATATATCTACGTAGATGTATGTATGTATGTATATATGTATTTGTATTGTCCAATTCGAATCTGTAGTTGGATCCACAGTCGTGCCTGCAATATTTGATTTCGTTTCGGTTTGTTTAGTTTACGCCTACGTAGTCTGTTTCCTCTCGCATTCTCTCTGTGCTCTTTTTATGGACCAAAGACAGATGTGTTTGTTGTTGCTCGCATTGCTCGTTTTTTCTCTTTTCCCCTTCCTGATAGCGCACTCAGTTCAATTGAATCCAATCACACAAATGCGTGGCGTATGCCATGCACATTTATATGCTTACGTATACTTAATTTAAGAGGAATACTCGGACATACATATGTATGTATGTACATACTACGCATATGTGTGTTTATATTTTACATACTATAAATACAAGCCAAAGGCTTAGAACTCTTGATCGCGGCACTTTAATTTGTTTTGTTTGATGTAGCAGTTGCGATCAGTTGGTGTAGATCACAATGGGGGTTACATGTATACGAATATAGTACATAAGTGTAATAATAAATTGTAAAAATATTGCTAGTATTTACATATTATTAGGCACATACGCCAATTACAGACAGAGTTCATTGAAATCCAGACCTTTTTACACGATTATGATGAGACATTTACTGTTTAATTTATGAGGTGTACTTTTAAAAATCGCTGTTTCTGTTCTCCTGCCTCGACTGGTGAATCGATAGTTAAAAGTAAAAGCATCTTTGCTCCATGTGACTTATCGGGTGACCAGGGTATAGTTAGTTTGAGTTACTTAGCATTCGAATTATTAGCTTGAGTATAATCAATCAGTTGTGAAATGAGCTTCGAAATTTGGTGACACCATTGCTTCTCGTCGTACACACGAAAATTAAGGTGATTTTTAGGGTTAATTATCTCTTTTGATAAATCTAAATATTTAGTGTTCTCTAACATTAGGTAGCGAGTATCTCACAGTCGAATACACTCAACAGTAGCTTTCTTACTTTTCTGTGACAAGAACTTTCTCTTCTAATTGAAAGCAGTTCGATGTGTCGCACGATAAGCAAGTTGCGATGCAGACAAGAGCTCAAGTTTGTTGCTGAGGCGAAGCACGGTCAAGAGCAAGAGCATGGTCGTAACATCTTGGGAAGAAGACTATGAATGGGGATGGGGCTAAGTATCCAAATGGGTTTCTTTTGATTCGAAGATTGACGATCGTCGAATGAATGACTTTTTGCAGCCCCGGGCTATTTTATATCTCAATTAAAAAAGTGAAGATTCAAAAAAATCACAGCTTATTGACGATGGATAACTCAGTTGGCGGCGGAGTCAACGGCGGAGATAAGCGCCAAACTTAAAATAAATAATAAAAATATAGAAGAGTGGAAAAAACCGCTGTTTCTACTAGATGGCAGCAACGGTGCTAGTCTCATTGAACAGTGAGAACTGGTCGCTCGTCTGGAGCTCTTGGCGTTGATTTTTTTTCGGTGAGCGACGCCGTGAGTTGTGGAAGCTGGGGCATGTCTTTGACTCAAGCTACGTTTGTGGCTCTGTTTCTGACTGGCTTCAGTATGTCGTCTCATCGGTGTCTTTTGGCTTCTAATGCCAGCTGTAAGCTGAGAATCGATTTAGTTCGGTTTACGGCGATCGAAGATACAAACGCGAAAAGTTTCTATTTTGTGCTGCGCATAGCATTTAAAAAATTCAGTGTCAAGTAACCGGAAAGCAACAACACGAGCATTATTTATTTTAAACTCTTCCTTTTATTATTTAGTAAAAAGTCAAAAGACGTTTCTTAATAATTGTATCAGGTGTAATTCATTTTGATTGGAAATAGTGCTTCTGGTAAATGAACTATGTCCATTCCGTAAAATTGATGCCATTCCTTCAAGGAAAAACGAACTGATATAAGAGGACATCATGCACTTCTATCTGTTCTCAATAAAAGCAAAACTGTGCGGTATTAACATGTAAATACGCCGAAATATATTATGGACACAACTTCTTGTCTTTTACCTCTGATCACGAATAAATATACTTTATGAGACTCACAGAAGGCTTGTTCTGCTTGACACAAAGATTTAAAATATATCAGTAACAAATATGTTACATATATATACAATTATTTCTTGAATCACAACACAGTTTTCGGGAATCATAAGGAATCAATATAATTGCGGTAGGTTTAGAATCTTAGAAGATTATCTTATGACTTACATGATATTGTTTATGTTAAACAAACAAAAAATATGTAGTAATTATTGGCATTATCGCATGCCTTCGTAGTAAGTTTATTGTTAATTTAAGAAAGTTAAGAAAGGTGGTACTATATGTAATGTCTATAATATGAATGAATATATATGGTAAGAACAGTGAGAAAGAGCATCAAAATTAAAGCAAAATTACATTACATTTCAACAAGTCATCATATTCCTTGAATTCATTCAAAAACTAAAAAAGTATTCTTGCACAATAATTATATCGGAATCCGTTCAAAGCAAAAATCATCGAAAAATTACCTAAATTATACATTTTTATATATGTAATATTTATATAATTATTTTATTTGAATTCTGCCTTATTCTAAAAGAATTTATTATTTTTCAATTCAAAAAATTCAACGCTAATGCCTGGAGATTATACTGAAAAGACAAATTTGGCAAGCAAAAAAAAAAAAATATATATATATATAAAATACATTAGTATTTTAAGTCGGTATATTTTAACTATAATACCGCACTGTTTTGCTTTTATTGAAAACGGGTAATAGATATTTCACAGTCCTCGACACTAGCTTTTTTGCTTGATTTTGTATTAACAAATTTACTCTGTAAAAAACTTAAATCTAAATTAAAGCTTCAGATTAAGAGCTTAAATATGAATTGAAAATATGAATTTGGGGCTATGGTTCGAGTTAAGAATCCAGTAATAGGGTACCTACCCAAGGTACACAAAAATCGTGGTCCCTTTAACCCTTTAACACACATAGCTTCTTCTGATACATTACCTAAGTTTTATTATGAAATATGTAAATAAGAAAAGTTATTGTCTTCTGTTAGTGGTATTTTATATTGACAAATAATACATGGGACAGAAATTTAGTTGAAAAAAACATAAATAAAGCAATTATAGTATACATATAAATGAACTATGTTATTTTTTTACCCGCTGCGTATTATCAGTTTGTGCTACTGTCACTCCGTCTGTATGAACTCCTAGACTCGTAGACTCTAAGAGCTATCTCCTCTTTGTGTTCGAGAGAACTTCTGCCCCGAAAATAAATAAAAATGATAAGTTAGTTGTTTTGGCCGTCAATCTGATATATTTTGCATTCTATAGTATATTTTGAATGACACTTTATCAATATACCCAAACATCTTATGTGATACATTTCAGTATTTTTGTATATTAATGCGGTATATTTTAGGAATAATACTGCACTTTATTGATTTTATTCAAAATTGGGTAATTTACAGTTCTTACTTGTTTTATTAAAGTTGTTCATCTTTAATTTTAGTAATTACCTCCTAAAATCTCTGAGATCCACCCACTGCTAATTATTTTTACATACATACTATATACATACGGACACGACTATATCATCTCGACTGTTGCAACTGATGATTCTTATTCTAGTAGTAGTAGCCTTCTACCAATGGATGCCCAATTAATTTGGAATTTTAAAACTCAACTCTAATTGAAGTAATAACAAATGAAGTATCGACAACAGCCTTATAAAGTTTTACTTGCTTCAGATTCTAGAATCCTCACTATCACGACATTCACATGAGGTATAAGTTTCAAATGCCGCAGATGTTGGCGCTGTTGTTGCTGTTGTTCGGCATGGTGATGGGATATGAAGGAAATCTAGAGAGAAATAACAAGCTACTCACAGATGAGTTGCCTCGACCATTAACGCCGTTAGAAGAACTGCCAGTTAATCAGAACCAAAGTGAGAGGAATCCCCGTTCGCGTCGCCCTACGCTGATGGATGTGGCACTACAGCAGAGTGTGCAGCAAGGACTCAATGCCATGGCCGAGCTGTATGGTCGAATACAACCGCAAATGCTTCTCAATGGTATGCAATTTTATATTTATATTGCTGCCAACCATATTTACAACTTTGCTGGTATCCTCTTCAAGGGCAAACTCTGCAGCACAATCATCCAGCCGCCCTACTCTCACGCTTCAATGCACCCAACACGGAAACTGAGCACCGAGAAATGGCCGCCTATGCAACCATAGAAGCTGCCAAAGCCTTTCGTCAAAAGTAAGTTCCTCTTCTACCCAGGATGAATGCGTGAATCAGTCTATTTTTATATATCTGAATAGAATGAGTAACTTCAATATACCCTCATATGGTCTTGACATATGGTGAAAGTTATTGCCAACTGTGCATAATTAAAAGTCAAAGTGGTCGTGGGTAGCTTGAGAAATTGCAATATCAATTTCAATTCAAGCATATATTCAAAATTAAAAAATTAAAAAATGTTCATATTAAGCTCAGAAAGTGAAAACTTTCAAATCAAAACCAACCAAACCTTTAATGTAACCGATTTAAATCCGGATCAGGGAAAATTTGAGAACCCACGACCTTATCTTTACCAACTAATTTTAAGTTTAGAAGAGAATTTGATACTTTATATATCACTAAGTGTGCTCGACTCTGAAGTACGCGCTAAAAATCGTGACTTAAAATACCTTCCTACCCAATGATAGCGGGTATAAAAACTGTGCATAAAGTTTTAAAATATCGATATTCGAGACAGACAAGTGTTCTAATATGTTAGTAGTCCCAAACTTTTGGGTCTCGGTTTCGACTTAAGCGTAATTTATTGAGATAATAATATAAGCTCAGTATTAGCATAAAATATAAAATATTTCTGTATATTGAAGGTTGACAATCAAAATATTAATACCGCACTACAATTTAGTTTTTCAATACTTTGATCGATAGTTCAGCGATTGTTTTCGTAGCTCCAAAAAGCCTCCTTAGCCCACATAGCACCTGAGAGGTAACTTTCTCGCTTGATTAACAAGTTCTACAGCTCCATGGCACTCATCGCTGGTTAATGAGTTGAAGTTGAAATACGCTGACAAAAGTGCTTCAAAGTGTGACCAACAATGACTGTGGCAGCGGCAATGATTGTTGAAAGTCAACTTTCACTTTGACATTGAAATACCATATAATTGCAAGACTTAAGACAAGCACAATCAATCGCACAAGCATCAACAGCAACACTAGAGGTTTGATACATGCCAGATAGCAGGCCATACTACGAGTATACTCTTATACACCTATGTAGTATGATAGGTGAAGGTAACTAAAGGCGACCACCTGGTCCAAAAGTGCAAGAGTAAACGACCTCTCTGATTAACGGAAATGCCATTCAAGTGGCCAACCACTCTTGTAGTTTTTCCAGTTTGCAAGTTTTCACTTTTCACAACGAGTTCGGCAGGGGTTTAACATGAAGCTTAAATTCAGATTCGTGTTCGGTTTTGTATTTGAGTTGCCTCTCAAAATGTCCGTGCAATTTTCCCCATAGTTGTGGAACACACATAATAAATGTTTTGCCGCCTTTACTTTCACTTGAGGATGGCCAAATACATATGTACATGTAAACAAAGTATATAAATAGCAATATAATTAGGACAAAACATTTAAGTCTAATTTTATGTAGATGCAATAAACGCGAAATTGTTTTATGCAATAGCGTAATTGTGTGACGTGCATTTCAAAGCTGCTGTATACGTACATACATATGTATGTACATATATTATCTCTGTTTTCAATGCACTGTCTGTGTTTGAGTTACTTAATAAATCCGAAGGCTATGCGAAACATTTAAAAGCGTTAGTGTCGGAAATGCATATTTTCTTCTTCCTAAGTTTAAGATTTATGCAGCACCCCCAATTGGGTAGCGGATTGAGTTCACTCGTCTGTAGTTTTCTTACCTGTTCTAGTTATGTTTATTAGCTGTAGTGAAGCTTAAGGCAGTATTTCAATGCATCTGTTTAGACGGTTGGTCAAAAGAGTAGTAATGTGCAAAAATCTGTAATGTTTTATGCTTTCATATTAATTTAAGCGCATATCCTTGGCCCAATATTCTCAATCAGCATCAACAGTACATCAACAGTAGGTTTGACTTAGTCATGACACGGCCGTCGGTTTGTCAAAAATCTCAGAGACTAATAGACCAAAGCGTAGTTAATTTTCGAGGCTACACCCACCACGTCTGTTATATTTAATAAGCTTGTTGAGGAACTAGTTGCGCTTAAATAAAACGGTTTATAGTTTTTTGATAAAACCAAAAATATGTACTTCCTTATGCGGAGAAATAAATTTCATTTAATAAAACTTTGCACAATTTATATTCTAAAATAAAAATTAAGAGGAGAACTGGATTAAGACATATCCCGTCCCGTTATTTTCCTAACTGAAAAAATTTCATTAAATTATTACCATTGTTGATTTCAAAAATTTCAATTCGCCCAATCGCATAGCTATTTGTCACTCTGATTGCTTATTAATCAACACGATCGATAAAATGAAATAAAAGCTGCAATCATCATTGATGATATGGCCAAACGTAAGCGCTTATTAATTTCGCCAAAAGCACCGTTTAGCCAAAATAGAAGAAAGTGAGTGAATGGAGGGCATTGTAATTATAGCCTTTTATACACAAACACTCAAATGCTTTTATGACAGAAACAACAAAAATATTAAGAAAAACGTTTGGCGCCGTGTTATTTAAGCCCCCAATTCTGCCGCAGTCTCTCGACTCTCTCATCATTCACATTTTGATTACATCAAACAACGACAACAACAATAGGGGTACGTATGTATGTATATCAAACAAGCTTCAGCAGAGGCTGATATGCCAAAGAAAGACACACAAAAATAAAAGAGAAATAAAAACCAAAAAAAAAATCACAAGCAACTTTCGTTTTCTGCAAGCTTCAAGCTAAGCTCCCGCACGAGTTGGGCCTCAAGCACTCAGCACTAGGAAAGTTTATATTTATTTATTTATAAACATATATTGTACATATATTTTTTGTTGCCTCTTTGTATTTGTTTTTCGTTTTCATCCATTATTTGTGGTGACGCTATGGAGGTCATTGACCCACGCGATGGCCACAACTGCGTCTGCGCCTGGTTTTTCAGCGTACGTGTGGGTTATCGACAGTTCACGTTTTTAAATGTTTAAGGCGATGGGGCTAAATCCACTTCATAGTTTAATGAAATATAAACTAGCAAAACAGGCATTGAAAAAGTGTGAAAAGTGTGATCAAGTACTTTCCACTTTCACTGCAAGCACCGAGCGATTTACACTAACTTTCGTGTACCCTTTCTGCCTCGCAAATGTATTAGACATAAAATTTGAATTTATAACTAATTAATAAATTACATGATTGTTAGTATTTAAAAAAAAAGAAGATACAGTTAAAGTACAGTCCAGTGAATATGAATGTGATAATATTCTATTTATTTGGAATATTTTTAGACTAATACCGCATTGTTTTGCTTTTATAAAAAATTGACAGCAGGGATATATACCATATATGTATATATTTTTAGAATATTTAAAAGATTTCATATAATACAAAATATATCAGATTCTTAATCAAACTAACGTGGTTCCGAATGCAGCCGTTTTTTTTTTTGTTGTAATACATATAACAATATTTCTTTAATAATCATACCATCTTCATGTGATAGCAAATAAATTTAAAATAATCATAATTGCTGTTACAAATGGACTCTATTATTCGATTTTCTCACTCACTGGTTTTAAAAAATATCAAAATATATAAATAGAACAGTAAGTTTTGAATCAATAAATAATATTCAAATCATAGCAGATTTCATGAGCAATTAATTATAGCCAAGAAAAAAGTAAGGCAACCTGTTAATAAAAGCAATAAATGAAAATCCATAGCGTCAAAAGTAAAGGTCTCATATTATATAATAGTGCTGTGATTATTGATGCGATTTCTTAACGCATATCACACATTGCATAAACACACAAGCATACTCGCCAGCAGCTATGTACAAATATATAACGAACTTGTTTGAGTCAGAGTTTTGACTTCCAACAGCCGACTTCCAGCTTGATGCAAGTTAAACGTTTTATAAATAGATGCCGTGATCGTCCACCAACACCATTCGGACACAAAGTTTGAACGCAACCACAACCACAACATTCACATCGACACAGCCAGGATGAGGACATACTAATAAAAAAAAATGGGTGCTTCTGTTCTTCCAGCTTCCAGCACATCGATGAGCTGGCTCGCCAGTCGCATGCACAAAAGATCTCATTACGTCGCACAGCTCTAGAGGGGTTGTGCCCGGTTCGAGATGCACCACCCTGCATGCCGGCTTCGGATAGATATCGCACTCATGATGGAACCTGCAATAATAAGAGAAGGCCTCGTTGGGGAGCTGCTCAGATGCCATTCAATCGCTTTTTGCCTCCAGAATACGGCGATGGCGTGGACAGTGTTCGGAGCTCGACGGATGGCAGCACATTATCCTCTTCACGTTTTGTCAGCCTCCTGGTGCACGGGGCCCGCGAGGGTGAAGCTCCACTCACTCTGATGATAGTTCAATGGGGTCAACTGCTGGATCACGATATAACGTCAACGGCGCAGCCTCGGTTAGTAACACTTGTAATAAGATAATATTTACCGAATATCCATGTCATGGTTAAATGTTCATATATTATTTGCAGATCCATTAACGGTTCCATACCCAGCTGTTGCGGCGGCAAGGATTTTCATCCATCGTGCTTTCCCATCAAGGTGCCACTAGACGATCCGTGGTTGTCGCCACTCAACGTTCGCTGTTTGGAGTTTCTGCGTTCTGCCCCAGCACAACGTCGTGACTGTGTGCTATCTTGGCGGGAGCAAACCAACCAAGCCACGTCGTACATTGATGCATCGCCCATTTACTCGAACAGCGCCAAGTCTTCGGATAACGCTCGAGTCTTCCGTAATGGCTTACTGATCTATGGGCGCGGAAATCCCTCAGACGATGTGTGTCAGCGAGGAGCTATTGCTTCGAAATGTATTCGAGCTGGCGACGGGCGGAGTGGAGAGCAGCCCGGGCTACTAGCAATGCATCATGTATGGGTAGGAGAGCACAATCGTATAGCAATGGAGTTGAATGATCTAAATCCCCACTGGAGCGACGAGAAGATCTATCAGGAGACCCGACGTATTGTGGGCGCCATGTTTCAACACATCACCTATCGGGAGTTTTTGCCCTTAGTGCTAGGAAACGAGGTTTGCAAGTTGTTTGACTTGCAGCTTCTTAGCTCCGGTTTCTATGAAGGCTATGACCCAAAGATCAATCCTTCGGTGGCCAATTCATTCTCTTCTGCAGCTTTTCGGTTTGGTCATTCATTGGTACAGAATTCCTACACCAGATGCGATCGCCATCATAATGTAATAAACAACAGTAAGGCTTTTATATAACTAACGCAAAACAAATAGCCACAAAAGTTTCCTCTTCTTCTTCTAGATGTCAGCTTGCATGAGGAGTTCCAGAACGGGGACATTGGAACAGCGGGTTCCCTGCATCGTCTCCTGCGAGGAATGGCTTCACAACGAGCTCTGAAGCGCGATGAGTTTATTACGCCTGAGCTGACTAATCATCTATTTCAAACGCCAGGATTTCCCTTTGGTCTTGATTTGGCTGCCATTAATATACAACGTGGACGTGATCATGGTTTGCCTCCGTACACTTCATGGCGTGTGCCATGTGGCTTGAGTCCCATTCAAAGCTGGGATGAATTTGGTAAAACTGCTATGGCTTAACTCGCATTAGAAATCTTCTAATTTCCTCAACACTCTTGTTTCAGCTAACGTAGTCGGACCGGAATCTTCAAAGCGGATTGGCCATGCCTATCGCAGTGTACACGACATCGATCTCTTTGTTGGCGGAATTGCTGAAAGGCCGGTGGTCGGAGGCCTAGTTGGTCCCACATTCGCCTGCATCATAGCTCAGCAGTTTAGTAACTCGCGCCGTGGGGATCGCTTCTGGTATGAAAATAGCGGCTTCGAGAGTTCTTTTACACCAGCCCAGCTGCACTCCCTCCGTCGGGTATCGCTGTCGCAAGTCCTGTGCCGGGCAGTTGGGGGTGGCACCTTTCAACCGCATATTTTTATCCCAGCTGAGTTTACAGACAACGAGCGTCAGAACTGTGGCACTGGCCTCCTTAGTCCAATTGACCTTAGTCCATGGCTGGAACTTGACCCCTTCGCACCACCTCGGCCCATCCATGGCGATGTTGATCATATTTTTAATATCATTAGCCCTAACGAAATAAGTGCACCTTCCATCGTTAAAGAGGACAAAGCGGGATTTTCAAATCGAGTGAAACCCGCCCGACCACACATTGAATTCAGCCCTAATTCATCAAACGGATTTCAGCGACCTGACAATAAAAACGACAACACGACAAACAAAGTTAGCGACAAACTTGATTTAATACGAAAAACGACGACAAATAGTAACAGTCATAATAACAATCCCCAACGCAAAACATCTGTTAATAATAAGTTGGACAAGTCCCCCAAAATTACGATAAACATAAAAAACGTGATTACCAGAAATCCTTCTACAACAGTTCCGAAAAGGACAGTGATAATTAACAATGTACCCTTAGAATTACGCAAAGCCGTGAGTGTAAATACATCTACATCGCTTTCAAAGAATGACATTCCCCTAGCATCGCGGAGTCACGATAACCCAGACCTGGAAGGTCTTACTGAAAGCTCGCGAGCTGCGACGGTCGTAAGCGATGCGACAAAACCGACTAACTTAACGAGTAAACGAGAACTGCGACGTTTGACAACATTGATGAAACCATCAAACGACAAAACCTCAGACATGGACGAAGATGAACGACTTCTGGATACTCAGGGTAACTTTACAGAAATTACCTCGGCATTAATTATACATTCCGATTCCACACCAAGCATGATGCTCGGGCGTTCAAGTCGTACTACGAAATCGTCCAAATTGTCCAGAACAACAAAGCGTGGTGTCGAACTACGTAGTCAGTATCAAAGTCGACCACCTTATCCACAAAAGGTTGTTGTCAACGGTCCTAATACAAGTGATCAATACGAAATTGAAATTAATATACGACAAACGAATAAAAGTCCAGTAACGCGACCCGTGGAATCAGATTATTCCGAATACACTACATCGACTAATTACAAGCCCTTCAATAGCTATGAGAACAGTTATGCCCCAAATTATTTGCATAAATTTGCGAGTACAACGCCTAGCTACACCTATTATCCAACTCATAGGGACATCAATTTGCCACTACAAAAAACCAAACCCCCGACTATTATCTACTTGAACGACATTGAAGATAGACGGACTTCCACCCGACCACCGAACATCTTCCAAAATTTCTTAAGCTTTGCCACTAACGGACTTAACCCAAATATAAATAAACGACCTACTGAGGCAACTGATCTGAGTCCGATCGCAGCGGGCCAAAAGCCTCGACCCTATCACGAGGCTTCTGTGGTTAACAGTCCGCTTAGCGGAAGTTACTCACAAGCTGGATATGCTACCTCTGGGCTATCACATCCCGTTTCAACAAGCTCCCAAATGGGCGTCAATTCCCCATCAACCTATCTTCATGCGTCTAGTAGTGTCATTAGTTCAGGCCACTTTGGCAGTATTTCAGGTGTAGCAAGTGCAAATGGAGCCGATAGTATATTCAGCTTTAATATACGGCCACGTCCTCATAATAATGCTAATCCTTATCCTGTTTTTAGTTCAAATGCACGTCCCCAAAGTTTTGGTGCTAGTTATGGTTACGCATCGCACGTACCTTATCAGCAGAGCCAGCCAGATCTATATTATGATCGAGAACTGAGCCAGACTCATACGAGTCCCTTCTCCACTGGCACTGCCGCTGGACAGAAACCTTGGTCGCAGCCACAGTATTATGATCGCAGTCCTCAACTGAAGGAAATAGGCAATAGTAACAATGATCAATCGAACACGGACCACAAACTAGACTTACGAGATTATGACTATCTAAGCCGAACGCTGGCAAATATAACTGAAGGCGAAAATCTACACGACACCACTGAAGATTACGTGTACGACGAAGATGAGCCAAATAAAATCATTGACTTCGCAAACTTAGGCAAACAAGCAGGTTACCTGAAACTCTCCTCCCAGAATGACATACGAACGGAATTTAAGGACGAAGTATCGAAAAATATTTCTAGGAACAACGAAAACAGGACTTATGTGGACGACAATTACGTACTTCCCATGCTAGAAAACAACCCAATGACATACGTTACGGAAATGCCCAAGCCTATACTTTCTACCTCCACTAACAGTAATGTTAGCGTTTTTCCGGATAGTATAAGCAAGAAGCTAGGCAGTAAAATATTAGCAGAGACTATTGAATATGACGCACAGGCTGAAAGCTTAAAGCAGTCCGCCCGTTATAAACAACACACCAATGTGGCCTTCGCACCTATAATCTTGCTTACTAAGCCGGACAGGTGAGTTAATATTGTACCACATTTCCGAAATTTCAGATTATAAATGTAATTGCATTTCTTTTTAGACCCGATAATTGGGTCATTTATAACAAAACAAATGAGGAGCCGCTATTACCACAGCCACCAATAGTGTCCACTGGTATAGGTGCAGAGCCAACAGTAGAAGTGCCCACGCCTTTCAACAATGGGAAACGAAACAAAGGATTTAAACATGAAGCTAGTGAGATTGAGATTGAAAAAGAAAGCAGAAGAAATGCCAAATTAAATTAAGAATATTTATGTATTCATTTAATTAGTACAAGTTTATGGACGTGTACACCTTTTAAAACTCATGCAATACTATTTATTTAATAAATATTTAATACATATTATCTATGTAAATATTTTGAACTCAGCTCTATTTGGCACGTACCAAAGAGTTACCAGATGTCTGTTTTACTGGCTACATCATCGAACATTTCTGAAAAATAGAATCTTCCGCCGGATTATTTCTTAAGTGACTGTAAGAGAGGAACTGCTAATAAAGTCACATCAATGATGATGCAACAATGATTCTGAAAATGTGGCCGTATCTTGGCTAATATTTTTGTATACCTATCGAAAAAGTGCGATATCGATGGTAAATAACAGATGTTTACATACAAATTTTGCCGCTTTATAGCTGTTTATATTCAACATGGACTAATAACCTATGTCCACTGCATCAAAAAACTTATTTTCTGTTCAGGTCGCATATTACGTTCGCCCCATGTAAAAAATCATAAAAAAAAGTAGTTTCGAAACGTATAAACTGAGTAGCAGTGGATATTTCCACTATTATTATAGCCTATTAGCTATAACGGCGAAATGCTTTTTAGTGGTCAAAATAATAAAAATAAACTCAGGCAGAAAGAAAAATAAATGGAAATAAATTAACCGAATATAAGAAATTTAATAAATAATGCGACACTGAAGAATTCAAAATATTTATTTAATAAACATCTCGCTTAAAATCATATCATATGATAATATTCCTTTACAAAGTGGCCAATTTGATCGTTGTTTTCTTATATCTCCAGCAATTCCTTTTTATTTTTTGCTTTGTTCCTTAAAGCAATTACAAAGCAATTTAAAATAATATTCAAGCGCCAAAATTTGTAAGTGGAATAATCAGCTGATTTCCATCGATGTCGCACTTTGTTCGATAAATATACTAAAATATTATCTTAAATACAGCTAAATTTTCAGAATCATTGCCGCATCTTTAGTGATTAGATTAGATGATTACCTCCATTAGACGTCCCTCTCTGCCAAACAACCACTTAAGACTTTACAGAACGAGTGGCTTAATATGATGCAAAACGGAAATAAGTAGAGTTAATTGATCAATATTAAGTTACATTTTTTACAAACATACTTTTCGAATAAGTAATTAAATGCTTATTTCTGGTTGATTTTATATTCTTCTTCCTGCCTGTTTGTTTATTTTAGGATCGCCTAATTCAAAGCGCTTGGTGTAAATGTACACAATATTAAAAATGTACATAATATTACCAAATAGTAGTGTTACCAAACAATCACTTTGCCTTTTTTTAAGTATATTTTTTCAAGGAAAAACGGTATATTATATATAAAATTCTTATTAGGGCTTGCAATCGTGCGGTCACAACAATTTATGGCCGATAAACTGAATAATCTGTATTGACCGGGCAAATTTTCGCTTTCCAAGTAGATATTAATAAATTAGAGACTGTGTAATATATAAAAAAATCGATGCGTGAGGCTGCTTTTTTGTGGCGTCGAGTTCGCTTGCTGTTCAATTGCTAGCTAGTTTTATAGGCCGTTGCTTCCGATGATGTCGGTAAATTCTTAAGTCTGATTTTTCGAGACTGTGAGGCAATGGAGACTGATTACCAACTTTACGTCGAGTCATTGTCAGGAGTATCATCGGATGACGATGACATCTCCACGGTGGATAGCTCCGATGAGGCCGTTGACAATGAGGAGTCAACAAAAACTAACATGTACAATCACCAAATTCAAGTGCAGTCACGTACTAGAAATTTGGTGCAAATGTTGTTCGACAGAGAGGTAAGTAGGAACACACACACACATTCGTGTTAAAATATATGAATTGATATTTACCCACGCTCGAACAAAACACAGAGAACAGGATACTTCTCAGGTGCGTCGCGTGCTGGTCAAAAACAAAAGCTTCCCTATGATAAAGTGCCAAATCGATTAAAACTGTATCTCAAGGATGTATTGGCTAGCAATGCTGTGGAGGGGTAAGCGGCCACAGTGCGTGGCTGGTTTAGGGAGCTGAATATTCAACACTCGATCTAAGAATATTGTTACAGGCATATATTCATGGGATTGACTGCCTGTGGACAGTATATGATCAGTCATCGCGTTGTGTGCAACGACAACACGTCGCTCAATCATTACTCCTTTAATGTGGGATACAAATACACGTACGTAGAGTGCAACATCTACAAAAGTATTTAATATGTAAATTATATATTCTTACTTATTTTTTTAGTCTTTACTTTTGGCTCTTTCAACCTCATAAAAAATTGAGATACTTCTTCTCACGCCGACTGTTTGATGATCATGTGGTCGACAATTTGAAATCAGTGACGATGACCCAATGGAAGAATGCAGATAAGCAGATTTTGGTGGTTCATGGTGCCGCCACAGAAGAGAGCGAAGAAAGCTATATAACATATATAAAAGTTCCTAAGCTTGGTTGTTTGGAGTGTAAAAAGTTAAACGACGACGGTCCCTGTAATTATCTTTCAATTCAAATACGAGTTCATTGCAGTTCTATGTTGCATTATATTATTATTATATTATATATTCTAATTTATGGTGTAATTACAGATTCCTTTTACAATGCTCATTGCCTGAATTGCCATTTAACGGTACACACTAAATATTCCTCAACGGAAACAGATCCCCGATTTGAACCGCACCTGAATCTTTTGTGTCCCGAGAGAATTTTGATTATATCGAATGGTTTTATGCATATGCTGCGCATAGATGTGGACACGCCGGTCGTATCCAGCACAATGAACAACAACTGCTTGCATCAATATAATCTGACTGCCTCGCAACATCAGTTTTTGTTGCTGCCACGCACGCCGCTGACTAATGACGAAGATCGCAATTCTGTGCCAATTACTGGATCTGAGGCGGATAGTGAGCACAGTGTGGTGGCGCGAATAATTGCGGATTTCAGTGATATCGAAACGGATCATACTCAGCGAAGTAATAATAGCATTAACAACAACGAAAATCAACATCGCATCAACGTAGAACAGAGTAGTGCCAGTTATGAGAAACTCATCTTATCATCCAACTGCAGTAGTAGTTTGACGGCGTCTAACATGACTCTGATGGAAACCACCCTGCCAGTATCAATGCAATGCAATGGAGTTGGCTCCAATGAGTCCAGCCAGTCAAGGAAGCGGAATCAGCGTATAGTCACAAAGTCTTACCGCAATGGAATCACAACAATTGATGTTCAAGTAAGATTGCGTCGACCATGCCAATTGCTATATGGGTAATTTCATGGCGAAATTTGTCCCGTGCGAGACTTTTTACAGAGCACTGCAGTGAAAATAACATAAGCTGAAACAATTTGAAAAATAAGTGAATGTTATTCTTAAAGCTCTAGATAAGCACTATATTTAGAGCTAAGATTGATTTTAGGAACTTGATCCGATAAAATATATAATTTCGTTCATTTTTTGGTTTTGCGTAATTGGTTAATTTTTGCAATTATGACAACAGAAAACAAAACGGAAAAAAATTCCAAAACCATTCTTAGCTCTAATTAAATTACTTATCTAGAGCTATAAAAATAAACTTTTCTAATTTTCAAAATTGTTTCAGTTTATGTTATTTTCAATGTAAAGAGTCTCGCACGGGACAAATTCCGTTTTGGAATTACCCATATATTAAACATAGTCTTTTAATTTTCAGAATACACCAGCTTCGAGCTCCATGACTGACAAGTCGAATGCCTACGAGTTTTCAGAAGATAACGAGAAGTGTGAGAAGATTTCAATATTTCGAAAGCGACGACTCGCAGATAAAAAGTATGAGTTTTCCGAAGATAATTCTGAAAACATTCTACCTTTTACCAAAATTAGATCGGCAGGACGTACATTTAGTACCTCCACTACCAGTTCCACGGCTCAACGCAGTATACATCGATTTTCACCAACAGCACACTTTTTTCATAACTCCCCATGTGCTTCGCCTTCTTCCTCCCCGCATCCATCACAGTCTGCTCATACTCCCCCTGCAGCACCACATATTGGATTCCGCTCACCGCCATCTAGTTCGAATCTAATGCGATCGCCCAATCGTAATGCAAACACAGTCACTATGGGTGCACAAATCTACAACCAAAAGTCACCACCTCTTTCCCAAGCAACTCAACAGATGCTAAACTATAAGGCTGTTGGACCTTTGGGAGCACTATCTCCACTACAGGTGTCCATGGCTAAGCGCTTTGATATTGGCGGCTCCATTTCCCCCAACGCGGGGATGTCTTTTCTTTCGCCACGACGTGATGAGCAGAGAATTGTAGAAATGCCAGTACAAGGCGGTGTAATGCCAGAAATGCCGGTATGTACCAAAATACTGCAGCGTCGTTATGTTGATGAGGATGATGCGACCTCAGTGATTACCAGTGAAGAGGGTAAGTATACCTTATACCTTTTATTTATTTGGCTCTCACACTTAACATCGTTTTCGTACACAGACGATTGTATTTCCCCAGGCTATCACACGTCGCTTCCAATGGAGGTGCACGGTTCTTGTTACTCAGAAATGCAAATGATTTCTCAAGCATCATACCAACGATTACGGTGTAGCAGTGTCGTAGTAACGCAAAACTCTTTTGATCTCGAAACCTTCACATACTACGTCATTAGTATGATCTGTCAAAAGCATCAAAAAATCTACAACGTATTTTATGATTGGGCATATGAATTCATAAATGTATGCCCGATAAGCCATACCATAAGCTTTTTGCTAATGGCACAATTTTCGGCTAGAGATCAGATGCCAACAACTCCTACGAATTGCCTCTACTGCACAGGTCGAATGGGATGTGTTTTTCATAATCGACAATATGAATGTCGTATTCTTTTCACCTGGAACATGGATAGCGGGCAATGGCAAGTCCTTGATTATGGAGAGCTTAAGGAAATGCACGAACTTTTCAGCCCACTTAAACGGTTGGGGAAGTCTCGCTTAACACTGGCACAATTGGCTCGCCAAACGGCACAGGAAATGACAGCCAGTTTAAATGGTTTACCCGATTATTATTCTAATTTGCGAGTGCTCAATTCGGATATGAAGAAATCAAAATCATCCATATGTGATCTAGATAACATGGTAGAGTTTCATCTCAAACGCACAAACAACGAAATGACCTAAGTCCAAGAAAAGCCCTACAACCACATAGCATTGGACACTCTTGTTTTTCTCAAAATATACACATACAACTGCTCTAGTTCAGTTGTAAACAATTTATGGCTTTGTATCTAGTTTTAAATGAATAAACCTTTGTGCAACGAAATACTTTTGCATATGGTTAAAATGCGTCCTAATTTTGACTGAAGTAGTTTAATTTATAAGAAGTTCTACGACATAGATTAACATATATAGATTGATATTTCTCAAATGATATCTTTTGCTTAAATTAGTTATTAATTATGTAAAAAATTACGAATATGGTACTAATAAACGTATGTATTTTATAGAATAATTCGATTTCGCCTATTCGATAAGTAAGCTTGAATATACAAATCCAATGTACTATATTTGTTATTTAAATTTATATCTTATTTTGAAAAAAGTAATATTCTGGTAGTATTGCTAATACTTGACACCCTATTTCATTTTGAAACGTAATAAACATATGTTTATTTAAGTATGACTTTGAAACGATAATTATTTAATTTTTGTCGAACTACTTTATTAATGCTCGTCAATGGATTGTCTTGTTATTACAGAATAAACAAGTAAGAAAGCTACAGTCGAAAATTGCTCGACTTTGAGATACTCGCTACTGCTGTAATATTCTCAAAAATATACCGAATGACATATTTGGTATATCAGTACCGCATATAGTACCGCATTCAAAATATACCATAGACGGCACAATATACCAGATTGTTAGCCAAAGCAACTAAAGCCAAAGCAACTAGTAAGTAGGCGTTTTTGCCAAAAACAGTATTTCCTTAATAATAACTTCGACAATTTTTATCTGATCGCAACCAAATTTTCAGGAATCACAATTACTCTAGTTATTATTGTATATACCAATTCGCGACTCTAGCTTTAAAATTAAGCTTGTTATTCAATTTGCTGTCGACAAAAAAATTATAGTTCTATCTCTCATACTCTCTGAGGTCTAGATGTTCATACGGACAGACGGACATGAATAGATCGTCTCGCCTGTTGACGCTGATTAAGAATATCTATACTTTATAGGGTCGGAGATTCCTCCTTCTACCTGTTACATACATTTCCTGGCAGCACGAAGTTATAATACCCTTCTACTCTATGGGTAGCGGGTATAAAATATATACAAATGCACATTTTCATAATCAGATTCTGATCATTTTTTTTTCTCAAAAAGGAATAGTTATGAAATTAAATGTTTTTATTGAATGATCAGCTAGATGACACACTGATTTATCATTTGATACAAAAAAAAGTAAATACAGTTAACTTTAGTTGTATGTTAGTACTGTACATTTTTCTATTTAGGTACCCAATATACATTATCATTATACATTACATTAACATTATCGCAAGCAAAACGTTTTCGAAAAATTCAACGTTTTAGCTTTGAGATCGCAATATACTTAAGCAAACTTTACCTAAAATCAAGTTTTGGCTTTAACCCATAGTGTTCATGGAATCACAGAATTAAGAATTTATATGTACATATATGTATTTTCATGGTCAATCATTGTCTGACCAAGTAAACAATTTTGTTTTTCGAAAATCGGTTTATTTATTAACTTTACATATATTAATAAGTTCGGTATCTTTTATAATAAACATTTTCACACGCATGCGCTTATGTAATAACGGATGTTGGAACTATGAACATGAAAAAATATCAATTATTATGCTCCATGTATCCATGTATCAAGGTCAACATTTTCATGGAATTTCTCAAATTTTTTTTGTCAGATGAACAGAAGTTACACAATCCTTACGGCTTCATAATTCCTTTAGTCAACGTTTTTTTAGTTTAGTTATTTAGTTAGTTAGTTATGTCATGGTGATGTTGTAGATGGACCACTTTGTGATATTTGTTCCCCAATTCCAACACTATAATAAGATTTTAAATATACTTTGTTTTTGCTCTTCAATAAAAATACTCACCGATTAGCTAACGATTTTAAAACATCTTTTTTTAAAATTGTTGCTACAAACAAGATGATACCTTGGTTGCAATTAAAAATGTCCAAAATTGTAGTTCCTATATGGTTAAATTCTCCAAAATATGATATAACTTCCAAAATCCATAGAACTCCCATTATGATAAAAAGCCTTAAAAACATCGCAAAACTGAAAATACATTAAGTTTTATTATGAAGGAAAAATAAATTATGAATGAGCTTACTTAGTCAGACTCCTTAGACTTCTTTGGCTTTCCGAATTTATCAACTGAAGTCTATTTTTCCTATTTTGAACGAATATCTCACTGGCGGTTTTAATAAATAGTGTTGTGCTTAATGTTAGGTAAATACCTATTGGACCATAATAGTAGATTCTTGCCGACCAAGCAGTTGCTGTATCAATTATAAAATAAATATTTAATATTAAACGTAAAGTAAAAGGTAATTAAATATCCTACTATCGATCCAACAAGCATAAGTTCCGATATTAGGTGCCCATTTTGAGTCTATGTTTACCACCAACGCAACAATATAAGTTACTAAAAGTTGTAAAGCGGCAAGGCACAGTGGGCGATTTGGTCCCGCTAGCGGCATTTAATTCAAATTTTCAAATTTAAAAATCCGTTTATATTTTTTCACATATCGATAGCAGATGCTTTGATTAGATTTTTAAAAGCTTTTGAAAGCTCTACGATCAGCTGATCATCAGCTGTGATCGGTCAAACACACCATATGATTTCGCAAAGAGCTTTACACAATTTTTTCTCTTTGCGCGCATGGAATTTGAGTTCCTCGGAAATTTACAATTTTTGGTGAATTTGTTCGAAGTTTGGTTTTTTATTATATTCAAGGTATGTATTTTCAAAAAAATTAATGTTTGTGACCGGTCTATAAATGTGTAGCTCATAAAACGTAGTGGTAATTCAGTGTATTAACAACTAGCCCGGATTAGCGTACACCTGTCTTTCGTGGAGTAGAACTTAATTTATTCAACTAAGTTCAGTCTAACTCCTTTATTAGCCGAAAGTGTGAATCAGTGGCGTCCAAAATGTGTAATATCAACTGCTATTATCTGCTAGCCTTGAAACTATGGTACTTTGTAGACACAGTGTTAGTACCAAAAAGGGATCTTTTTTTAGTATTGCACTCAGAAGTCATCCCATTTTTTTCCATCATCCCATCATTTTTTAGATATAGTTTATATATGAAATATGTTAATTGAAGTTCAAATAAAATAAAAGTACAACAAAATTTTAAATTTAAAAAAAAAAAATTTTTAAATTAAAAAAAAAAATTTAAAAAAAAATTAAAAAAAAAAATTGTTTAACTTAAAAAATTCTATGATTTTTTTCTGATCAGTGAAAAAAAACCGAATGAAGATATCTATTTTAGTTTAGAAGTTATTAATTAAATGCCGCTAGCGGGACCAAATCGCCCACTGTGCAAGGCCCCAAACAAATATATGGTAATTCAAATATCTTGTCCTGCGAGTAATGACAATAGTGTTAAATGCTTTCCATAAATCGTAGTTTATAATTAAAAGCCAAAGAAATGTGGATATTGTAAAATAGTAACCAATATATCCTAAAAAATACAAGAATGATTAATTAAGGATCAAATTTGTAATCTCAATCATACCTGTTAACTGGCACAATACTTTTTGATGTGGCTCGATCCATTGAAAACGTACAATAACAATAAGTATAAAACTTAGGGTCAAACAACTGAAGTAGCATATAGAGCATTTAAAATAATCTCCTTTAAAATTCGGTAAAATCAAATACACAATTATGACCATAAGTAAGAAGAATATAGATACCGATTGCACTGCAAAAGAATTAAATAAGTTCAGTTATATTATAATAGACTTCAATGATAGTTTCTTAAATCACTGTTCCCAGATGAGTAAAATTTTGAACGTACGGAAAAGAAATATATTTCGCAAGCTCTAAAAAATTTAGATTGACCATTTTTGGAAACCTTTGGACACACTACTCAACCATTTGCTTATTAAATAAATGCTTTATTAAAAAAAAAACAGATGAAATCTCATTCATTGCCTATTTCTATGACGAAAATATCCTAAGCACATATTATTGTAAATTGGTTGAAATAATTTTAGTTGTTAAATTCCATATATAGTGTTTCGACTCCACAATATTAATTAATTTCTCATCACGAGCAAATGCCTTAGACACTTCATTCTTAATTTTAAATTTTAAATTATCCGTCTTGATGTCTCTCTTCACTTTGCCGATATGAGAGCGGAATAATAGGTTGTATATTTTTCGCATGTGCTGATTTGATTTAAAAATTTTGGTGTACTGGGAACTGCGAAATGAGTAGAAGGGTATTATAACTTTGTGCCGGCAGGAAGAAGGCATCTCCGACCTCATAAAGTATATATATTCTTGATCAGCGTCAACAGCCGAGACGATCTAGCCATGTCCGTCTGTCTGTCTGTCTATATGAAACACTGGATCTGAGAGAATATAAGAGATAGAGCTATATGTTTGCACGCAGATCAAGTTTGTTTAAAATTTTTTGCCACGCCCACTTTCGCCCCGCAAATCAACCAAAATCGAATAACAAGCATAATTATAAAGCTAGAGTCGAATTTTGGTATATACAATAATAACTATAGTAATTGTGATTCCTGAAAAATTTGTTGCGATCAGATAAAAATTGCAAAAACGCCTACTTACTAGGTCTTAGTTTATTTGCCGTCTATGGTATATTTTAGATGTGGCACTATATCGATATACAAAATATACCATTTGGTAATTTTTTTGCTTTTATTCAAAATGGGTAGCGGGTATATCACAGTCGAGCACACTCGACTGTAGCTTTCTTAGTGCTAAGCACTAAACACGTGTATCTACAGTGGCGGGATGATGAAGTAGTTGATTATTGCAATTTTTCCGATTAAGTACGAAATATAATGTTTAGTGTTAGTGAAAACCTATAATTAATCAGACATACTAGACTTATGGTCAAATTTAATATTTCATAACTATTCTTTGGATAGGAGAGTAACATCAAAGTCACAACTACTTGGACATTATATTTACTTACTGTAAGCGTTAGTATGGTCTGGAGGTTTAAGGCAATGATGCGGCACAAGCTTGTAGAGATCTTGAAATTTTCGAGGTTGTAAACAATAATCCTGCTTTGGAAGTAGTGCGCTGTCAAAATGTCTGAGAAGAGTGCCATTCTGATGATAAATTTAAGTAATTAAATATATGTTTGTATTTAGTAAACTAAAACATACTTCGTACAAAGTCCAAGTGTGGTCTGGATTGTCAGGTTCAAGATAATTATGATCATGACACGGTACAGGAAGATGTTGTTGCACCATGAATTCCAAGTCGCTTATATTTTTTTGTTAGTGTTTCATTATATGTTATGTTTAATAACATATTATAATGTATATTTTTATCAATATCTTCGCAAGTTCGTCTACCGTTTAAAAGCAATTGTTTTGGATTACAGCAAAATCGTATGCACGTTTTTAAATGACATACACAACCCCTTATATGCTTGGGCACCGTTTCGTAATCGCCATTAAATAAAATTTGGAAATTGTATTCCTGCGTTTTTTTCTTTTGGTATCAATACATCTTCGTACTGATATGATCCATTTTTAAATTTAATGCTGTTTGTAAGGTCAACGGTATCGAAATAATCACATCCTTGGAATATGTAAAATATGCCAAATATAAGAAATACTCTTAACTGATTCTTCATAGCCTAGAAGATAAATTTGAAATTAAAAATGTTAAATTTTTATATTGCACATTCTGAGCATAATTAATGTTACATTAACAAATATGTAATTCCATTTATATAATTCTCTTACAGTATGAATTAATCGAATAGGAAATATAAATAAATGTAGAAAATTTAAGTATTCTGGTACGAGTGTTATTCTTGAATTGGTATAATAAACTGAATTGAAATTATTTACTGCATTAACAATTCATAAGATTTAAAAAATCGATTGGATACATTTTATGATTACTCATAAACTTCTTATCGTTTATAACATAATTATTCTACATATGCATACATATGGCATTCTTAATGTGTGTATATACTTATGAAGTACATATTAGGTACTTAAAGGCCTGCTGATAAGTAAGAACCCAAGTCCAAAATCGTTTTAAAACAATCCAGTTTTGTGGAGCTTGTCAATACATTTTTATACTAAACTATAAAATTCCAGTTCAATAATATAATGTTAATGAAAGCTTCAGAAAGTCCTAAGAAATTGTAAATTTGATGCAATCAAACCCACTCTGCTAAGTGCAAGCATTTTTGTTGATTGGTGATAATGCCATTCTTATTCCACCAAAAAATGTTGCAAAAATTGTTTCTTTTAAATTACTTAAAACATGTTAATAAGAACAATTTATATATATATTATTATATATATTTCAGACAACAAATGTATAATTTTTTTTAATGTTATAAAATTGATTTCTAATTTATTTTCACAAGAAATCTTAACAAAATCAACCACCGTCCAGCGAATAATGGAATTAAGGCATATACATATTATTAATTCTTATTTTTATTGTGATGAAGTATGTATGTATGTATATACAAAGAAACAATTTTGTATTTTTTTATTAGCGACAGTAATCTTTAGTGGTCTTTACATTTTTGCTCAGCAAAATGAAAAAATGTGTTTAAATGAATAATTATTGATTGTTTTGCAGTAATCTACGGCTCAGACGGTTTAAATGATGATCTTTATATATAACCATAACCACTCAGAACCACATGTACAAGCGAGAGAAATTCAACCACGCTTCATTTCATTGGAAATTAAGTGATGGTGGTAAAATTTTATTTTCATTGCTACAAAAATATTTTTCATTTTAAAGAAAATTCTTAGGAGTTTAATGAAAAAAAATTTGTTAGCAATAATCCATTCGGTTTAGCCCAAATTATACTCTAAACATAAGTCTTAAGATGAGCTAGCACCAGAGTTGGTTGCACCGAACTGCAGGTTACGAAACACACTGCAGCGCATAACCAACGACACGTGCGCAGCGTCAGCAATATTTCGGTAATTAACTTCTGGGAATCAGAATCAGCAGTTGCAGCGGTACAACAACAACAGCAATGTTAATTGCAACTATTGCAATTACAACGGAAACGAGAACAACAGCAAAGTGGCAATGGGAAGGACGGAGCAGCGCCGACGGCATAAGGTGTCTTCATTCTTTATCAAATCATAACTAATGTTTAGTTTATAATCTGAAATGAATAAAATAAAATAAGTTGAGCTTGTCTCGCTAAGTTTATTTTTTATAAACTCATCGCTTTTATTTGGCGCCCGAGCAGGAACCTAATCGAAAGGTAGTTTGACAGACCAATCGCGTAAAACCCCGATGAAACTCGTGAACAGTGATCGTGCAAGTAAAGTGCCACAAAGGTTGATAAGTGGTTTAAACTCCCCGAATAAATAAGTGTCCCGTCACTACCTAGGTCAGGCCAAAAAAATTTTTATTGCCGACGTCCTATAGTGTCAGTTCGTAGGACACCACATGCAAAGTGTGCCCGAGGAGCCCCAGTCACCCATCGCTACTCAGCGAGGGCAAACGGGATTCACCAGCGCAGAAGATTCGCCGAATTGTTAATAGAACTGTAAGAGTAGATATTAAGTGAAACAAGAAAAAGAATAATCAAGTAAAAGGAAAAACGAAAAGAAACAAAGAATTAAGAATAAAACAAATCAAAAGAAACATCCAACACAGTCTGCTCATACTCCGCCTGCAGCACCACATATTGGATTTCGCTCACCGCCATCTAGCTCGAATCTAATGCGATCGCCCAATCGTAATGCAAGCACAGCCACTATGGGTGCACAAATCTACAACCAGAAGTCACCACCTCTTTCCCAAGCAACTCAACAGATGCTAAACTATAAGGCTGTTGGACCTTTGGGAGCACTATCTCCACTACAGGTGTCCATGGCTAAGCGCTTTGATATTGGCGGCTCCATTTCCTCCAACGCGGGGATGTCTTTTCTTTCGCCACGACGTGATGAGCAGAGAATTGTAGAAATGCCAGTGCAAGGCGGTGTAATGCCAGAAATGCCGGTATGTACCAAAAAACTGCAGCGTCGTTATGTTGATGAGGATGATGCGACCTCAGTGATTACCAGTGAAGAGGGTAAGTATACCTTATACCTTTTATTTATTTGGCTCTCACACTTAACATCGTTTTCGTACACAGACGATTGTATTTCCCCAGGCTATCACACGTCGCTTCCAATGGAGGTGCACGGTTCTTGTTACTCAGAAATGCAAATGATTTCTCAAGCATCATACCAACGATTACGGTGTAGCAGTGTCGTAGTAACGCAAAACTCTTTGATCTCGAAACCTTCACATACTACGTCATTAGTATGATCTGTCAAAAGCATCAAAAAATCTAAAATTTTTTTTATGATTGGGCATATGAATTTATAAATGTATGCCCGGTAAGCCATACCATAAGCTTTTTGCTAATGGCACAATTTTCGGCTAGAAATCAGATGCCAACAACTCCTACGAATTGCCTCTACTGCACAGGTCGAATGGGATGTGTTTTTCATAATCGACAATATGAATGTCGTATTCTTTTCACCTGGAACATGGATAGCGGGCAATGGCAAGTCCTTGATTATGGAGAGCTTAAGGAAATGCACGAACTTTTCAGCCCACTTAAACGGTTGGGGAAGTCTCGCTTAACACTGGCACAATTGGCTCGCCAAACGGCACAGGAAATGACAGCCAGTTTAAATGGTTTACCCGATTATTGTTCTAATTTGCGAGTGCTCAATTCGGATATGAAGAAATCAAAATCATCCATATGTGATCTAGATAACATGGTAGAGTTTCATCTCAAACGCACAAACAACGAAATGACCTAAGTCCAAGAAAAGCCCTACAACCACATAGCATTGGACACTCTTGTTTTTCTCAAAATATACACATACAACTGCTCTAGTTCAGTTTTAAACAATTTATGGCTTTGTATGTATATAGTTTTAAATGAATAAACCTTTGTGCAACGAAATACTTTTGCATAGGGTTAAAATTTTGACTGAAGTAGTTTAATTTATAAGAAGTTCTACGACATAGATTAACATGTATAGATTGATATTTCTCAAATGATATCTTTTGCTTAAATTAGTTATTAATTATGTAAAAATTACAAATATGGTACTAATAAACGTATGTATTTAATACAGATTAGTTCGGTTTCGCCTACGCGCTTCAATAAGTCTAATGTACGATATTTGTTATTTAAATTTATGTCACAGAATAAACAAGTAAGAAAGCTACAGCCGAGTGTGCTCGGCTGTGGGATACCAGCTACCCATTTTGAATGAAATCAAAATATTGCGGTAACATTCTCAAAAATATACCGAAAGTACTAAAAATATACCGAACGATATATTTGGTATATCGATATAATTCCGTATTCATAATATACCATAGACGGCACAATAAGACAAGTAGGCGTTTTTGCTCATACAACAGTATTTCTTTAATAACTTCGACAATTTTTATCTGATCGCAACCAAATTTTCAGGAATCACAATTACTATAGTTATTATTGTATATACCAATTCGCGACTCTAGCTTTAAAATTAAGCTTGTAATTCGATTTTTGTTTATTTGCGGGGGCGGAAGTGACCATGGTAAAAATTTAAAACAAACTATCGGCGAGCAAGCATAATAAATGCTGTCGAAAACAAATTATAGCTCTATCTCTTATAGTCTCTGAGATCTAGGTGTTCATACGGACAGATAGACAGACGGACATGGCTTTGAGATCGCCTTATTCTTAAGCAAACTTTACCTAAAATCAAGTTTTGGTTTTAACTGATAGTGTTCATGGAATCACAGAAGCGGACGTAATTGTCAAGATCATGGCGCGCTTATTAAGTATATATATGTATATATGTACATATATGTATTTTTATGGTCAATCATTGTCTGACCAAGTAAACAATTTTATTTTTTCAAAAATCAGTTTATTTACTTTATATTAATAATAAATTAATAAGTTCGGTATCTTTTATAATCAAAATTTGTACACGCAAAAGCTAATAGCGAAAGCTATTACATTAGCGCAGCTGTAATATTCTTACGATGTTTTGGGCTAACATATGAACATGAAGAAATATTAATTATTAAAATATTAGGGTAGAATATGCCGCGTATGCTCCATCTATCTAGCATTGTACCGTTTTTGACATCGAGTTGTATTTTACTTTTTTCAAAGAACAACATTTCTATAGATTAGGCAAAATATCTTGCGTACAATTTAAAAATTTTTTATCGCTTGGGCGTTGATACAATCAGTCAGTGAATGAGGATAAACAACTTGACCCGGTGAACTTTGTTCCGCCCTTATGACAATAAATAAGCAGATTGTGTTATTTTTTATTATTTCATTCATTATTATTTCTGTATTTTAGTACATACATAGAGTGCTCTTCAGTAAGAAATAATGTTTGGAAATACATTGTTGATAAGTTCGTCTTTTGATGAGCGAGAGAAAAAACAGAAAAAATTCCTCAAATTTTTTGTCAGATGTATAGAAATTACACAATCCTCGCGGCTTCATAATGCCTTTAGTCATTAGTTTTTCAGTTATTTGCATATGTCATGGTGATGTTGTAGATGGACCACTTTTTGATATTTGTTTCCCAATTCCAACGCTATAATAAGATTTTAAATATGCTTTGTTTTTGCTCTCCAATAAAAATACTCATCGATTAGCTAACGATTTTAATACATATTTTTTTAAAATTATTGCTACATACAAGATGATTCCTTGGTTCCGAATTTTTTAACTGAAGTCTATTTTTCCTATTTTGAACGAATATCTCACTGGCGGTTTTAATAAATAGTGTTGTGCTTAATGTTAGGTAAATACCTATTGAACCATAATAGTAGATTCTTGCCGACCAAGCAGTTTCTGTATGAATTATAAAATAAATATTTAATATTAAACGTAAAGTAAAAGGTAATTAAATATCCTACTATCGATCCAACAAGCATAAGTTCCGATATTAGGTGCCCATTTTGAGTCTATGTTTACCACCAACGCAACAATATAAGTTAATAAAAGTTGTAAAGGCCCCAAACAAATATATTGTAATTCAAATATCTTGTCCTGCGAGTAATGACAATAGTGTTAAATGCTTTCCATAAATCGTAGTTTATATTTAAAAGCCAAAGAAATGTGGATATTGTAAAATAGTAACCAATATATCCTAAAAAATACAAGAATGATTAATTAAGGATCAAATTTGTAATCTCAATCATACCTGTTAACTGGCACAATACTTTTTGATGTGGCTCGATCCATTGAAAACGTACAATAACAATAAGTATAAAACTTAGGGTCAAACAACTGAAGTAGCATATAGAGCATTTAAAATAATCTCCTTTAAAATAAATAAGTAAGAAGAATATCGATACCGATTGCACTGCAAAAGAATTAAATAAGTTCAGTTATATTATAATAGACTTCAATGATAGTTTCTTAAATCACTGTTCCCAGATGAGTAAAATTTTGAACGTACGGAAAAGAAATATATTTCGCAAGCTCTAAAAAATTTAGATTGACCATTTTTGGAAACCTTTGGACACACTACTCAACCATTTGCTTATTAAATAAATGCTTTATTAAAAAAAAAAACAGATGAAATCTCATTCATTGCCTATTTCTATGACGAAAATATCCTAAGCACATATTATTGTAAATTGGTTGAAATAATTTTAGTTGTTAAATTCCATATATAGTGTTTCGACTCCACAATATTAATTAATTTCTCATCACGAGCAAATGCCTTAGACACTTTATTCTTAATTTTAAATTTTAAATTATTCGTCTTGATGTCTCTCTTCACTTTGCCGATATGAGAGCGGAATAATAGGTTGTATATTTTTCGCATGTGCTGATTTGATTTAAAATTTTGGTGTACTGGGAACTGCGAAATGAGTAGAAGGGTATTATAACTTTGTGCCGGCAGGAAGAAGGCATCTCCGACCTCATAAAGTATATATATTCTTGATCAGCGTCAACAGCCGAGACGATCTAGCCATGTCCGTCTGTCTGTCTGTCTATATGAAACACTGGATCTGAGAGAATATAAGAGATAGAGCTATATGTTTGCACGCAGATCAAGTTTGTTTAAAATTTTTGCCACGCCCACTTTCGCCCCGCAAATCAACCAAAATCGAATAACAAGCATAATTATAAAGCTAGAGTCGAATTTTGGTATATACAATAATAACTATAGTAATTGTGATTCCTGAAAAATTTGTTGCGATCAGATAAAAATTGCAAAAACGCCTACTTACTAGGTCTTAGTTTATTTGCCGTCTATGGTATATTTTAGATGTGGCACTATATCGATATACAAAATATACCATTTGGTAATTTTTTGCTTTTATTCAAAATGGGTAGCGGGTATATCACAGTCGAGCACACTCGACTGTAGCTTTCTTAGTGCTAAGCACTAAACACGTGTATCTACAGTGGCGGGATGATGAAGTAGTTGATTATTGCAATTTTTCCGATTAAGTACGAAATATAATGTTTAGTGTTAGTGAAAACCTATAATTAATCAGACATACTAGACTTATGGTCAAATTTAATATTTCATAACTATTCTTTGGATAGGAGAGTAACATCAAAGTCACAACTACTTGGACATTATATTTACTTACTGTAAGCGTTAGTATGGTCTGGAGGTTTAAGGCAATGATGCGGCACAAGCTTGTAGAGATCTTGAAATTTTCGAGGTTGTAAACAATAATCCTGCTTTGGAAGTAGTGCGCTGTCAAAATGTCTGAGAAGAGTGCCATTCTGATGTTAAATTTAAGTAATTAAATATCTGTTTGTATTTAGTAAACTAAAACATACTTCGTACAAAGTCCACGTGAGGTCTGGATTGTCAGGTTCAAGATAATTATGATCATGACAAGGTACAGGAAGATGTTGTTGTTCCAAGTCGCTTATATTTTTTATACCCGCTACCCATAGGGTAGAAGGGTATTATAACTTTGTGCCGGCAGGAAATGTATGTAACAGATAGAAGGAGGCATCTCCGACCCTATGAAGTATATATATTCTTGATCAGCGTCAACAGCCGAGACGATATTGCCATGTCCGTCTGTCCGTCTGTGTGTCTGTCCGTCTGTCCGTCCGTCCGTATGAACACCTAGATCTCAGAGACTATAAGAGATAGAGCCATAATTTTTTTTCGATAGCATTTGTTGTGTTTGCACGCAGATCAAGTTTGTTTCAAATTTTTGCCACGCCCACTTCCGCCCCCGCAAATCAAAAAAATCGAATAACAAGCGTAATTTTAAAGCTAGAGTTGCGAATTTTGGTTTATAAAATAATTACTATAGTAGTTATGATTCCTGGTTGCTTGGTTGCGATCAGATAAAAATTGTGGAAGTTATTAAAGAAATACTTTTGTATGGGCAAAAACGCCTACTTACTAGGGCTTTTAGTTGCTTTGGCCGACCATCTGGTACATTGTGCCGTCTATGGTATATTTTGAATGGTGTACTATATCGATATACCAAACATATCATTCGGTATATTTTTAGTATTTTTAGTATTTTCGGTATATTTTGAAAATTATACCGCAATATTTTGGCTTTATTAAATTTGGGTAGCGGGTATCTCACAGTCGAGCACACTCGACTGTAACTTTCTTACTTGTTGTTAGTGTTTCATTATATGTTATGTTTAATAACATATTATAATGTATATTTTTATCAATATCTTCGCAAGTTCGTTTACCTTTTAAAAGAAATTGTATTGGATTACAGCAAAATCGTATGCACGTTTTTAAATGACATACACAACCCCTTATATGCTTGGGCACCGTTTCGTAATCGCCATTAATTTTTTCTTTTTGGTATCAATACATATTTGTACTGATATGATCTATTTTTAAATTTAATGCTGTTTGTAAGGTCAACGGTATCGAAATAATCACATCCTTGGAATATGTAAAATATGCCAAATATAAGAAATACTCTTAACTGATTCTTCATACCCTAGAAGATAAATTTGAAATTAAAAATGTTAAATTTTTATATTGCACATTCTGAGCATAATTAATGTTACATTAACAAATATGTAATTCCATTTATATAATTCTCTTACAGTATGAATTAATCGAATAGGAAATAGAAATAAATGTAGAAAATTTAAGTATTCTGGTACGAGTGTTATTCTTGAATTGGTATAATAAACTGAATTGAAATTATTTACTGCATTAACAATTCATAAGATTTAAAATCGATTGGATACATTTTATGATTACTCATAAACTTCTTATCGTTTATAACATAATTATTCTACATATGCATATGTTACATATGGCATTCTTAATGTGTGTATATACATATATAGTAATATACATATTAGGTACTTAATTATTGATTCTTATTGTTAATGTGATAAATTATGTACATATGTATATACATATATAAAATTATTGTAGGTATTTATTCCCAAATTGTATTTTTCAATACTACTTATTATTATGTATATAAGGTGGAAATAAATACCTACAATAATTTTTTAACCATCCAACTCCCCAGAATAATTGATTTTTCATTGATTGTATGGTTCTTTTTAAATGTTTTAAAGCATCACTCTAATACATGTATGATAGCATTACAATAGCAGGCAAAGGAACAATTATGTATTTTTTTACATTTTTGTTCAGCAAAATGAAAAAATGTGTTTACTCTTTTTGGCGAAAATTTCAAAATAGCATGAATAATTCTTGATTGTTTCTAAATTATATTTTTATACCCGCTACTCATAGGGTTGACTTAACTTTGTGCCGGCAGGAAATTTATGTAACAGGTAGAAGGAGGCATCTCTAACCTTATAAAGTATATATATTTTTGATCAGCGTCAACAGTCGAGACGATCTAGCCATGTCCGTCTGTCCGCCTGTGTGTCTGTCCGTCTGTCCGTATGAACATCTAGATCTCAGAGACTACGAGAGATAGAGCTATAATTTTGCTTTGACTGTATTCATGCAGACCTCTATTGAACACCTGGATCTCAGAGACTATAAGAGATAGCGCTAAAATTTTTCTTCGACAGCATTTGTTATTTTTGCACGCAGATCAAGTTTATTTCAAATCTTTGCCACGCCCACTTCCGCCCCCGCAAATCAAAAAAATCGAATAACAAGCGTAATTTTAAAGCGAATTTTGGTATATATAATAATAACTATAGTAGTTATGATTCCTGAAAATTTGGTTGCGATCAGATAAAAATTGTCGAAGTTATTAAATAAATACTTTTGTATTGCATTTGTTATGTTTGCACACATATCAAGTTTGTTTCAAATTTTTGCCACGCCCACTTCCGCTCCCGCAAATCAACACAAATCGAATAACAAGCGTAATATTATTATTATATATAATAACAACTGAGATAAAATTTGGTTGCGATCAGATAAAAATTGTGGAAGTTATCAAAGAAATACTTTTGTATGGACAAAAACACCTACTTACTGCTTTGGCCGACAATCTGGTATATTGTACAGTCTATGGTATATTTTGAATGTGGTACTATACCGATATACCATTTGGTGTATTTTTTAGTATTTTGTATTTTCGGTATATTTTGCTTTTATTCAAAATGGGTAGCGGGTATCTCACAGTCGAACACACTCGACTGTAGCTTTTTTACTTGTTTTCTATTCACTTGGTCACTACTCGGGCGCCAATTAACAAATCTATTGGTTCGATTTGTAAAAAAAAGCAAATTGCTTTATTGAGTTCAGAATTATAATTAACTTATTACTTATTACTTAAGAATAAATGCTGCTGTTGCTGCCGTCGCTGCTGGTGATTCCACGTTGATGATGGTTGCGCAAATTATATAATTTATTTCTTTGGCGGTTCCAGAATTCTGGGTAATTCTGACTATTCAATTTTTTATTCAAATGATAATAGACTGATATGGTTGAATCCTTGAACAGAAACGAATCTTTAAATTATGTTAGTATTCTAACAATGATAGGAATGGAATAAATCTAAATGAATCACAATTGATGTTAACAAAGAGTTTTTTGTCTTGCAGTATCTCAGATTTGTCATTCATACGGACAGATAAACAAACAAACTGATATGGCTTTATCGTGTCGATTGTTCATGATGATCAAGAAAATATACACTACATAGATGAAGTTGGAGATGCTTCCCTTTGACTGCTGTATACATTTCCTGTAAGTAACAAGTAAGAAAGTTATAGTCGAGTGTGCTCGACTGTGAGATACCCGCTACCCATTTTTAATAAAGGCAAAATATTGCGGTATCATTTTCAAAATATACCGAAAATACTAAAAAATACTAAAAATATACCTAATGGTATGTTTGGTATATCGATATAGTACACCATTCAAAATATACAATAAACGGCACAATGTATCAAATTGTCGGCCAAAGCAACTCAGACCCATAGTAAGTAGGCGTTTTTGCCCATACAAAAGTATTTATTTAATAACTTCCACAATTTTTATCTGATCGCAACCAAATTTTCAGGAATCATAACTACTACAGTAGTTATTGTATATACCAAAATTCGTAGCTCTACACTTACACTTACACTTGTTATTCTTTTTTTTTGATTTGCGGGGCGGAAGTGGGCGTGGCAAAAATTTGAAACAAACTTGATCTGCGTGCAAACATAACAAATGCTTTCGAAAAAAAATTATAACTCTATCTCTTATAGTCTCTGAGATCTAGGTGTTCATACGGACGGACGGACAGACGGACATGGCTATATCGTCTCGGCTGTTGACGCTGATCAAGAATATATATACTTTATAGGGTCGGAGATGCCTCCTTCTACCTGTTACATACATTTCCAGCCGGCATAAAAATTTATAATACGTTATGGTTAACGGGTGTAATCAACCTAATACATAAGTAAAGGGTAGAGTAGACGTAGATGTGTCTGGTCTCGGACAGAAAACCAATGTAACATAGATATTGTCGGTGTTGGATAGTAATAATAAAACAAGTAAGAAAGCTACAGTCAAGTGTGTTCGAATGTGAGATACCCGATACCCTTTTTTTTAATAAAAACACAAAAGTACAGTATTAAAATTAAAATAAACCCAATGAATACTATAAAAATACTATAAATATACCGAATATATAGTAATACATTGAAAATATAGCATATATGTATTTAAAAATATACCTGATTGTCATTTGTTGTTTATGCCGATATATATCGCAACAAAATTCAGAAATAATAAAAACTATAGTTATTATTGTCTGTCTCTATTATCCTTAATACTTGATTTTTATGGAATTGCAGAAGCGGAAGTGGGCGCGTCAAAAATGTAAAAAAAAACTTAATCTGCGTGCAAACATAAGAAGTGCTGTCGGAACAAAATTATATCTCTATCTCTTATAGAGATATTTGTTCATGCAAATGGACGAATCGACAGATAGACGGTTATGTGTATATCGTCTTTTCTGTTGACGCTTATCGAGATTATATAATATATATAATTTATAGGGTCGGAGAAGGTCCCATCTGCCTGTTACATATGTACATTTCCTGGAGGCACAAAATTATCATTGGGTAGCGGGTATAATTAAGGCCATCCATTATTTGATTTATAGAGTGTTGTTTCTAATCTAGAAAATTACTAATGCACCTAATGATTGTGATTGTTCTTCTATTGAATTATCTAACGGGTACTGGCTACCTCAAGCGTAGAGATCCTACCGTATGAAACCCTAAGCTGAATAAATTCTTAGACCAACTCACTTAAACTTTGAAGACTTTTTTATTTGCATAATTAATAAATAATATTGTTTTTGAGCCACGATTAAGGTAATTTTTCCGTTGATCATGTTATTGGTTTTGTTAAGAGACTAATTAATTAACTAATTCACAATTATACACCTACATAGATGTATCATTAAAACATATGAAATATTGTCTCATTATTAGGGTCTTTCGTTTTCTTTAGCCAAAGTTGTTGGTGAACAAGTTTTTTCCATTATTGGCGCAAGGATGAAATTTGAAATATTTTGTGTTATTCTTACTCCAATTCCAAATCTAAAATTAAACTAATGAATATACTTTAAAGCTTCTCGAAAATAAAAATACTCACCGATTAGCTAATGATTTGAGAATATCTTTCTTTAAAATGGTTGCTACAAATAATATGACACCTTGGCTACAGGTAATCACATCAAAAATCTGAATTTTAATTTGGTATATTTGAGCAATGTAATTTATGATATCAAGAATCCAGATGACGCCCATAATGATAAAAAGACGGAAAAACATGCTAAAACTGACAATCCATTAGGTTTTATTACATAAAAACAGTGAAAGAATTTACTTAGTCAAACTCCTTAGACATCGTTGGCTTTCTGATTTGGTTAACTGAAGCCTATTTGTCCTATTTTGGACGAATATTTTATAGGCGGTAATAACAAAAAGTGTTGTGTTGTATGTTAAGGTAATTAAAATTGGACCATAATAGTAGATTATTGCCGACATATCTGTTGCTATTTAATTGATAAAAGAAATATATTAAAGTAAGCATATAGTAAGACAAAAATGGAATAAATATCATACTGTTAATCCAACAAGCTGCAATTCCGAGCTTAGGTGCCCATTTCGAATCAATTATTACTAAATCAATTAAATATGTTATTAAAAGGTGTACCGCTGAAAGACTCCAAACGAATATATTGTACTTAAAAAATCTTCTCTTGCGACTAACGGTAAAAATGTAAAATCTTTTCCATAAATCGTAGTTTATAACCGAAAGCCAGAGAAATGTGGCGATAGTAGAGTAGTAACCAACATATCCTATGAAACACGAGAAATTTATTAATAAAGCTATATATTTTTGTTTTTGATTTTGGTATCATACCTGTTAAGTGACACAAAATTATTTGATGTGGCTTTACCCAATCAAATCTTACTATGATAATGAGTATAAAACTAAGAGTCAAGCAACCGAAATAGCATAGGCTGCATAGACCATAATCTTCTTTAAAATTCGGTAAAATTGAATACACAAATATGATCATAAGCATGAAGAATATCGATACCGATTGAACTGCAAGAGAACGGAATTTTAGAAGAGTTGTGATATATGTTATATTTATGTTGAGTAAGCTCGCGCTAGATTTATTCTTTAATAGAATGGTGGAATTTAATATTATGCAATTTAAATATTTATTATAAAATTATGTTATAGATTATTACTCTATTATTATTGTATATATTGTATATCATTATATTTACTTACTATAAGCGTTAGTTCGATCTAAAGGAATAGGGCAATGATGAGGAACAAGTTTGTATAAATCCTGAATTTTTTGAGGCTGTAGGCAACAATCCCGTTTTGTAAGTAGTGCGCTGTCGTTGTGTCTGAGAAGCGTGCCATTCTGATGAATAGTTTATGCAATAAAAATCAAATTTGTAGTTAAATTATTTAACTGTCACCTCATATAAGGTCCACACGAGATATGCGTTGTCAGGTTCAATTGATAAATGATCATCACAAGGTACAGGAAGATGCTGTTGCACCATGAATTCCAAGTCGCTTATATTTTTTGTTAGTGTTTCATTATATGTTATGTTTAATAACGTAATATAAAGTACATTCTCGTCAACACTTCCGCAAGTCCGTTTACCGTTCAATAGTAAGTGTTTTGGATTACAGCAAAATCGAATGCACGTTTTTAAATGACATACACAACCCCTTATATGCTTGGGCACCGTTTCGTAATCGCCATTAAATAAAATTTGGTAATTGTATTCCCGCGTTTTTTCTTTTGGTATCAATACATCTTCGTACTGATATGATCCATTTTTAAATTTAATGCTGTTTGTAAGGTCAACGGTATCGAAATAATCACATCCTTGGAATATGTAAAATATGCCAAATATAAGAAATACTCTTAACTGATTCTTCATACCCTAGAAGATAAATTTGAAATTAAAAATGTTAAATTTTTATATTGCACATTCTAAGCATAATTAATGTTACATTAACAAATATGTAATTCCATTTATATAATTCTCTTACAGTATAAATTAATCGAATAGGAAATAGAAATAAATGTAGAAAATGTAAGTATTCTGGTACGAGTGTTATTCTTGAATTGGTATAATAAACTGAATTGAAATTATTTACTACATTAACAATTCATAAGATTTAAAAATCGATTGGATACATTTTATGATTACTCATAAACTTCTTATCGTTTATAACATAATTATTCTACATATGCATACATATAATCACATCCCTTGATTATATGGAATATGCCGCATATAAGGAAGACTCTTAATTGATTCTTCATTCTCTAGAAGTTCAATTTTAAATATTTATTAAAAAATTATTTGTGTTATATTTATATATTTCACGTTGTGGGCACAATTGACATTGTTAATATAAAAATATAATTGAATTTACATTTTTACTTACGTATGTGTTTTTATAAATTATAAATAAATGTAAAGTATTGGATTATTCCCAAGTAATTTAACACACTCAAATGTAATTATTTATTTAATTACATTAATAATTCTAAAAATGTATGTTTTACTGTTTATTCACATATGATATATGGTTCTTAACAGAACCATACGCACACAAAATTCTTAATACTGCAGTCAAGATTGGCCCTCGTTGTATTTTCTATTAAAAGTTCTTTGCACTAATTTGGGGCTTCACAAAATGATCATCAAGAGTTAGGAAGCTTATTTCTTCACTATTTAATTTAAAGTAAATTCCGTTAGCTCTCACTAAGAAGCAGCTTGTCAAAATATGATCAACATATGATCAAATCATCATGATGGCAAGACACGGGACGGTATGTGTGTAAATATAGTACAATGCAGCGATCTCGCTCAGACGATGCAGATGTGCTTTCGTTTTAAGATTTTTATTTTTATGCAGCAGCAAATTTTTTAATATCCAAAAGAAATTAAAGAGCTCTCCGCTTTCAAGTGTAATTGATTCATATTTTACATGTGTTCTTACTCTTGTCTTAACATCTGACTTACCGACAAGGATCGGAATGGGGCATTTGGTTATCTTGGTTGTGTTTATACTGTATAGCATATTATATAAACTAAAGCCCAGTTGCCTTTTGTTTAAATTTTTCTAGTGATGCATTTTTTTATACAAACAGGCTTTATAATTTTTTGATATGTTATACAAAAGAAAGTCAATTCCTTCAATAGTTGTTAGAAAACCACATAGGAGCCCACCACTTTGCGTAATTTCGTCTGCAAGTGAATTCAACTTTTCGTATGTATGTATGTTAATGAATTTCTTGTTTAACAAAGTTAAATCTTAACAAACTTAAAATGTGTATAACCTGCTCCGCACGTATGACTGTTTCCACTCAAACTCAATGGTGAAGTCTTATTTTAGAGTACAAGTAGTTGGAAAACTCAGATTTCGCAGACATACCAAAGCCAAGAGAACACAATTAAAATTAAAAGAAAACCGCCGTTGCCTTTCAACGATAAAATTGCGTACTAAAATGTTTTAGTAAGACGGCTCCTAATTGAGAAGGAACGACAAATAGCAAATACTTTTGATGTAATTCAGAAACCAAAGTCACAGATGTTGTCACCGGGGCACTATTATTTCTTCAAAACAAAAAACATACAGAGAGCTTTGAATATTCCGCCTTGTTAGAGATATAATATATACCCGAACACAAGCAAATATACCTTACTAAGCTTTCTTTGTAACCAACTCGTACAAGAACTCACACCGTTATGCACCCATCTCCGTCTTCGTACCCGTTACCCATTTTTAATAAAAGCGAAACAGAGAGGTATTAAAACTTAAATTAATATACAGCAAAAATATTGAAATGTCCCGAAAACTATATTTGGTATATTGACGTTTGAAATAAACTATAAAATTCAAAATATACAATTTACTCAACCAAAGCAACAAAGACCCGAATAATAATTTAATTCAATTTTTTGTCATTTGCAGTTGGAGGAGAAAGGGTCGTGGTAAAAAATCTCAAACAAATTTATCTGCATACTTGATCTTGAGAATCGTAGTTGCGGTAATATAATAATAAAAAAATTCTTGAAATTGAAATTCGAATATGAAGGACAAGCTGGATAATTATTATACGTCCGTTTTTTAGCGTATTGGATCAAAAGATTTTCTTACTCTACCGTTAGACACATTTTTTTTACGGCAGGATGAATTACATTCTATGGGTACACTACCGTTTGTCGGAGTAAATATTACTTGAGTGCTATTTGCTAAGAACTTGAAACAAAACTAATTTACTAGATACCAAATTCTTAGCCACAACGCAAGGCTAACCCGGCGAAGGCTCAACCGGGAGTATAATAGTTCGCGCAAATCGACAGGTTTTCTGGGAGGGTTGGGTCACAACTGAAATGAGTTTGAGAAGTTATTAGTAGCTATTAGTCTATGCGTTCTTAGGTTTACTTTATTAACTAAGTACTGTCGGCTGTTATGGCTGTAGACATGTTAACGTCGAGAACTTGTCGACAAGGTGCTCTTCCGTCATAGTACTGAAGTATATAAGTATTTTATCATTCGTACTGTTCGTTCAGTTTATGGTGCTCAGAGCCAAAAGTTGTTTTAATAGTTAGTTAATTAAAAACGACCCAACAAGACCAGTCCTTCATTCTGGGAACTGGGTAACGGGTTGTCAGATGATAGACCACAGATCCTACTGATACTATTGCAGTACAGAGTGCGACTCGATTGTGCGTTGATTCTCGGCTAATTTTCACTAACGTAGTATACAATACGCTCTTGCACTCATGTTAGTTGGTAAATGTATATAATTGACGTGACTTGAGTGCAAAAGCGTATTGTATACTACGTTAGTGAAAAATAGCGAAAAAAAAGTTAATGTGTTGACGTTAGCGCTGAATATTTAATTTTTCGTTCGTCTTGTGACTGTGTAAAGAAGTTTTGGAGCATTGCGTTGCCTGAATTTTGTTTACATTGCAATTCGCAAATATAAGAATACTATCAGGCATGCTCCGGTTTTCACTTTCGGTTTTCGTTTTCGTTTTGGGACCAATAAACAACAATAAACCAATGAGTCAACAACTTTTTTTCCTTTTGCAAATAAGATCCGATTTAATATAGAAAAAGGCATTTACTTTTCATTTCGGCAAGACAAATTTTTTCGTTTTGGAATTCGAAAAACTCTTGTGAAAGTGAAAAAGGGGGCACCAATTTTGTCGTTTTCGTTTTCAAAACGAAAACGAAAACCGAAAGTGAAAACCGGAGCATGCCTGTATATTCAAAATCTATATATATAAAAGAAAGTCGTGTTATGTTTGAAATGTTATAAATCAAGAACGGCAAAGCAGATTTGAGTGAAAATTAGTAGGGAGGTAGTTTAGAGCCAGGAGACGGACATAGGATACTTTTTATCCCATTCGACAGCGCGAATTGTACTCCACCGAAATGGCTTCACTTATAGTAATGAATAACAGTAAGTAGGCTGTGAGTGTAACGTATCATACATTTATGTACGGTATTATGTATTTATACATTTATCTACAGTCAGCAATGCCGCGAGCAAGACGATCGAATCTGTTTTTTTTTTTTTGTCTCTCTCATCAAAAGATGAACTTATCAACAATGTATTTCCAAACATTATTTCTTACTACAAAAATAATGAATGGTTGAGTGAGCGAGCAATTTTAGCTGTTGAGAATAAAAATGTAACATATATGACCTGAATTACATAATTCAAAATAATATCATTTGAACAATGCATTCATTCAAATCTATTGACTGCGTCACAAATGAAGATGAAGCCACAAACTATTCAATTGAATTTTTAAACTCTTTGGATGTGCCTGGCACAATTTACGCCTAAGGGTTGGCGCCGTAGTAATCATGCTTCGAAACATAAACCAACCAAAACTGTGCAACGGTACGCTTTTGGCGGTTATAAAATTGATGAACAATGTATGTTAATTTACGCTACGATAATGATAGGAAAATTCAAAGGTGAGGAAGTTTTTATTCCGTGGATCCCGATAATCCCAACCGATATGACGTTTGAATATAAAAATATTTAATTTCCGATACGTCTTGCATTTGCCGTGACCATCAATAAATCACAAGACCAATCCTTAAAAGTTTGTGGTTTAAATCTAGAACATTCATGTTTTTCCCATGGTCAATTATACGTGGCATGTTCACGGGTCGGAAACCATCTACGTTGTTTATTTTTGCGCCTGATAATAAAACAAAAAATGTCGTCTATCACAAGGTACTTAGGTGAAGAGCAACCTATGTACTAAAATACAGAAATAATAATGAATAATAAAAAAAAAACACAATTTGCTTATTTATTGTCATAAGGGCGGAACAAAGTTCGCCGGGTCAACTAGTATTTATATAAAGAAGGCATTCGAAAAATATTTTATTGTAAAAAATGTAATATAACTCAAATAACTTGTTTCCATAGCATCAAAAATTTGGGATTTCTCCATTTATACTGATCTCAATATACAGTAGAATCCGGTTATAACGACTCCGCTTATAGTGTCCGACCGGTTATTACGACGAAAACTCGATAGCTTGGTTGGTCCCAATACAAACTTATATGAAAGGGCCTCCGCTTAGAACGTCTCCGCTTTTAGCGACTAATCGCTTATACCGAAGAAATTTTTCAGAATTCAACCGAATATTGCGACGAAAAAAAAAAAATCAGCGAAATAATGCCAAAAATATTTTAGCATCAAACGACGCTGTTAGAAATGTATGTATTTAACAGTGATCGGCACTCTTGTCTGTATTCGTAGGAGCGACAAATAGGTTCTTATATTGTCACTACTCTCTGTTAGTTTTAGCTGACGCCTTAGCTTATGCTAAGAAACATGCAGGTATACGATTTATTATGGGAAAACCATGATATTAAATGAAATTGATAAATTATTTTTGTTTTGTTTAAAAATTAATTTGTTTTATCTTAAAAACCTATTACGAGCATGGCAATCATAAAAAAAAACAAACCAAAAATTTGTTTTGCTCCTTTCGGTTAGTGCGTCTTCCGAGTATAACGACGTAAAATCGTCGCACAGTGGGCGATTTGGTCCCGCTAGCGGCATTTAATTCAAATTTTCAAATTTAAAAATCCGTTAATATTTTTTCACATATCGATAGCAGATGCTTTGATTAGATTTTTAAAAGCTTTTGAAAGCTCTACGATCAGCTGATCATCAGCTGTGATCGGACAAACACACCATATGATTTCGCAAAGAGCTTTACACAATTTTTTCTCTTTGCGCGCATGAAATTTGAGTTCCTCGGAAATTTACAATTTTTGGTGAATTTGTTAGAAGTTTGGTTTTTTATTATATTCAAGGTATGTATTTTCAAAAAAATCAATGTTTGTGACCGGTCTATAAATGTGTGGCTCATAAAACGTAGTGGTAATTCAGTGTATTAACAACTAGCCCGGATTAGCGTACACCTGTCTTTCGTGGAGTAGAACTTAATTTATTCAACTAAGTTCAGTCTAACTCCTTTATTAGCCGAAAGTGTGAATCAGTGGCGTCCAAAATGTGTAATATCAACTGCTATTATCTGCTAGCCTTGAAACTATGGTACTTTTTAGACACAGTGTTAGTACCAAAAAGGGATCTTTTTTTAGTATTGCACTCAGAAGTCATCCCATTTTTTCCATCATCCCATCATTTTTTAGATAAAGTTTATATATGAAATATATATATATATATATATATATATTGAAGTTCAAATAAAATAAAAGTACAACAAAATTTTAAATTTTAAAAAAAAAATTTTTAAATTAAAAAAAAAAATTTAAAAAAAAATGTTTAACTTAAAAAATTCTATGATTTTTTTCTGATCAGTGAAAAAACCCCGACTGAAGATATCTATTTTAGTTTAGAAGTTATTAATTAAATGCCGCTAGCGGGACCAAATCGCCCACTGTGTGACGCCGACGCGTCGGTCCCTTGAAAGTCGCTATACCCGAAATCTACTGTATATGAAATACCACAATTAACCCATATAAAATTCCATTAGAAACAAGTAAGAAAGCTACATTCGAAAAATTATAGTATTATTTTATTTACCAAAAATCCACTTAAACTTTTAAAATTACGCTTGTCATTCGATTCGAAATAAAATCAAAAACTTATATCTCTATCTCTTATATTCTGTTAAGTCTAGCTGCTCATACCGGTGGACAGACAGACAAGGTTATATCGTCTTGACTGTTGACGCTGATAAAGAATATATTATATGTATATACTTTAAAGGGATGCCTCTCTGCCTGCTACATACATTTCCTGGAGGCACAAAGTTAGAATATCTTTAAGCTATGTATAGCGGGTACAAAAACCAACATAACATATTTTCACATGCGTAAGAAATGAGAAATATCGACTAACATTTTTCAATAGATTTTTTTAGTCACACGTTGTTTTTCGAGGAGAGACCCAAACGAATCTCGCCTCTCAACAATATGTCGGTAAACACATGCGCAAAGCTATGTAAATTGCACTAATGATCACTCGGTTCAATTTTTTTATGATTTTATTGCTCGCTTTGTTTGTTGGTTATTATGACCAGTGGTTTTTTTACCTTTGTACAGTTCTGATAAAAAATAGCTGCTCAAAAGCGTTACCTGTAAAATTGCTGTGGAAGCGTCATTACGGGACTCGACCAAATGTGCAACCCACGAGCTAGTTAGAAATCTTATAAAATATCCAACCAAGAGCTATATAATTTTAAATTAACCAAAGCCATATCCCAATTATTGTAACTCTTTTTTACTGAAAATAATTCTTTAACTGTTGTAAAGACCTCCTGCAAAATATGTACAAGTTGTACAAAAACCACCTTAAATTATAATCAAATCCAAATTATATTAGATTGAACTATATAAGTGCCAACAAATCAGATAAAGCGGTCGCACTATATCATTTTTATAATTCTATATATATATATATGTATATTTATATATATATATATATATATATATATATATATATATATATATATATACATACATTTTTTAATATGTTCTTTCGCATATTAAAAGTATAATTTTCCGCCTCTGTCTTTTATTATTTCTTATTTATTTCACTTTAGAAATTTCGTTGGAGCTCCCATATATTGCGTCAGAGTCTAGTGTACGTTTTGGTGAGCGTTCTCGTTGTTATCGGAAAACCGATTTTGAGAAACTTGCCGTGCTTATATCTCAACTTTCTTTGTCTGCGAACTTGGACTACTTTGAACTCGCTACTTGATGGTTGTGTTCCATCAAGAATTCCACATTTGTCCGATAAACCCTTATGGTTTACTAAGAAATTATCGAATTTAAAAAATCGTAAGTCGAGACTTTACAAAAAACTCAAGGAAACTGGCTCTTCTCTTGATTTTCTCCGCTATTCTATTGCTCAAGCTGCTTTTCGCACTCATAACAATGTGTGTTATAATAATTATTTGAGTATGTGCAGAATAAGATTTCAGCGTGATCCAAAACGATTGTATGACTTCGTTAACTCGAAGCGTAGATCCGCGTCATCGCCATCATTTATGTCTTTGGAGAATATGACAGTATCTTTTTCCAAACGACATATTCTGTTCCAAGTTTTCAAAATTTCTCTTCTTATCCTTATCAGTTAAATTCATCTAATTGTATTTTTGGTCCTTTAATTACTGAAAGCTCTATTTTAACGGAACTATTGGCTATAAAACCTTTTTTTTCGGCAGGTCCGGATATATAGTTGTGTGCTAAGGTATTGTGCTAGTAGTATCTGTAAACCGCTTTTTAAATTGTTTGAATTGTCCGTAAACTCATGCTCTTTTCCAAAAATCTGTGAAAAAGTCATACATTATACCTATCCTAAAAAAAAGGAACAAATCTAAAGTTAAAAATTATCGCGGTATATGTAAATTTTCTGCGATTCCAAAAGCATTTGAAAAAATCATAACTTTTCAACTGCAACATTTGTGTAAATCTATAATTTCACCTTACCAACATGAGTTTGTGAAATCTAGGTCCACTTCTACTAACTTATTGGAGTTCTCGTCTATCGTAATTAAAGGATTTGAGAATAAAATACAAACAGATGTCATTTACACCGATTTTAGTAAGGCTTTTGACTCAGTAAGTCATCACCTCTTATTAAATAAACTTAATCTTTTAGAGTATCCTCATAGCCTAATTGAGTGGATCATACCTTTCTAACAGAATTCAGAATGTTTATTATAACGGCTTTGTATCTAAATGTGTCCAAGTTACTTCTGTTGTGCCCCAGGGTAGTCATTTTGGTCCTCTATTGTTCACTTTGTTTATAAATTATCTTCCTTCTGTTATTGAGCATTCCCGTGTACTTATGTACGCTGATGACGTCAAGCTTTGCCTGACATTTAATGATAGTCTTGCAATGTCACTGTTGCAATGTGACCTTAATCGTCTTGAATCTTGGTGCAGAGTAAATATGTTACATCTCAATAGCAACAAATGTAAGTTTATGACCTTTTGTAGGGGTTCTTCCCATGTGAATAACTATGTTTTACACAACACTCCTCTTGAGGGAATTGAAGTTGTGAATGACTTGGGGGTTCTGCTTGATGTTAAACAAAAATTTGATAAGCATATTCTGTCTGCTGTAAATAGGGCCATGGGTGTTCTGGGATTTATAAAACGCTGGTCGAAGGAGTTCAACGATCCCTTCATTGCCAAAACTTTGTACGTCTCACTGGTTCGTCCTATCATTGAGTACGGATCTCTTGTCTGGAATCCCCAGTATAGGGTTTATCAAGATTGGATTGAGTCGGTGCAGAAACAATTCTTGTTATTTGCTCTTCGTAGTTTAAATTGGAATCCTAATATTAGATTACCACCTTATCGCAGTAGACTTTTATTACTAAACCTTCCTTCTCTTTCTGATCGTAGAACTATGCAAGGTGCTGTTTTCATATTAGCTTTGCAGTTCCGGTCAGAATCACTAGGAATTTTCTTCCTCTTCTCATTTCTCGTAAAGCTACTAACTTTGCTTGCCATAATTCGCACGTCACTTGATGGTACTGCCGTTAGAACGTCAACGTGCAATTAACAAAAAAAAAAAAAGTGATTTACAGAAAATTAATAAAAACAAATAATAAGTACATTTTCTAACAATATATATTCTCTTATAAATGAGGTTCTTTGTTGTCTTTAGTTAGAATTGGTTGTGAAGATAAAACAGTTTCCATTCTGGCTGATGTTGTGGAAACACCACTTTGTGACATTTTTATTTTGGTATTTCCAATACGAAGTCTAAAATTAAAATAATTCTTGTATTTTTCTCAACATTTTCTCTTTAATAAAAACACTCACCGATTAGCCAACGCTTTCAACACATCTCTTTTCAAAATTGTTGCTACAAATAAAATAATACCTTGACCACAACAAATGACATCAATAAACTGCATTGATATGTCGAACATTTGTCCAAAATAGGAAATGATTTCAAGTATCCAGAAAACGCCCATAATGACAAAGAGCCGGAAAAATGTTCCAAAACTAACGTAAAAAAAAAAAAGTGAATGTTATAATTAAGAGCAAGAGAAAGAGGGTACTTAGTCAAAGTCCTCAAATTTCGTTGATGGTCCGATTGGGTTAGCTGACGTCTATTGGTCCTATTTTGAAAGAATATCTTAGAGGCAGTAATAATAAATAGTGTCGTGTTGAATGTTAAGTAAGTACTAATTGGACCATAATAGTAGATTATTGACGACCAAGCTGCGGCTATATAATTAATAGAAAAAAAATTGTAAAGATTAAACAAATTTTAATTTAGTATCTTACTGTCAATCCAACAAAAATATTCTCCGACATTAGGTGACCAGTTTGAATTTCCAATTACAAAATCAACAAAAAAGTGTTAATAAAAGTTGTACTGCTGCAACACCCCAAACAAAGATGTTATATTTGTAAAATTTTGACCCGTGACTTATCCCAATGTTGTTAAATGTTTTCCATAGATCATAGTTTATAATTAAAAGCCAGAGAAACGTGGAAATTGTAATGTAGTACCCAATATATCCTACGATATAGTGAATATTTTAAATTAATGGTATAGTGAAAATTTTAAATTAATGAAAAATTATTCATCCTCAATCATACCTGTTAGTTTGCACAATAATATTTGATGTGGCTTTATCCAATCAAATCGTATCATAACAATAAGTATAAAAGTTAGAGTCAGGCACCCAAAATAACATAAGCAGCATTGTCGATAAACACCTTTAAAACATGGCAAAAGCAGATATACAAATATAACCATAATATAGAAGAATATCGATACAGATTGGACTGGAAAAAATGGAATTTTAAAAACAGCTCAGTTATAAAAAATGTTTGTTATATGTATTACGGTAAAGCTAATAAATTGTATACTCACTATATGCGTTAGTAAGGTTAGGAGGAATTAGACAATGATGCGGTACAAGCCTGTAAGTATTCTGAAATTTTTGGGGCTGTAAACAATAATCCGCTTTTGAAAGTTGAGCCCCATCGAAATGCCTCAGAAGAATGCCATTCTAATGAAAAATTTGCTTATTAAAATAAAGGTTTAAAGTTAGTTTGTTAAGCTTATACCTCATACAAAGTCCACTCGTGATTTGGATTGTCAGGGTTAAGGGCTAAATGATCGTCACAAGGTACAGGTAGATGTTGTTGTACCATCAACTTCAAGACGTCAACATGTTTAATTTGAGTTTCATTATAAGTTATGTTTAAGAAAGAGTTGTAATCTAAATTTTGGTCGACATTCCCGCATTCTCTTTTATCCTGCACAAGAGTTTGATTTGGGTTACAACAAAATCGAATGCAGGTCTTTAAATGGCAAATGCATCCCCTTATGTGGTTGGGAATTATTTCAGTTTTTCCATTAAATAGAATTTGGTAGTTGTATTCCCCTGTTTCTTCCTTTGGTATTAATATATCTTCGTATAGGTAAGACCCATTCTCAAATTTCCTGCTGTATGTAAGGTCGACGGTATCCAAGTAATCACATTTTTCAATACGCCCGAATGTCTCAGCTATAAATACACTGAGTATAACAAAAGCCCGTATCACATTCTTCATTTCACAGAAGATAAGCTTTCAAAATTCCGCAAGAAATAAACTGTTCAATGTTTTAATGTGAGCACAACGTATTTTAGTACCATATACAATCATTGAAGTAACACAATAAACTGAGATTCAATTCTTTACTTACTTAATATTAATCCACAGTTTTTCAAAATTGATTACTCAGACTCTTATTTATAAAAAATATTTTATACATTCGTATTCAAATGTAAATATACTTATATTCAAACCGCAAAAGTACATATGGAATAAAGTATTACCTCCTTGAACAGAAATCAAAAGATTGCATTATGTTCCACATTAAGTACATATTTATTACATTTATATTTATTGTATACATGTACATAAAAGAGTATTTTACTTGATGCCTATGAGACACAACCTAATTTTTCTATCATTAAAAAAGTAATATATGCAAAGAATAAATTATTTTCATTAGGATTAAAGCAATTTAATATTTTTCTCTTTTTGTGTAGAAATTACTATTATTGGAAGAACTCATTTCAAATGTGTTGTTTTTTTCTCAATAGGAATTATATATTTATAAAAATGTATTATTTATTGGTGGTAAAACACATGCTGCTATGAGTATTAATCATTTAACTTTAATATTCATTATAGTCGTTGGTTTCGACATCGGTGTTGGTGCCCTTATTTATTATTTATATATCAAACAATTGTCACAATTTATTAAAAGTATATTAAAATGGCTTGGGTAGTACAGGACCTGCACATTTCTATTGTAGAATTCTCCTATACTATTGAAGTGTAGCTATACTTACTATGTAAACTTCATAAAGAATATTGGATAGGCCCTACTTACGGTTCTTGAATACATTATATATTATAACTTTGTGCCTGCAGAAAATGCATGTAATAAGCAGAAAGGACATCTCCGAGCCCAATAACTACATATCTTCTTGATCATCATTAAAAGCCACGTCCGCCTATCCACATGAACACGGAGATCTCAGAGACTCTAATAATAATTTTCACAGTCGAGCACACTCGACTTTAACTTAGATGTTATTTGTGTAGCTGCCAATTTATATCATCAGGTATTTGAGGATTTGAATGCATATGTTTAGCACCTTGATCATGTCCAGTCATCTAACATAACTCTATAAAGACAAATTTAGATTTTGTTTCATATAATTTTATATAACTGCACGAGCACACAATCAGCTAGTTCGAAGTTCGTAAAAGAAGAGACCAATCTATAATTAACTTGTAATACCGATTTTTGCAAGGTTACCATAAATTCAACACGCCCTCTCACACATAGCATTACAAATAATAAGATTAAATTATATTTCACTTTTGCAAATTCGGCTTGTATGCATATCTGGTGAGGTTTACAATATTACTCAGCATTTAATGGACTTCTTCAATTATTTATGAGACTAAGATTGCCACGCAGATATAAAAAGTTAGCACTACTATTCGTTCTCGTACAAACTATCACAAAAACATTAGTTATTATTGTATCTGGCAACAACTATGTTATTTTCTATGGGTATACCCATAACATATTTAAGGCAACAACTATGTAGGAAAAATTTAAAACAAACTTGATCTGCGTGCAAACCAAAGAACTGCAAAACTCGCATTTTTGTTGAGTCCGCTCATACGCAAAAATTTCATTTACTTCAAGTCAGCAATGAATAAAAACAAGTAAGAAAGCTACAGTCGAGTGTACTCGACTGTGAGATACCCGCTACCCATTTTGAATAAAAGAAATATATTTTGCGGTGTTTTCTCAAAATATACCGAATATACTGCAAAAATACTATAAAAAATATACCAAATGGTATATTTGGTATATCGACAAAGTGCCGCATTCAAAATATACCATAGACGGCACAATATACCAGATTGTCAGCCAAAGCAACTAAGACCCATAGTAAGTAGGCGTTTTTGCCCATACAAAAGTATTTCTTTAATAACTTCGACAATTTTTATCTGATCGCAACCAAATTTTCAGAAATCATAACTACTATAGTAGTTATTATATATACCAACTCTAACTTTAAAATTACGCTTGTTATTCGATTTTTTTTATTTGCGGGGGCGGAAGTGGGCGTGGCAAAAATTTGAAACAAACTTGATCTGCGTGCAAACATAACAAATGCTGTCGAAAAAAAATTATAGCTCTATAGTCTCTGAGATCCAGTGTTTCATACGGACAGACGCACAGACGGACATGGCTATATCGTCTCGGCTGTTGACACTGATCAAGAATATATATACTTTATAGGGTCGGAGATGCCTCCTACTACCTGTTACATACATTTCCTGCCGGCACGAAGTTATAATACCCTTCTACCCTATGGGTAGCGGGTATAATCAGCACATGTTTTCGTACAGCTCATTCATGTACGATGTGAGCGTTCGACCGAAATGCTTTACTCACATTTGCTTAGCCTACGAAGCCAAGCATTGCATAAACTCAGCCGCTTCCTAATTTGCGTATTTTGCCTTAGCTATATTTTGATGTGCGTAAAGCATCGATGCCCAAGCAGCGAATAGCAGACTATAAGGAAAAACCAAAAATTGTTTTTGCAATGCGTGCTTTCCTATGCTGAGTGCTGAATTCCCTAAAGAAAACTTTTCTATTTCGGGGTACCCAAATATCTTTTATTGGATAACGAGGAATCTTTTAATTCAGATTCAATACAATGTTCAAAGATTAACAAACATTTATAGCGCCCCCTTATAAGATCACTGTTAATGGGCAAATCTGAAGATTCTACTCTATATTGTCGGTGTCCGTAAAAAGACAAAACCCATAAAATATTCGAAGAACTTATAGAGCAATTATTCTATCGTAATCATAGATTAATCTATGAGTACAACTACATATTCCATTCAGTAACAAATAAAAGACCTTTCAAAAAGGTTTTTCGGAAAAACAGTCACTACCGGCCCAGAACAATAAGAATAAACTAGACTCGACAAACTAAAAGAAAATCAGAAAGCAGACTTTCGAATACCACCAGGAAAACTCTCAAAACCTCAAAAACCTGGACACGAAATATTCGTCAAAGATGATATTACTTTTGTGCACCGTCCTACAATTTTTGGCGAATATTTCGTCTCCTGGTTGGTCTGTTATTGAACAGACTAGGGTCAAAACTATCACATATGTATGAAAAAATCAAGACACAACTATCGTTACAATAGCAGAACGGTGCACAAAAGTAATATCAAAAACATTTAATTACAGATTTATGATAAAATGGACGATGACTAACACTAACGGATCACTGGACATAACAAGCTACTCAAACAAATCAGAGTATAAGTCCACGACCAGAATAATTCACATGATTGGCTTAAACCTAACTGAGGTAACACTAGATTTTATACAGAGCAAGACTTATAGTATAACATAACAATAAATTGGTTAGGAACAGCCTGGAAGCACGTCGCGGGGAAACTCGATCAGGACGACATTATCCAAATAGAAAATCACATTAATAAAGCAAACTCTAACAACAAATTATCATAAATAACCAATTTCATAATTTAACGAAAATAACTAACAGTATCAAATGCTATAAAAAAAGGACAATAGATTCAGTAACGAGATTTGCATTAGTATTCAAGTTAAATTTAATAAATACATTCTTATTCGGAGAACATTAAATATATGAAATAAATAAAATATTCAAATTCAGACGTATGCCATCCCTTTTAACAGAAGAAATTTTAAAATTTTCGAACTTTTTTATTTTGCACTTTTACTTATGTAACTAAAATTCTAAATTTAAAAGAAGAACAATATGAAAATATCGTAATTAAACCAATAATTATAAATATTTGGATTGTCAACATTCAGCTTAATGAAATATTGCAAATAAAAACAAGTAAGAAAGCTACAGTCGAGTGTACTCGACTGTGAGATACCCGCTACCCATTTTGAATAAAAGCAATATATTTTGCGGTATTATTCTCAAAATATACCAAACATACTGCAAAAATACTAAAAATATACCAAATGGTATATGTGGTATATCAATATAGTACCGCATTCAAAATATACCATAGACGGCACGATATACCACATTGTCAGCCAAAGCAACTAAGACCCCTAGTAAGTAGGCGTTTTTGCCCATACAAAAGTATTTCTTTAATAGCTTCCACAATTTTCTGTCTGATCGCAACCAAATTTTCAGGAATCATAACTACTACTGTAATTATTGCATATACCAAAATTAGTAACTCTAACTTTAAAATTACGCTTGTTATTCGATTTTTTTGATTTGCGGGGGCGGAAGTGGGCGTGGCAAAAATTTGAAACAAACTTTATCTGCGTGCAAACATAAAAAATGCTGTCGAAAAAAAATTATAGCTCTATCTCTTATAGTCTCTGAGATCCAGTGTTTCATACGGACGGACGGACAGACACACAGACGGACAGACGGACATGGCTATATCGTCTCGGCTGTTGACGCTGATCAAGAATATATATACTTTATAGGGTCGGAGATGCCTCCTTCTACCTGTTACATACATTTCCTGCCGGCACAAAGTTATAATACCCTTCTACCCTATGGGTAGCGGGTATAAAAAACATTAATTTATTCTAGGGGAAGATGAGTTGCTAATAAATCGGCGGAGATGTAACTTTTCATAGCGACATAACTCCGCTCGGAGATATGTCGCCTTGAAACGTCATATCTCCGTGCGAAGATATGTTGTTTTGAGTTCGGCGGATATATGTCGTTTTAAAAGCGCCATAACTCCGCGCGGTGATATGACTTTTGAAAACGACATATGTAGCTCCGCCAAAAATGAACGACATAATTCCGCTCGAAAATTGTACCGAGCGGAGATATGTCGCTATGCCAAAAATGAAATGTTTGGAATATATGAAAATATGGAATAGGGATTACATTGTCAACCTTAGATATAAAACATGTTTGCTTAGGCTCATAAAGGGAGAGCAGAACAACTTAAAATAGCTCGAGGGATTGTATCTCATCAGTTTGTGGAACGAATTAATATCGATTGACAACAACATAGAAACCACAACACAATAATAAAAACAAATACAAATCACCCCAGAGGAAAGTAAGCGCCTGGAGATATTGTTTCATTATCGCACAAGCTATGCAATCATTGCATATTAATAACACAGAGCGACTATATGATCTCTATCTTACATTGCACGGAATCATCGCATTCACTTCCGTCATGATGATGGTTGATATCTTTGGCATAATCTGTCTCTACAAGCAAAAGCAACAAAAAGTAATTCTACAAATACAGCCAAAAAAAGCCTCCACCACCAATGCAAAATCTAAAAGACATTAAAATTTTAACCCGACAGCAATTGTAAAAATAATTTATATTGCATCTAAATCAGATTGCTGTTTGCGCATCTTTCTGCTTCTAATTCCTTTTATTCTTCTTCATCAATCATCCTTAAGACATTTAACTAAAGAATTGAACGAATTCCAAATTTCCTCATCACCAGGGTTTTATATTGCGATTTTCCTTTGCCGACCATAGGCAGGGAGAAAAAAAAAAATGGTTTTGATTAAAATTTTAGATTTTTATTATTTTAGTGAACTGAGCCCATAACCTGTGCAATCCTTCACAACCCTCTAAACTGAATAACTCGAAATGCTCTTCGGAATTCTGCATGGATAAATCTGCAGGTTTGATTGGAACGGGAAACCTTACTCCTCTTTTCAACTCCATTTATGAAAACAATAAACAAATTACAGTAGATTTGTCACAGTATAAATGCGCCGATATGTTTTCGATTGGGTTTTTGTTCATTCGATATACATATGTACATAGAATATTTCGCTTATTTTATACTCGAAATGAATGTAAAGTAAAGCTTTCTTTCTTTTTTTGCTTTCTAGAGATTTTTTTTGTGATTTACACAGTAAATTGGAAGACATAAGAATGTATTTGTCGACAATCATGATCTTTCTGTTATTCGCGTTTCTAAATACGCATGTTATTATTACACCATATGTAAAGCAATATGTTCTACTATACTTCGGCTGCACAAAGTCAAGTTCAACAAAAGCATTTTTAAAGATTTGCCTTTCTAGGACATTTGTTGGATCAGTATTAGGTTAGGTTAGGTGGGACCGGCTGCCCCTGTACGGGGCAAAGCATAGACCAGTGGAGGTCCGTAGCTGTACCGGTAGCGTATCTACGTCTCAGAAGTCGCGCAGTATGGATGCATTTTTGGCAAAAGCCAGCAGCATCCTAGGAGGTAGCCGTGAAATGTCCCGTAGATCGTTGTAGCACGGCGAATTAAGGTATTTCAGCCGGAGTCGGGATAACGCTGGGCATCTACAGAGAAGATGCTCGAGTGTTTCCCTAACCCCGGGCTCGTTGCATTTCCTGCACTGATCACTGTTCGTGATACCCAGCTTTACAGCATGGACAGCCGACAGACAGTGACCAGTTAAAATGCCTAGCATTAGACTGCAGTCTTTCCTAGAAAGCTGCATGACGAATTTGGTTAAGTTTTTGTTAGTAGAGGCACACATCAGCCTTGCAGTTTTGCACGAGTTGGCAGTTTGCACGAGTTGGCAGACGCCAGCTCGCGTCCCACTGAAGTCTAGAGCGCACCTCAATTTCCCTGCCTAGAGTTCGCAGGGATATCGGAACATTGCACATGTTACCGTCATCGAGCCCCACTCCCTCTTTGGCGAGAGTGTCTGCGATCTCGTTGCCATCGATGCCCTGGTGGCTTGGGATCCAAAAGATACGCACGACCGCAGATGCTTGAATCAGTATTATTTTATCAACTTTATTAAATAAGAATACATATATATTTATATAAAATATATTAACCAGTAATATTACATTAATTGTACTGTAGTAAACGTAATCGTCATATTAAAATCCATACAACATGAATATTTTGTGCATTAAACTTTTAGTTCATAACAGCAGACACTTAAATACAATTTGGATTGTTGTTTTTTTTTATTGTTTTTACATTATTGTTGATTAAATATCAAATACATGGTCACAACGTTTAAGCTTTAAAACAAAGTTGTCAATCAATGCATTTTACACATTTAATAGTACACCGTATTTCGAAAATGAAAATTGGTATAAACTTTAACAAACATTAATTCAAAATTCATACATTTAGTAATAATAGTATTATAATTTGCCCAATATATTTGTAAATTCTCGAGCCCTACAAACCTATCCTAATTTGTCACTAAATCGTTTAATTTGTAACAAATAATATTATGTATAATTTGTTTCATTAATAATATGTACATATGGTTTTTCGCAGAAATACCATTCGGTTGAAATGAACTAGTATCTAAAATTTAGTTTGACTAATGATTTATAAATTTATAAAACACTAACTTGTAGGTAAATTTGAAACCACAATTCTATTGAAAAACATTATTACTCATCTAAAAATACATACTTATAGTAATGCACAATTTACGATTACTTTCAATTGTTATCTGCTTTGATTTGTTAACGTCGGCTGGTTCCTTGGCAACACACTAGAAAGTTTATACATCTGGTAGATAAATATATGTATACATATATTGTATGTATTTACATGTTTAACTGAGCAAAATTAAAAAAAAAACACAATACACTCTTAATTGATTTATGTTAATTTATCGAAACAGTAATATAAGTATACTAAACACACACAATGTGAACCATTTTGATATATGTACTTGTACACAAATAATTTGTGTTCCATTATTTAATTAATGAAGTTATGGATGTGGCTTAGAGACAACATCCGAGAAACTTTCAGAATATATGTATTCGAGTATACTCGAACAATATGTATTTTTAATTTTTTGTATGTCGCAGCCAATAAATTTTACACACAATATTTGGAATCAATCATTTGATGATTATTCACAGAAGTAGTGAGGTAGAATTGTTTTCTTCCATTTGTTTTTGTGGTGGGCCATTCACTCCACTTATGTTTACCAACTGTTACTGATAGCTTGCTCTAGTTTGGCCTTGGTTACAGCTGCTGCAGATCTTAACAGATCCTGAGCAGCGGCCGAGTTTGCACCCACCGTTGCGGAGTGGGTGGCAACTACATTCTGTTGCTTTCCGGCAGCATCTGTTGCAGCTGCAGCTGCTGCCGCCAGTAGTGAAGCTGACGTAGAGCTGGTCATAAAATTAACATTTATGTTGATAGGATGAACCACAGGCATACTCGTATAGCTTTTCTCGAGGAGATCGACACCGTTAAGATATGGCACCAACGCATTATAGTCCACGTTTAACGGCACGTAATAGTTTCCTTGGCAGTGCAATGCAAAAATTGGCACGGAAAATGAATGTCGCGGATGAATCGGTGCTGTTGTGCTGCTTGGCGTGCTTAACTGAGCGCCAGCAGCGCTCAGCTTCGCTAACAACGGACTAGAGTTTGAGTTAAAGTTGTGCATCTCCGACTTGATATCCTTGATGTCACTAAAGCTAAAGGAGGGCTTATCATCACGAAGTAGCATCATGGAACGTGGTGGATTAGTGTTGCTGGCTTCGCTGTGCACTTCTAATGGCAAATTGCCATTGCAAGCTGCTGCCGCCGCGGCTGCTGCCTCGGCCAGCTTGCGTTTCTTTGCCATAATGGGCGCTATTTCAGGTTCCGTGCCATCCTTGGAGTGCTCGGATAATGCATGTAGGTGAGAATGCTCGTTCTGTAGGTGCGGCGCGTGCTCGCTACTTGTCTCCTCATCGTGAAGCTCATGCACAAAACGCTCTTTAATGTGGTTTTTATATTTATAATTATTGTTATGCTCTATCTCATGCGACGACTCTGAGTAGTTGCGCATGCGTACAGACAGCAAGCTATCTGTCGTGTGAGGATTATGGGCGAGATGAGCGTGCTGATGTTGTAAAGCATCGCGGGGCGGGGGCGAATGCATGTTGGAAGTATCCGTATGGAGGATCGGCTCGCGTGATGAGTCAAAATCAGGCTGGCTGCTATCTGTGTGATGATGCGGAGCAGTCGAAGTAATCACCGGCGCCTGATGCGGTTGCGGATGGGCTGTGATTGCAACGGCGGCAGATGAGGTCTTTGCCAACGTAAGACATGAGGATGTTGATGTAGTCGAGCTTGCTGCGTTGCTACTGCCTGTGTTGGATGCGACTGAATTCGTGGGTACATTATCACTAGCACTGTCATTGGCACTGGCAATGGTAATGGCATTTCCATTACCCACCACAAGCTTATTGGGGCTCTGGCCCTCGATGCTGACATTTGAAGCGCTTGATGCATTGGTGACAGCAGCAGCAGCAACTGCTGCAGCGGCAACTTGTTGGCTACGCTGCAGCTGATTGAGATGATTGCGAAAACTGAGGTCTTTCACATCGTTGTGGTCATTGCTATGCTCTACATCAGAGGCACCTAGCATATCACGCAAGTGGCACAAAGGCGGATGATAGGCCTGGTGGGGACTTCCGCTGGATGCACTAACATTGTCAGGCATGTGACAGCTGCGTGTTGACTTGTAGCAGTCAGCTGAAAAGCAAGTAACTAATATTACTAACAACAATCGAAGGATAATAGAATCATACTACTCACCCTTGAACAATTCATCAATGTGCTCTTGCAGCCGGGCCAAAAGGCGATAGCAAAAGTCTTGCATTTGGCTATCGTAAAGGAACTTGGCGGCCTCCTTCATGCAGTCCATATACCCACTGCGATACTCGCTCTCCTTTTGCAAGCACTCACTCTGCAAGTGTTTCAAATGTCGGATAGCCATCTCAATGATTTCCGTCTTCTCAATGCGTCCACGTCCCTTGCGTTGGTATTGCGGTGGTATGAGGCGGGATAAATCTGCCAAGCAGGAATTCATGCGATCACGCCGACGCTTCTCAATGATGCGATGCGACAATGGATCTTGCTGTAGAATAATGAAATGAAGAATTTCGGTTAATGACTGCTTGCGGGAAGGCTTTAGTAACAACTAAAGTAAAAGATCATCGAGCTCATTCACCATTATACTAAATAATGATTCAGAGATTTTCAAATTCTTTATTAAATTTCGTTTTTTTTTGATTTTTTATTTTCAATTCGATGAAATATCTTATCGCTTTCTCTTCATCACTTCAATAAAAAAGGGTCAAAAGCGGAGACATCTCGGGCTGCTGGGCGTTCTGTGTGAGGCGTGTTACCGTGTAATCGTATCGTTTTGTGGACGTGGTCATCGACATCCATTGCCATTGTTTTCGCCAGTAATCGATAAACCGTTATCAATCAGGGTAAAATCTTTGATCATGTAACTCGGGTGCTCTCTCTTTTGATCCTTTGATCTTGTTTTCGAATTCGATTAGTTGATTTTGTCGCGAGTTTGTGTCGCTCTAAAATTGTAATATTTACCCTCGATGTTTTATTTCGTCTTCCGGTGGCATATTCAGCATCGTCCTCGCTGTATGCCGTTGCCGATGTTGAAAAATTTAAACTAGATTCTGTGCAATAAGGAAAACTGGAGACAGCTGCTTCGCTATATTTCGTAGCGTTTTGATTCATATGCAAAAAGAAGTGGGAAGGATAAGAAACACAAATAAGTCCAAATCGTGTTCAATAGTTTTCAAGTTGTTTTGTATATATTTTTAATCATTTTGTTTTAGTAATGCATTTATTGAACGAATAACTTAATCTGACTTAAAATAAATAATTAAAACTAAACAAGTTTTTATTATGTAGTGATATGAGTTGGTTTAACTGCTTTTTATTTTGTTTCAAATCAAATTGTATGCAGAAATAAGCTAAGCTGCAATTAATTGAAAATAAAAAATATTCACTTCGCTCCGCCAAGCGTCTCTTTAGCCCCCTCGTGCTCTACCAAACATTAATACGAGTGTTAAATCACGAAAGTGGAAAGAGTTAAAATTAAATAAAATAAATTAAAATAATTCGGACACCTATGATAGTCTAAGTATTTCTAATCCAAAGAATTCACAATCAGTAAATCAGTGATAATAGGCGAGAATTAATCCATTTTATTAAATTTGCACAACGAGTGCAGAAATATACACAACAATATTTAATGAAGAACAAAACAAATATTGCGCCAACGAAAAAAAAAAAGGAAATCGAGAAAGGCGTGTTCGATGCCGAAATCGCTAAAAAATTGTTTGCTACTTCGAGCATCGAGTAGATCCAACGATAACACGCTACGAATGCTTATATACATATGTATGAACGCATAAGTATTCACTAATAGTTATATTCACACAAAAATATGTTTAGATATGTGCCTACATGTGAATGTGGCCATTAAGTATTGTACAGCATTACACGACGCTGAAAACTTATGAATCTCAAGCAATCACCTGAAATCTGGCAACTGGCTTGCACGGTGACATTTTCAGCACAGTTTCAGTTTCTTAGCACCATTTGTCGGTTTATTTCATTATTTCTAAGCCGTACACAATACATAAATGCCTCGCACATACTTGAGTTTACGCTGCAAATAAGCAATGTACAGTTGTTTATTCCTACACTTCACATATGTACGTATTAGAATATACATCACATCTGAAACCTCTTCGATCTGTCGCATCATAACAATCGTAAATACATATATGGATAATTCGTAATAACTTTATTTGAATTGAAAAAGTGATATCGCAAACATTTATTCCATCAGCCGGGTTATTTTTTTTTCTTGGAACATCCTACGGTCGAATTCTGATTTCAGTTCAACCTTCTTCATACATTTTCTTTGAAGAGCGACATATAGCAAATCACTCTCTTGATTCATGAAGTATCGACGCGAACAAGACAGAACTTTGTACCCAAAAGATACGCCCCTAGCGCCCGCCCTAACTAGCAAATGCTTTTGCTAACACTTTGGCGAATTGCCGTTTTTATTTTATTTTATTTTGTTCTTTTGCTGAATTTGAGGAACAACAAATTTGCGATGTATCAGACCGTTGTCGCACTTTTGTTCTATTAAGTAATTGGCATCTAGCACCGTTCGTGTAATTTTAGACATGAGCAGCTCACTGCCACCATATACATAAAATACTCACTAATATATTCACATGCACAAATATTTGGATGAGCGAGTATTTCTGAGTCCTCGAATTTGCCACAGGTTGTCGTCAGTCTGACAAAGCCAAATGACGCCAACTGTTGATCAGCCGTAAGCTGTTTGCCAAAAGCATGAACGGACATCGACATTCATACATTGAACGCACATTTGACATCGTATTAACTAGCATTCGCAATGCACACACACAAAAAACCTAAATATGTACTGTCACTATATATACAAATGTTTATTTACAGATGATATCGTGCATTAACCTAAATTTATTCGCATTTCAGTGATGGACTCGTACAGTCAGCTTTATGGTTTCCTATTATTTGACCCTACAGCTAAAAAACCACGGTGAATTCAGGTGATCATGATAGACAACCGATTACGTTTATTAAAGATTGCACGAGTACACATACATACAGATATGTACGTACCAGATACGAGTACTAAAACTACTCTTATCAGGATCGAGCCTCGAATCAAAACGTGAAATCTGTCCGACGCTAAGGCAGCTCCAACTAAAATATCTTCGGTAGTGATCCTCCACAAAGAAATACTGTAAAACAATTCTTTCAATGTCGCCACGTGTCGTTACAAAACATATGTACATATGCATGCCCATATGTCAAGTCAAAGAAGAGAGAGATATTCTTCCTGCCTCACAGAATTTCAAAATGCATATTTCCAATATCGTTTTAATTAGCCAATGGAAATAAGTGCTGCAAATTGTGAAATGAGCATATTGGAGAGCTGAATAAAACGGTGACGCAATTTCGTAAACAAATTAGCAACGCATAATAAATTATTGACTTGTTGACTAAAATAAAAAAAAAAAAACAAAAGCGTTCTTCTACGACACACAAAATGAAGACAAGCTAAAACATTCTGCTTCATGGTTGACAAATAATGCCTGATGACTGGACTGATCGTTGGCCGGAATGACCTTGACTGCACCTGCAGTCAACGACGCTACTGATAAGATAAATGTCATATAAACAAATACTCTTGCTAGCAAATAGTCATAAACAGTCGCCAAAAGCTATTAGGAAACCACACTCGACGAAAATATAAACGAGTGTCGAGTGTTTCACACAATCAAGCTGCGATCACGTGAGAGCTTTTTTGTAACGAGTTCTCTCAAGTGTTTGTATAGAAAATGAGGTATTTCGACAACAACCGGTTGTAGGTGCTTCGCTAAAAATATTTCAAAGTGTGCAAACTGGACACGTGATATAATGAGCCAGAGGCAAAGCCAACCTGAAGCGTAGCAGTTCAAAGAGTGACAATGTGAATACTTAACCATCGAAGCAATGTTAACAAAGCTTCTATGTTGGGCAACAACACCGCAAACTGATGACCACGCAAGACTTAGGCACGTGTTGAATGGTCTGTTTAGCAACATCAGCGAGCTGACTACAAAATACCAACCTGGCAAACAATATTAAAACTCAACAAATACACATATATATTTGTGTGCACATATGTATATGTAAGTTCATAACAGCACAGTACAGTGGCACTTGGTACATTCCGTATTCGATATTTGTAAAAAACGAAGTGTTGAATGAGAACTATAGCGAATTATTACTGTAAAAACAGCTGAACAAAAAACAAATTTCTATTCTCGTTATGGCAATCGCGCCCATAAATTCGGAATGTCCAAATATTCGACATTTCACAATCACCATTTGCCTGCACACACAAGTGGAACACTTTTAATAACTAGGTCAAAAGACAAAAAAAGTCCATCTATTTAATCATTTAGCGGCAATCAAATGCAATGTGCCCAACTGACACACGTTACTGACTCATATGTCTCCACGAAAGCCCAGGGCCAGAGAGGCACAGTACATTAATCACACCGAGGAAAAGACGAAATACATAGATTCCCCCCACAGACACTCACACACTCATCAGTTTTTCAAGTTGGGTAAATTTCTCAATATTCGCATCACGTTTGTCAAACGGCACGAGGGGTTGGTAGACCTCTATAGAGCGAGCATATCCACACCGACACACTTATACATAAGTGTGTATATGTTTATAAATACGCTGCATACATGTAAGACTCGTTTATATTTACAATACACAAACCATTGTTAGTATAAGTGCATGGAATCGACGATCGTGGCTACGTGCCCGCGTTTATGATGCTAATGGACGAACGATGACGATGACGACAGCACAAATCCACGAGCAACCATCGAAAATTGGGAATAGGAATCGGAATCAGAATCACTTATTTGTACATATGCATAGATTTGTGTTTTGATAGTTTTAAATGAACATAACCTACTTTATAAACTAATATACATAATTTAAATTTAAATATACGCATAAATGTGTGGGCGTTTATGTATATCTGCTATCATTTGTGGCTTGCTTTGACGTGTTGTCTTGCTGAACATTTGTGAATTACTTTACATACATGACTAACCTGCGGCAGCTGTTCGGATTTCGTCATGTAACACAAACGTACCCAGCAAACAAACACACTTTCTCAGACTTCTCTCATGCGGGCATTATCACTAAAATGAAATCACAATGTATTAGACACTTTCTTATCACTGGGTGGTCATGGACGGAATTGTTGGGGTCACGTTGTTGTCAAGATCTCATAATCGAAAACAACGACAGGCAACTGCACATTTCAATCTTAGGCCTTTGAAGCAACAGCTGCCTAGTCGTGTATTAAACCCGAGATCTCACAAGAATTCTGACAGCCAACTTTCCAACTAATTACTCAACTCATAATCATAAGAATACGATCGATAATTAATTCATATGTACTTGTAAGTATGTGAATATGCAGATGCTTACTTGTTTATTTGTATAACTAAGTACTATATTTGCCGAAACTTACTCGAATGTTATCTGACATGTGCGTCACTACTCTGTCGCTTTTATCGCTCGCTCTTATCTCTTTTATGGATGAGTTGTTTGCAGTTCAACCATTTCTTTTTTATTTTTACAAGAGCTGCAAATTATAAACAAACGCGTGTTTGCTTCACGAGCGAGCAAAGAAGTGAATCGAATGGCAACTGTATGCCAAAGATTAATATAAGTACTACGATCGCGATTAAGAAAACAATATAGATAACGATAACGCTATCGATAACGATAACCGATAAGACGCTGCCTATTAAAATGCCTGTGAAATCTAGTTTAAAAAAAAAACTCTCCATTTGAAAATAACTTTTATTCTGTATTCATGAAATATGTTTGTAATATTTTACGACCAGATTTAAGTACCTAATAGTCTAATCTTTTACACTTTTCACAACTCAATTAATTTAAAACTGCTGGTAATTCCCAAGTAAAATCAAATAATAAATGTGTGTCACATTTTCAAGCTTTTTAAAATTATATTCACTTTGGACTACCCGTGCTCAATTATTGGCTCACGCGACGCATAAAAAAACATATCTACATATTTTTGTTATAGGTTTGCATTACATTCAAAAGGTGTGGAATTAGATTGTTATTGGAAATTAAAATACCCAACATTAAGTTAAGGCAATAATACTCGAAAATGATGATGATTGTAAATTAACAATTTATATCAATGAAATTGATTTGAATTACAGTAGAATCCGGTTATAACAACTCCGCTTATAGTGTCCGTCCGGTTATTGCGACGAAAACTCGATGGCTTGGTTGGTCCACATACAAGCTTATATGAAAGGGCCTCCTCTTAGAACGTCTCCGCTTTTAGCGACAAACCGTTTATACCGACAAAATTTTTCACAATTCAACCGGATATTGGGACGAAAAAAAAATACAGCGAAATAATGCCAACAAATTTAAGTATCAAACGACGCTGTTAGAAATGTTACATACATTTTTACCAGTGATCGGGAGTTCTGCTTGTGTGCCTAGCAGCGACACGAAGGTTCTTATATTCTCACTACTCTCTGTTAGTTCTAGCTGACGCCTTAGCTTATGCTAAGGAACATGCAGGTATACGATTTATTATGGAAAAACCATGCTATTAAATTAAATTTATAAATTTTTTTGTTTTGTTTAAAAATTAATTTGTTTTATCTTAAAAACCTATTACGAACATGGCAACCATAAAAAAAAAAAAATTATTTTTTTCCTTTCGGTTAGTGCGTCTTCCGGGTATAACGACGTAAAATCGTCGGTACCTTGAAAATCGTTATAACCGGAATCTACTGTACTTATATACTATGATATACTTTATGATTACTTATATATTATACTTATTTTAATTATTTAATTAGTAATTAATGTATTTGGTCTTTATTTTTATAAGTTTATATTTATTAGAAACGGCTTCGAGTTCGAAAATAGACGAGCCATTAGCAACAAAACTCAGGTGACCTTCAAAAGGACACAAACTGGCACACACTTATAGAAAGAAACATGCAAGCATAGGCCCACACACATACACATACACATACATGTGTTCAATCTCCTGCGTGTGGGATTATATAGGGAGTGAGCACACGCTAGCACACCCACAAAAGCCAATCAAATGAGCTGAGCCAATTGGCTGACTTTGTTGTTGTTGTTGCTATTTATAGCCACGCTTTTGGCCGTTGACATTTAGTAGGAATAAGCTGGCTTTATATAAAGCAATCAGTCCGGTCTCCCAACTTCATTCTTATATGTATTTATATCCACAATCAGAATCATAAGTATAAGTAAACATGTACACACATATTATGTACTCAAGTACATATAATATTTAAATTGCTTTATATAATACATGTCGACAAATAGTCATAAACAAACTCAATAAAAAACGTTAAAACAACAAATTCAATGGTTTCGCGCGATAAATAAAATTCAAGTTCAAAATACAAATATAATACGGCGAGAAAACGGGGGAAAAACCCCGCAAACTGAGTGTCACGTTTGCCTAATCGCGTTTCGGATTTTTGTTTGTGTTATTTTTCGAAATGTTTGCATAAATAATACATAAACTAAAAATCCATTTTATTTATAGATTTAAAGGCGTGAGGTAAACGCCAAACGAATGTCTGCCTGAGCACGTTTTCATTCGTCGATTTTTCACTTGATTTTCTTTTTTAACTCACTCAGCTACTAAATATAGCTTCTCGATCTACGCCCAATACTAATCTTGGTGTTCTTCAAGTAGCTGCATACACACATATTCACTCACACATATGTACATATTGACACTCTCTATCGAAAAATACACATAAAATAAGCAGTTACAAAATCAACGAAAACTTAAAGTTGAACTTAAAGACTAGGCTAAAAATATACAATAGTTATATATAGATAACCTATAATGCGCATAGGTGAAAGTGAGTGTGTAGTTGTTCTTGTTGTCGTTGTTGTTCTTCTTCTAGTGCTGCTGCACGGATTTAGTGGATTGGGTTTGGGCTTTTATTTATAAACGATACTTTGCAGCTGGTAGAGCCAAAAGCAAAGTTCCCATCTATACCTACCTCTCATACTTAACCGGATGTGCGGCATGTCCATTTGCCTCGCTCCAATAAGGCTCCATATTGCTGTTGTTGCTGCTGATTCTGTTGTTTAAACTTTTGCTGTGATGATTTTGATTTTGGCTACTGGAAACAATGATCCTGTGTAGAATTGTGAGTGCTGCTTCACTACGTAGCCCGGTCCTCTCAATCTGCGGCGTCGACGTTGCTTGCAATTGTGGTGGAATGGTGATGATGTTGCTTTCGACGTCAAAGCACAAAATTCGGAGCGAGCGAAAGAGAGAAATAAAACGCCGGCGGGCGAGTCAGCAAACAGGTTGTCGAGTACGGCGAAATCAAATACGGCGAATTGAAATTATTGTTGCTTGAGACGGAGACACGACGTTGACGACGATTGTGTTTGCGACGGCGTCGGCAACAGTGGTGGTATTTTCTGGTGGGTTCACTTTTTGTATATGTTTAAAAATTTTGCCATTCGAATATTCGATTGCTGTTGATTGTCAATTTGTATCACACGTGAATATCCAATACTCTTCGCCCTCCTGCAACACTCTTCTTATTCGATGTTTGTGTAACATAACATATCGTATTCGTATTTATTTTTTTTATTAATCTATCACTATCACTTTTACGGTCACAGTTGTGTCTGATGACTCTTATAGGCTTATCAGATCAGCAGTGTGGCGTTAGCTTTTGCCTTTTGTTTTTTGTGATTGTGTTTGTGAATGTGACAGTGCTGATAAGAAGCAACGACGACTGCTTATCTATACACACTATTCGCCTATAGATGTATATATCTTCATACACATTCGTTGGGCTCAAAGTATAATTGTAATAGACTAGTTCTCTCACTTCTATAGGTTCACTCAATACCGCCCACGCTTTTTTCTTTTTTTTATATTTTACTACTGATGGAAACCTTGAAATTTCTTTGCAGTCACGTCTCGGTTCGGCCACTCTCAGAGAATATACACACGCACAACAGAGCACAAAAATAAATGAGAATGATTGTCAAAAACGTGATTTGGATTCCTGTCACACGGCCGCGATTTACACGTTTTGCAATACCATTTATTTTTAATTTTGTATTTATTTTATTAATACACAACTTCCTTCGTTGAACAGTGGAATTTTACTAGCAACCAGCCGAGCATTCGAGTGTACACTACACTCCTATATGCCTATGTATGTATTTGTATTTGCATTTGTATTTGTATTCGAACGTTCCACTACACAGCACTTGTATTTTGTATATTTGTATGCGTATGCGTATTCGTATTTGTATGTGTGTATACAATTTATTATTGCTACTTGCTCGGCTGTTGTATGTATTTTTTTATTTTTTATATATTTGTTGTAAAAAAAAGCACTTGCGCAGTCCGATACGTTGGTAACACAACTGCTCACTTCGAACTGCTGAATTGAAATGAATGAAAAATTCACGACGAACGTGCTAAAATTAAAACAAAAACAAGTAAGAAAGCTACAATCGATATGATAGACTGTGAGATACCTGCTATCCATTCTAAATAAAAGAAAAATATTGCGGTATTAATTTTATAACATAACAAATTTATGTAACGCAAAAATACTAAAAATATACCAAATGATATTTTAGGTATATTGATACAGTATTACATTAAAAATATACCATTCAGCCAAAGCAAATTAAGACCAAATTGCATACAAAAGTTTTTCTTTAATAGCTTCGACATTTACACTTGTTATTAATTTTTTGTCAAACATACAAAGTACAGCCGAAAAAAAAAATATATCTCTATTTCTTGTAGTCTCTGAGATCTTCGATATGGCTATATCGTATCGGCTGTTGACGCTGATCAAGAATATATATACTTTTTTCAGAGATTATTCCTTCTGCCCGTTACACACATTGCCAGCCGGCACAAAGTTATAGTACCCATCTACCCTATGGATAGCGGGTATAAAAATCTGAATTTGAAACATCGACGCTGGAATGCCCTTCTCATTCAATTAATTTTAGTTGTTTTTCAACTTACATTTATATTAAAATAATTTTATCGTGCGTATATTTTTTCATTTTTATTATTGACGGCAACTAATGTGAACAAACAGAAATTAATATAAGCATTCATTTATTCTTAATTTATAAGTAACGCAACTGCAAATGGTGTCTTTAGAAAGGGTATGAGAACACACAACACGAGACTGAGCACTGTTTGCAAACTGTGAGAGTTGATGACGTGAATGAGACAGTCAGAGAGCAATGCAGAAAAAAAGTATACGCCAAAAGAGAGCAATAATGAACTTGCCCGCCGGTTCACTCTCTGACGAAGCCTCTTGGCAAGTCATGTTGAGCTGCGGCTGATAGTATGTATGTATGTACGTTGCGTATGTGTTCGTATTTATATCGTCGAGACTTACATATGTTGGTATGCGTTCGCTTTTGAATGTGCTTGCGTATGTGTTATCGCATTTCGTGCGCGGTAAACGTGATTGTCACAGTGGTTGAAGCTCAACAAACTTGAATTAAAATAATCCAAATGTTTCTAGTCATTTATAATCGATAAAATGTAATTTATTGATCTAAAAATTAAAATATAATTACATCCATATATAAAAAACTTGAAAGAAATAAATATATATGTATGTATGATTATGTAACTCAATAGTGCTAGTGTTAAACGTGCACCTAAATATGTACATAATACATACATACATGTACATACATATGTATGTATATAACACATGCTGATTATTGTTACAGCGTAGTCGCCATTTGGGCGTGCGTTGCGTGCTTTTGTCGCCTTTAAAGTTGTTGGTGTTTGGTTGTCTGACAGCTTTCTAGCTGAATACAAGCGCAAATACGAAAAGAAAACGACGTAGAAACCCAAGGCAAGGGAAACAGAAACAAAAACCGAAACAAAAAACAATAACAGTCACCAGCAAAAGCAACAGTAGCACCACATAATAAAACACGTGAACGTGACAAATTCCAAAATGATTCGCAGGTGTTACATTGGGCGGCGGCGCTGCAACGTTGACGTTTAGCGGCGAATTGCGACGAGAGCATTGCCTGGCAACAAAATGATTGTCTCATCAAAACGAACACAAGCATACACATGCAAACATAGATACGATACGAACATACATACATACATACAACACAATCGTACAAAGCGCCAAAGCGCAAGCACTCAAGTCGGCAGACATTTTGTTTTTATAATTCTCGGCAACCCAGTTGCGTTCGTATTATTAATCGAAATAATAATCATACGCTGTGTTGGTTTATCATAAACATGAGCTGCTGGCGCACCAAAATGCTCTCCCTACACATACATACGTATGTATGTACATACATACATACTTGTAAATATGTACATATGTATGTACGTGTACGTTTGTATTTTCTTGTTCGCTCTTGGTCTCTGTTTCTGTGTCTGTCTCTCTATTATAAGCGTGAGCAGCTTTTTAATCAAGGCACGTTGAAAACGGGCAGCGCAAAAAATTCATAGCGCATGACGTAATATCTCACGCGACGAGAGCGTGTCTGTCATTTCACGCAAACATACAGCAGTACACATGTAGTATGCATACATTGTCGTATGGATGTACGTACATATACATACATATATTTATAATAAAACAAATGTCAGTTTTGCTGTTGGTCACGTGTTGTGCAAATACTTTAGCTGTGTGTATGGATGTGATTATGTCCATATGCACATACATACATGCGTACGTATGTATAGAGTGTATGTGTTTCTGTTTTGACTATCAGCACAGCTCTTTGTTTACTTTAAGTGTGGGCAAACATACATACATAGTATAAACATATGTACATACATATGGCATTTTAGTTTGAATTATTCTCCATAATTTTAATTATATTTGAATGCCCACGGTTTCAAGTCACACAGAAAAACACGAGCTATTTATAACTCTACCAAAGGTCACAGCAAATCAAAGCAACAAGTCACTGCCTAGCACGATCTGGTAATGTCACAAACATGCCTAAGTCCAATGCACAATGCAAATAGGGCGCTGGCCGCTTCAATCGGTTTGCATAAGTTATATACATTCCAGTTGTTGTTTTTATTTTTTTTTTTTTAATTATTTGTGCTTACATATGTATGTCTATATGAACATACATATGTGTGTGCATACTCATGCGACGGGTATTATTATTGTTTGCTACTATTTCTGATCACACAATCAGCAAGTCGATTTACACACACATACATTTGTACATACATACATATATACATACATACAACCATATTTTGTATATGGGCTTTTTTGGTCGGCACGTGCGACGAAGCAAAAGCTATACGCGAAATACACGCTATTACGTATGTACACATGTATACATATAAACCCAAACGGGATACAGTAGAATCCGGTTATAACGACTCCGCTTATAGTGTCCGTCCGGTTATTGCGACGAAAACTTGATGCTTTGGTTGGTCCCAATACAAACTTATATGAAAGGGCCTCCGCTTAGTACGTCTCCGCTTTTAGCGACAAACCGCTTATACCGACGAAATTTTTCACAATTCAACCGGATATTGCGACGAAAAAAACGAAATAATGCCAAAAAATATAAGCATCAAACGACGCTGTTAGAAATGTATGTATTTACCAGTGATCGGGAGTTCTGCTTGTGTGCCTAGCAGCGACACGAAGGTTCTTATATTCTCACTACTCTCTGTTAGTTTTAGCTGATGCCTTAGCTTATGCTAAGGATCATGCTGGTATACGATTTATTATGGAAAAACCATTAAAAACCATTAAATTAAATTTATAATTTTGTTTGCTTTGTTTAAAAATTTATTGGTTTTATCTTAAAAACCTATTACGAACATGGCAACCATAAAAAAAAATAAAAAATTTATTTTTTTCCTTTCGGTTAGTGCGTCTTCCGGGTATAACGACGTAAAATCGTCGGTCCCTTGAAAGTTGCTATAACCGGAATCTACTGTATTATTCATTTGTACTAAGTCACAATACATATGTATGTATGTACATACAAGACCATATCTATGTACATACATATGTATGTCTCGTACAAATGTCTATATAATTGAAATGGCTTAAATTACTCATACACCCTTACCGTTATCAGAATATCAAATTGGTTCAATTGCTTAATAGTGGAAAATGTTATTTTCGTATTTTAACTTGTTTAAGTATTTAAACAGTTGGGTTTTGTTATGGTCACGTGTTGTGGTAATCGAAATGCATTACGTGGCCTGTGAAATTTCATAGAAATTAAATGCGATCAAGCAATCAGTATCAAAAACAAATCATTTTTTACGAAATTTTCAGGAATCAAATATATTGTGGTTATTATGTATACATATATGAACATACGTACCCAAATCTAACAAGTTCTGTCTAAAACAAGTAAAAAAGCTATATTATATACATACATATGTATACTATAAGTAGCGGGTATTACAAATTATTGCTCTATCTCTTGTAGTCTCCGCGATCCAGTGTTTCATACGCACAGACGTACAGACAGGCAGGCGGACGGCTCTATCGCCTGGACTGTTGACGCTGATCTAGATATATATGTATATAGTTTATGGAGTCGGAGATCCATCCTTCTGCAATGAATGCTGGAAAATAATACCCTTATACCTTATAGGTAGCTACTATAAATAGTTAGAAATATACAACGTTTCTACGTTTTGTACGCCGACGGCGTGATAAAAAGTAAACAATCGTAGATTTCTTGTAGTGCGTATCTTTATTGTTCTGTTTGTTTTGACTGAGCTTACTCCTATAAGCCAACCACATTGGATGTGTACATTTTATCGCAAGCTGCCTTCTCATATCTATATACACAGAAAGAAATCTAGATTAAAAAGTAGATTGTATATTTTGATTTTAAGGACTTTTTGTTCCTAAAGAAAAATGATTAAGACAAGAATACTAGATTGGCGCGGTATTATTCTGAAAATATATCAGATTAATGTACCGTAGGCTATAAGTGGTATATATATATCATATTTATATACATACATATGAATATACCAATAATTTACACCTTTTCCACTTTTCATTAAAACACACAACATCACCCCAAAACAAGTAAGAAAGCTACAGTCGAGTGTACTCGACTGTGAGATACCCGCCACCCATTTTGAATAAAAGAAATATATTTTGCGGTATTTGTCTCAAAATATACCGAATATAGTGCAAAAATACTAAAAATATACCAAATGGTATATTTGGTATATCGATATAGTACCGCATTCAAAATATACCATAGTCGGCACAATATACCAGATTGCCAGCCAAAGCAACTAAGACCCCCTAGTAAGTAGGCGTTTTTGCCCATACAAAAGTATTTCTTTAATAACTTCGACAATTTTTATTTGATCGCAACCAAATTTTCAGAAATCTACTATAGTAGTTATTGTATGTACCAAAATTCTAGCCTTAAAGTTACGCTTGTGATTCGACTATTTTTGATTTGCGGGGGCGGAAGTTGGTGTGGCAACAATTTGAAACAAACTTGATCTGCGTGCAAACATAACAAATGCTGTCGTAAAAATTATAGCTCTATCTCTTATAGTCTCTGAGATCCAGTGTTTCATACGGACGGACGGACGGGCGGACGGACGGGCGGACGGACGGACAGACGGACATAGCTAGATCGTCTCGGCTGTTGACGCTGATTAAGAATATATATATATTATAGGGTCGGAGATGCCTCCTTCTACCTGTTACATACATTTCCTGTCGACACAAAGTTATAATACCCTTCTACCCTATGGGTAGCGGGTATAAAAAGACGCTACCAGCTAAAAGTTCCAATAGTAGGACAAATACTCGTACAAATAGCTTTATGAAATCACAATTTATTCATATGCAAATAACTCTGCAGTGAAAACTCCTTCAGCAATTTCTCCACGAACAAATTCTGCTCTACAATGAGTGTCCGGTCAAGAGAGTCTCCACTGTACATACATAGTAAGTGGTCGTAATGTATGCACTTAATATTTGCGGCACACTAATTTTACACTCAATTCTTTAAAGAGAGTGACTGTGTGTTTGTGTCATATAAAACGATATATTCGTACGTGATAGAAGTAACCTACTGAATTTCATTTTTGAAATAGAGATAAACGCATGAAATGTAGACCTACATGAGTACAATTTATGTTTATATATACTCGTATGTTGGTATTGATAGAATTTAAAGTGAATTTTTGTATTAATATTTAAAAATATGTAAAATTCGTAAGTCGTTAAAAGCGTTAGTAGAAAACAAAATTTCAGATGAATGTATTTTACTTATACAAAAGAGTGAAAAACCGTTTCTGATGTTTCTTAAACAAATATTTTGAAAATAACAGAATGCTTTAGAGGACGTTAATCATAAACGTGTCACTGCGGCTGATTACTTGAGATTACTTGTACTATATACTTATAAGTTCTTCAATTTATATCTGCTCACTTGTATAGTCCGCTATAGTAAAAAGTATTATTACATGTCAGCTTTGTACTCAGATTTTAAGGTCGACAGAGTTTGCGATGGTTGAAGAAATTTGATCCTCACAACCCTCTGTTGAAACATTAGTTGTCCAGAAGAAGTTAGTTGCTGAATCATCGCTTAACCAAATTTTTCTTTCAAGTTTTTCGCTTGATACGATATTTCATGATATTTACGCTTATAAGGACTCCAAAACTCAAGCGTCATTAAGGTGGTCAAAATACATTTTTCTTTTGAACGGGAATTTTCTTCTTTTAAAATAAGTTTTTCTGCTGATCAATTTAACAAGAATTGCTCTTAAGAATTTTGGCCGGAACACCTATTAATTAGAGAATTTTTAGCTTAAAAGCAAAATTTGTACCATTGTATTACTTAACCTTCCCTCTCTTACTGACCATAAAACCATGAAGTTTTATTGTTCCGGTCAGGACCACTTGGTTATGTGGATGTGGATTGAAGCACACATGATCCTCACGGAATATCAGAATATTATGTATGATCTTTGGCAAGGGTGTCTGCGATTTCATTGCCTTCGATACCCTGGTGGCGCATTGATCTTATGGCAGCTTAGCTCTCAACAAAATGTTAATCGAGTTATGATTACAGCGTATAATCTGAGCCACTTCACATGTTAGTTTATTGTGCAGGACCCAGATAATTTAACAGCAGTCTAACTTCCTAGTACTAACTAACTAGTACCGTCAACTTTGAAATATATAAAGAAAAATGCACACAGAAAAAATAGATAATAAAGTTATGTGGATTAATTACTAGATTACAGTACTGGGGATATTACAAAATCTGCTACATAAATGCATTATCCACTACTGTTGTTTTTTATTGTATTCCTTACGCCTTTTTAATATTTATATTAGTACATATTTGCATTTTATTAGATCGCAAAGTTCTTTGTATTTGTTTACAGTCTCTCGAGTTCTATTTTCGCTATAATCTTAACTTATGTAAAATTTACAAGCTGCGATACACGTTTGGCATTCAAATGTGGTTGTTTTAAATCAGACAAAGCGGGTTTTGAATTTCCTATTACCTTTACGACCCTGACGACATATATGCATACATTTAGCAGTAGTAACACCTAATTTTATTCAATTTGCAAGCGACTTTTTGGGTGGTTGTCCTAACTCATATCACGAGACTCCCGAGAAATAAGAAATGTTGCGCATACACCATGGTTGCAGTTTTGAAAAAGAGACCAGTAAAATTGTATGCCAATAAAAATAAGTAAAAATAAAACAATCGCGCTGGGTAGCTGGTTTTTTCTAAGGGTATATACATACATATGTGACTGTATATGACAGCAATAGAAAATGGAAAACATTTTTATAAAGTGTCGCAGCGACTGCATTATGCATTACATTTACGTATGTATATACACAAGCTACAATTGCACTTGTATTTTCAAAACAAGCTCACCTTCTAACGAGACGAGTTGAAAACAATTGTGGACAGCGTAAATATGCATATATCAACTATACACTCGGTGTACGCTCAACTGGTGGATCGGTGAATAAGCTAATGTTCAGCACGTGTGCGAACAATCAGAGACCGCGTCCCAACATCTGATTTACTAAGGAAAACTACTGCTGTGTACATTTGCTTACACTATTTCTACATATAGACAAATGTACAAAAATTGCAAACACTCTGAAATGCATGCACACATTTTCACTTAATACAAGGCAGACATTATTGCTTAATATAAGCGTTAATTGGTTTTGTTTCTCTGCCAATCGTGTTTTGAAATAACTTTTTGCGACAGCTTTGTTAACATGTAATGTGTCAAACATCGCTCACGTTAGTAGAGTAGTGCTTTATTTTCTTGTGTAATGTTTTTGACAATTATATTTTTAACAATATTCACAGTTATCAGCAAAAATTTTCTTTTTTAATTTACATAATTTAATTTTAAATCTACCGCCAATAAATGTCAACGAGTTGTGTGAATGGCATTCGTATCTTGTGACACAGAAAAGCGTTGCCAGATAGAGCAAAAGTTTTACAAGCTACCAGCTGTTAATTGATTGCTTTACAACACTTGCAGCATGGCGAGTCAGCTGCTCGCTTTGTGGTTCAACTCTTTATTCATAAATAATTGCAAATTTTATTTAACCGTGCAATATGTTCCTGAGATACGTGCAATAATCACTTTCAAGTACCAAGAAACACCTCATCACCAGTGGTGCCGGCCGTATTAGTAAAAATACCTTTCGGCCAATAAAATGCCATCATTTTGTTTGTTGTTGTCCCCTGTATGTTACCAAGGAAACGAAAAAACGCAAACACAACAAGTTACGTCGAAGTTCGGTCGATCTTCGTGTAGGAGTGTTTCACATTTCCTTCCGGTCTATTTTTTGTATAAAATAGACAGAATTGCATAAAAAATTTGGTCTACAATTTCAACTATAATTGTCTTAAATCGTTTGCTCAAAATAATTTAAAGAATTAAAAATATATTGACCAGAACAAGGATAACAATAGCACTTGATTATATGGATATACTAAACGTTTAATATGGTAAGTGCTAGAAAAATCTATTGGGCCAATTAAATAGTCCTGTATGATACTCTGTCCCCCTAAGCTCCGCATTTACTTTAGTACAAGTAAGTACTTGCAGTCAATGCTAGGATTATATTCAAATAAGAAATAAAAAAAAACTTTCAGGCAGGCGACAAGTGCTGAACTCAAAGATCAAAAGGAAAACAACTTTTCTCATTTTGCTAAAAATATGTATTTGTGTAAATTGTGGAGCATATGAAATGAGTTTTCATTGAACGGGAAAATGAGAAAATGTCGCGACCTCGTTAGATACATTTACCCCACACTTCCACTTTCGCAGGCTCGTCATTTAAAGGCAATTAAGATTTCCCTTCAACCTTCAACCGACAAATCAACCACCTCGGACGGGTAACCTGTCCTAGTACAGGAGTAATAAGATAAGGAAAGCATATGGTGCAGCCTGACGTCGTGGTTCCGTATGTTACAACGTTTGTAATCCCAAACTGAGCCATCGCCAAGTGTAAAACAACCATCTCGACGCACATTTCCGTTTTGCTGCCTCGCGCGCCTAATTGCTTGACCGACTCAGTCAAAGGACACCAAATGTTCAGGAAAACAGGAGAAAAGGGTGGGAAGAGGAAGAGAGGCAAATGCCGGGGGGACTGGTATTTGAGGACAGGGTCCATTTTAATAACTGTCAACATCAAAATGCTCTTCATCACCACAGTCATCAATAGAATAAAATAGGAATTGGTCATTATAAGGAAATAAATTTGTACAAACTAGATCGTTAATAATTTGTAAAAAAGTTTTGTCAATGAACAGTCTCAATTTATATATACAATATATGTGTAATATGTTCATTGCCAACAATGAAGCCATTTTGCACTCATAAGGAGAACATTAATATATATACCCGCTACCCATATATTATATATACCCGCTACCCATGTATATATAGTTTTTTATGATCCCTGAAAATTTGGTTGCGATCAAACAACAATTTTATAAGTTATGGGTAAAACGCCTTCTTACTACGGGGTCTTAGTCGACCACACTCGACTGTAATTTTCTTACCTATTTTGATATGTGCCAACAGTAAAGACGATATTATTATAACCGCACATTTATTAGAACACATTTAAATTTATTTATATTTTTAAGTTAAAGTAGATTCGTATGTACTGAATGCCTAAAAGGTTGTAAATGTAAAACTTACTTAAAAGTCCGCTTCTCATAGCCTAAATACCCATTGATTATTTATTGCTCAACACAGAGGCAAAACAAGGAAGAAAGCTACAGTCGAGTGTGCTCGATTGTGAGATACCCCCCGAACATTTTGAATAAAATATTCTTATCTTATTCTTAATCTTTAATTAAATAATTGTGGTATTCCAGAGAATATACCAATATACTAAAATATGTCAATGGCCGTATTTGGTATATTTATGAAATTCTACATTAAAAATATATCATGGAGGTTAAAATATACCATATTGTCAGCCAAAGCAGCTAAGACCCCATTGCAGTAAGCGTAATTTGCAATAACAAAGTTTTTCTTTAATAACTTCTACAATTTTAATTAGATCACAATCAAATTCATTCATAAATACTATAGTTATTATTGTATGTAGAAAAATTCGCAACTCTAGTTTTAAAATTACGCCTGTTATTGAATTTTTGTCAATATGCGGAGGCAGAAGTGGGCCTCCCAAAAATGTAAAACAAACTGGATCTCTGTGCAAACATTACAAGTGCTGTCCTATTGTCTCTGAGATCTAGGTGTTCATACAGACGGACATGGCTATATAGTCTCGGCTGTTGACGCTGATCAAGAAGTTGTAATACCCTTCTACCGTATGGGTAGCGGGTATAAAAATGTTCGCTGGTTTGTTGGTAAAAGCGTCACGCTGACTGAGCCACAAGCTGGTTATTCATATACCAATAGAGCCACAGCTGCTAGAGAGCATTGGAGATATTTAATGCATATCCCTATTGCAGGGGTGAAAAGGGCACATTTTCCAAAACTAATGCTTAAAACTGCAGCAGCGCTCGGTCGTATTTTGGGCCAAATGTGAGTGCGTTTTTTGACATTGTCACTGTATCCATTTGAATGGTCTAGACACCACCATCGCAATAAAGGCAAACAAGCAGTATTGTCCAACTCTAGTACCAATTAACTACCCCTACGTCGAGTCTACCTAGTGTCAGCTCGGGTACGCCACCTGCCACCTGCACATGCACCGCCACATGGACCGCCACCGAAAATAATAATAGCGCGTTAATATTTTCCATGTTGTAGTTGCACTCTTACGTTCGTGGCAAGCGCAGCAAATGACTGAGCAAAAGCGTTCAATCAAACAATAATAAAGATTCCGCACAACGCTATTCATTCGATTGCACGACAAAAAACCCATCCAAAAACAACAAAAATAACAATAAATGAAAACAAAAAATGCCAAACTTATTTGATCAATAATTTGCCGTCGCGCGTCCCTAGTGATTACGAACTTGCCAGCGTTCTGTATGTTGTGCTTTAGTGCACAAGTTGCATTTTTACGCGTCAAATTTATGAACTTGTCCGCGTCGCTTTAATATTTGATTTGTGCACTAATACCCAAGAAGTACAGACTTCCGGTAGGAAAAGGGATACGCAGTTACCCTCTAAACAACAACTCCAACTCCCCCACGACACCCCCCAGCCACACATTCAACGACTTGCTCTCGCCACTTACTTCGTTTATTGTTTATAAACAACAACTTGTACTGCAAGTTTGACTGCATGACGTATGCCAGGTCGTCGTTAATGCCGGCATCCATTTTCCTAACTCACTCCACGTCTAGTCCTCGTGCAATATTCCCGTCCGATGCGAGGACCCGTTCCCAGTTGCAAGTTGCCAGTGCTGCCGTCTCCTGTTTGAAAAGTTGGCGCAGCCAGTGGCGCTACAACAAATATTATTTACATTGAACCGGTTGCCCAGTGAACAGTGAGCGGGAACAGGCCAAAGGCGTAAAACGGATTTGCCAAAGAGTGTGAATAATATGAGTGAGAAATATCGCAAATGAACATTTTTGACACTTTGTTTGCAATGATAAATGAAAAAACCAAGGAAGAAAGAAAGTGCTCGTATTGGTTAGTTTATTTCACACATACGACTCGTAAGCTACAACTAGAGCCTAAAAGATGCCGTTGTAAATGGGATGTAAATCAATACGACGCATACAACACCAGCATTTACTAAAAGAACTTTTTTTTTGGAAGCCTTCGCTTCGTAGTTGTTGTTGTTGTTCAAGCTGAAGCTGCAAAGAACAAAGCGAGGAATAAATCAAAGTATGGAGAAAATACCTGTGAAATGTTTAATTTCATGGCAACGCCCCAGTGGAAGCAGTCAACCCCCAAAGAAGAAGAAGGTAGCCAGGCAACAAAGGCATCAAGTGGGAATATCAAAAGCAGCAGCAGCAACAGCAACAACAACAATACTACAATATTATTAATAGTGCACCATTATATGCGTCGTATTTGTATTTGCCTTGTGTCGTGAATTTAAATTAATATTAAATTGCGAATATACATATGGGAATCTTTTCTTTCGTTTCAGCTACTAGAAACTTAACTAGCAACTAACAAACTAGAAGCACCGCAATTGCCTTACATCCAGCTAGTCATAAGAGACGAGAGCGAACGAATGAGCAGGAGAAAGTCAACGAATTTCGCATTCAAAGTGCAAATAAAACAAACGCCTTCAAACTGCAACCAACCAAATTGTAGATATCTACACACTATATATACTTAAATTTAAATTTGAGAGCTTTAAGAGAGCTAAGCAAATGAAATGAGCACACGCCTGGCAACCCAGCGACAGTTTATTATTTCGACCAGCGCCAACGTTGAGGCGAGTTCAGTCGATGCCGGCCAAATCGAATCCAAGGATGAGCAACAGCAGCAACTGGCGAAGGCCACAGAAGATTTGCTGACGGTGGTGGAACAAAGAACCCCCTCGCCGCCATCGGTTCATGGCCATGCCGAAGAGTTTGAGTTCTGCACCGAAGATGGTGTCGTTGTGGCAGCCACTCTGGAGGATGTGATGACACAGGTTTCTATTTTCAATACTAGCATATTGATTTAGAGATACTTATCGGAGTGTTGCTGTTATCATTGCAGAACTGTCAGTTATTACAGAAGAAATTAAGCGAAGGCATAGATGATGACACTACAACGACCACCGACCACCTAGAGGTGATTCGTGTCGTCCTCCCCATGGAAACGAGCGATTCTAGTCAGGAGACACATCTGCAAGCACATGTTCATGATGTCAGCTCTGTAAGCAACAGTGAGGCGGCTGCCACTGTCGCTGCAGACAGTGTTGCAACCATACACACCTTGCCGGGCCTAAGTGCAATCAAAGGAGACATCAATATAGCGCAACAAGTGGCAAATGGCCAATTAACTGTGGTGCAAACTAGTGAAGATGACGACGGCACTCCGTTCATAACCGTAACGGGTAAGTTTGGTCAAAACAGTTCTATTCTAAGCCGAAGTTGAATTAGGTTTTTGAGTCTTTCTTGGATTTATTCAGTTTAGAATTACTTTCTAAATATTATATAAATTCTTGAGGTTTTAAAATGATTGTTTGACTCACCTGCGTTTGATTATACTTAATCTTATTGATAATAAACTTCTCGTTCTCAATCCAAAGTGATGAAATAATTAACTATTGTGGTGTAGTACTAGAATCTTCACTCGAGGAATGCGGAACTAATATTAAAAAATTATTAGCTGTTGTTGTTGTTGTTTTTACTGACTTTCTTACTAGAAGCACTGGGGATAAAATTTGTATGTTCCACAACTTCTGACACGTAAACTATTTTTGATTTCTTAAGACTCCAATTATTTAAAACAAACAATAAAGCAACAGTCGAGTTTGCACGACTGGGAGATACCAACTACCCATTTTGAATAAAAGCAAATCAGTGCTGTATTATTCTTAAAATATACCAAATTAATATACCATAAAATACTGAAATATACCAAAGAGTAAAAAATATATCAGATTGTCAGCCAAAGCTACACTATGACCCGTAGAAAGTAGGCGTTTTTCCCCTATACAAAATAATTTCTTAAATAAAGTTATTTACATTACATTTTCTATCTGATCGCAATCAATTTTTTAGGAATCATAAACGTAACAGTTATTATTATATGTACCGAAATTCTAACTTCAAAACTACGCTAGCTACATATTAGATATTTGTCGATTTGCGGGAATACTTCATCCCCGCCCACTTCGGGCGTAACAAAAACTAAATTGACCTGCGTGCAAACATAAGTTCTGTCGAATACAATTTATATGTATCTCTTTTAAAGTCTCTGAGATGTTTGTGTTCATACTGACGGACGAGCAGACAGATGGACATGGCTATATGGTCTCGGCTGTTGACACTGATCAAGAATGTATATACTTTATAGGGTCGGAGATGCTTCCTTCTGCCTGTTACATACATTTCATGCACGCATTTTTTTATACCCGCTACCCATAGGTATTATAACTTTGTGCCGACAGGAAATGTATGTAACAGGTAAAAGGAGGCATCTCCGACCCTATAAAGTATATATATTCTTGATCAGCGTCAACAGCCGAGACGATCTAGCCATGTCCGTCTGTCCGTCTGTGTGTCTGTGTGTCCGTCCGTCTGTCCGTATGAACACCTAGATCTCAGAGACTACGAGAGATAGAGCTATAATTTTTTCGACAGCATTTGTTATGTTTGCACGCAGATCAAGTTTGTTTCAAATTTTGCCACGCCCACTTCCGCCCCCGCAAATCAAAAAATCGAATAACAAACGTAATTTTAAAGCTAGAGTTGTGAATTTTGGTATATATAATAATAACTATAGTAGTTATGATTCCTGGTTGCGATCAGATAAAAATTGTCGAAGTTATTAAAGAAATACTTTTGTATGGCTGACAATCTGGTATATTGAGCCGTCTATGGTATATTTTGAATACTACTTTATCGATATACCACATATACCATTCGGTATATTTTAGTATTGTTGCAGTATATTTGGTATATTTTCAGAATAATACCGCAAAATATATTGCTTTTATTCAAAATGGGTAGTATATCTCACAGTCGAGTACACTCGACTGTAGCTTTCTTACTTGTTTTATTCTTCGTTATTGAAACTTTTAAACATATTTTACTAATACTTAACATTGCATAATGTAAAGTAAAAAGCTATAAAAGGAAAACAGTATACCGTTTATAATATAAAATCAACTCTACTTAAAACAGCCACATATAATTATTGTAACTTTTATGTTTTGCACATAGATCAAGTTTCAAGTGCTTTGGTTGGTAATCTGGTATATTTTGTACTCTAAGATAAATATCAAATGTAATAGTACATTAATATACCAGGAAAAAAACTTTCAATATACTTTAATATTTTTTGAATATAAATACGGTATATTTTAAGAATAATACCACCCCGCTTTGCTTTTATTAAAAATTTGTATCGGGTATCTCTTAGTCGAACACACACGAATGCAGCTTTTTTACTTTTTTCTATAATTTTGTTAGATATCGTGCAGAGACATAGAAAGGTATTATCACCAAATAGAGTATATCTGTAAACCTAAAGAGATTTTTCCAGTTATATAAGTAGTAGTGCAAATATATGACAAGAGTAATCATTTATCACCTGCACTTGCAACGGAATAAAAGAGAATACCAGCAAACAAATAACAGACGGAAACGGCAAAAGTCGCGCCTTTGTAAACAAACATAATCACAGGATCAGCATGTCGTCTCTGAGTGCTAATGGGAAAAGGGTGAGGCAGAGCCCGGCGCACAAACAAGAGCAAGGACAGCAACAAGGAGATGAACCGACTTAATCCAGATACATTTTAAACGTTTGCCTGATATCACAATTAAAGCGACTTAATTTGAAAACTGAAACGAGCTGAGTGCTGAGCTGGTAACAAAACCCAAACAGACTGATAGACAACAAACTGACAGTCAGTTACCCCATGGCTGATGACAGCTCTACCTGTACCGAGAGGCAGAACAGTATCATTGTCCACATCCACATCTACAACCACATTCGTGTCAGCACCGTCAGGACGCGGTGCCCAGTTACGACACGTGCACGACTGAAAGTGTAGCAAAGTGCAGCTGTGTATCACAGTATTACTAAAGGGATGATTCGACAGATATGAATGAAAACTATAGCCTACACATGGACGTACAGCACACGTTTACGACGTCCACATAATTATTATATTCCACTTCAGCGCTGTACAATGGATAAATCGAGATTACATTTGGTGAGCACTATCTATAGGATAGGATCACACGCTGCCGCCGCCAACTGTGAGATGCGAAAAATGGAAAGGACAACGGGGAACGGGAAACGGAGGGTCGAATCATGAATTGTTTAGCCATGATACTTGATTTTATTAGCGCAAATTACCACCACCAGTCAATTCCAATAACAACGACTACAAACACGGCAAGTAATCACAACAAATTGTAGTGAGATTGGGAATCACGGTTGAGCACTGCGACTCATTAATAACCGCCCGCTGTGTCGTGTATTACTGAATACCTCATACATAAATGGGGTATTTCGACAACGATATCAATTAATTTCATTTGCGCGGTTTTCTGAGGTACTTACTCAATAATTCTTGCTCAGATTGCTCACGATAATTCCTATTAGCAAATAAAATTTCAAAAATAGGTAGCTAGAGTATACTGAATTCGGCGAAAGGTAATAATATACTCTCCATAAGCTTCTAGAATACTAAAATCCTTTTCATATAGCAAGTTCGCCTGAGCACTAGTTGCCACCCCAGACAACTATGAATAAGTAAAGGTGTATCAATTGGTATGCTTTCGTGGGGTGCTCAGTGAATCAAACATGCAGAAAGATTTCAAATTTAATAAAAGTAACAACTAATACAATTTTAAATCCATCCAAAAGAAGCATGTAATTCACCAGCTGACTACGAAGGAGTTTAGCAAAGACGTCCACGTGTTTGTTGATTGAACACGGACCAACTTGGTCAGGGAAAATGAGCATATGTTGAGCTTCTTTTAATTGGGAAAATATCCAAAAATGTTGAGATTGCAATCACTCGAGGTCGAAGTCAGGTTTCATATTTTGCGGAGTCTACAATCTCAACAGCAAATCAGAAGCTATATTGGAAACCCTATATATAACTCTGAATTGAATGGACCACAACCCCTGGTTTAAGCGAGGTCCATTCTGTTTACGAAAGGTTAATTGTTTGATGATATCGTTGTTATTATTTTTGTTGTCGCTTCTGCTGCTGCTGTTGATTTGAATACTTCAGATGGACGGATAACCTTCCTTAGCCAGAATTCACGGATGAAGATTACAATGCACTTGTCGGGTATCCTAGCAATTTACTTTTATTTGGTAGTCTTGGGCATAGAAAATTTTCAAAATTTCATGAAGACTTCAATAAGAAATGGTTTTTGTAAATAGTTATATTTGAAATTGATTATAAGAAAATATGCACAAGTGGTTTTTGTGGTGATATTTTTAAATTATTACAAGATTATTAAAAGAAAAAATTTTTATAATTTTTGTCATTAAAAGCAAATATACCAAAAGTTTTTAATTATATGGCAATTCTTTTCCCCCAAATTGATTTGTTTATTCAAAATATTGAAAATTTAAAAATATGGGAAATATAGTATTAATATTTATTATGTCTATAGTTGTTAGAATATTCTCGATCATATAAAGTATGAATCGATTTAATATAACAATTTTCGCCGAACGACACAACGATTGATTTTTCCTACAAATCCACAAAGATCTTGTTTATTGACTTGAAAGTTATAACATACAAGAAACTAATTTAGTTGACCAAAATAAGATATTTTGATAAATCATTGTTCGCGAAAACCAACAATAAATTTTCGGGTTTTCTTCAATCCTCATCAAGTGAGGTAGCTAATGTTTAGTATGGGCAACAGTAAGAGTCAAGAGGCAGCAATACGCCTTTAAATCTAGAGTAAACGACAATTAACAAGCAATGCTGGAGTAAAAAATAAAGAAGAATGTTACAGTCGAGTGTGCTCGCTGTGAGATATCCGCTACTCATTTTGAGTAAAAGCAAAATATATAAAAAAAAATATATGTACCTAAATACTTCAAAAATACTAAAAATATACCAAATGGTATATTTGGCATAACGATATAGTACAACATTCAAAATATACCATAGACGGCACAATATACCAGATTGTCAGCCAAAGCAACTAAGACCCATAGTAAGTAGGCGTTTTTGCCCATACAAAAGAATTTCTTTAATAATTGAAACAAACTTGATTTGCGAGCAAATATAACAAATGCTGTCGAAAAAATTATAGCTCGAAACTCTTATAGACTCTGAGATCCAGTGTTTTATACGGACAGACAGACAGTCGGACATGGCTATATATATATACATATATATACTTTATAGGGTCGGAAATGCCTCCTTCTGCCTGTTTCGTACATTTCCTGCCGGCACAAAGTTAGAATACGCTTCTACCCTATGAGTAGAGGGTATAAAAAAAACATCCAATACAATTTGTTATATGAAGAAGTACTTAAGAAGTATTCTTAACCGTCAAAGCCTAACAATAATCTACCAAAAAAGAGTTACACCGAGTTGTAGTTGTGTATGTATAGATTGTATGTTTTTCCAAGTTGAAATCGATAAATACTGCTGTACTTGTGCAACACTTTAATAAACCATAAAATGAATGTCAAAGCGATTTACTTAAAAATCTCAAATTTATTCGCAGCAGGACTTTTGTGTTTGTTAATTATCCAAGAATTTCTAATAAGCTGAGGGGTGACGCCATATTTACAGTTCTTGGTTGTGCTTTAAGTTTGAGGGGCTAATTGTAGTTCCCTCGACCACGTACAGCCATTGTAATATGTTATGTGAACGAGGGAGCACAGGCAAAGAAATATTTCTTGTAGACAACTGGACGCTCGAACATTTTGGGTTTGGGGGTTAAATTAATATGCGAAATATTTGCATGACTTCAACAGAGAACAGAGAGAAAACAGAAAAATATCACGCGTGAGAGTGGAGTGATAATTTGCAGGCACACGTGGGCATTGTCATCCGCATTGGCATCGGCATCGGCATCATCCTCACACCATATCCACCTGTATGCCTCTAGCTTTATACACCGCCCACCGCCCGAGGAAAACGCGTGCCGGCAGCAAGAGTTTTGGTTGGCCAGCGCCAGGCTACGCAGCATCCGCTGGGGGTTGGAAGGAAGCGAATGAATGCACTAGTGTGCGAGTGAGCTCGTTGTGTGTGTATGTGAGAGAGAGAGAGAGAGAGAGAGTGGTAGAGAGGCACAGGGAGAGAGGACAGGGCATGTGAGAGAGAGAGAGAGAGAGAGAAAACGCGCGAGAGAGTGTCCTAGCAACCACCAAGCAGTGCGGCTGTGACAGGGTGGCAGCGCTGCGCCAGGATGATTGGCTGCGTTGCCTTGGTGCCGAGGTTGCCACATGCCACATGCCGCAGTTGCTATCTCTCTTCCACCAGGAGTATCTTCAGGCCTCGTTCGACACTTGTTCAGATCCCAGAAAATGCGACTTTGAGACCGGAATTAGCTGACGTCGCTTGAAAAATAAAACGCAGCTACTTCCCCAGCTACCCCTGCTGTTATGGCTTTTGCTTTTGCTTGAGTCCTTGGTGTGAGCTGGATTATTTGCTACGGTGATGCGATGCTGTGTGAAGCTGGGCTGCTGCCCGGGATGGTTGCTGCGTTGATTGGGTGGGCAGGCACAAATCATAACAACGCAGTGTCAAGGCACCCATCCATCCATCCAGCCAGCCAGCCAGCAAGCAACCTACCAACTACCCATCCACCCACGATTCCATCAACGACACCACCGCCGCTGTAATTTAATTCGTTGCTGCGCCGCCGCCGCCATCATCGCCATCATTATTTTTTGGAGGCATATTGCTAGGATAACATTTGATTTTGAGTTCAGTTGTAATTCTACCGTGCATACGTTCTGGTTGCTCTTGCTCCGTTGCTAAGTCACAGCGCTCTACGTCCTACTTCCGTCATTAGATCACCCTGCGCTCCCCACCACCGCAACGACAGCAACAACAGCACTAGCCACAGCCACAACGAGAACATCAGTTGGCTGCGAATTTAGCGGGCTCTTGCCGATATTCACTTTTACTTTTCGCCTGTCACTGTGTAGCAGTTGCCCAAAGCAACCGAGCGGCAACAACATCTCGGCTTACAAGCTGAGGACAGCAGTTCATTTAGCAGCAATTCTGGGCATCAAGCCTTCGACACAGAGCATGCTTAAGCTTGCGGACATGTGACTCCTATATCAGCTGATTGGCGAGTGAAGAGCATTCTTGGCACTGTGGTGCCCAGTTAACTTATTTACCAACTGCCCACTTGACATAAAACCAAACGAATGCATTCGCGATTTGGCTTCAACTGTCAGACCCGTCACCAACAGCAACACCATCCGCAGCAGCAACAGCAACATCAGCACCAGCATCAACAACAACCCCAACAACAACAACAGCATCATCAACTCCATCAGCAACCTGAGGTGGATATCACACCGCCACCTCCGCCTCTGTTACCACCGAGCACTGCAATCACCGCCTATACAAACCTCTTAGAAAAGTGTCGCTGTAAAGTGCAGGCGCAGTCACCTTCACCTTCATCTTTACAACAACAACATCATCATCACCATCACCATCAACAACAGTCGCAAATACAACATCCTCAGCAGCAGCCACTGGCGCAGCACCCTCATCAATTGCTGTCGCAACACCAGCAACAGTTGCCAGTGGCGGCAGCAGCACCAACACTAGCACCGCTGCCAGCCGGTCAACTGCAATTGCAACTGCACCATCATCATCATCATCATCACCACCAGACGTTTGTGGCGAGTGCCAGCGCCGTTAACTATAGCAGCTGTACAGCCATTGGCTCTGCTGCCTCCTCCGCAATACCTTCGAGCTCAGCAGCAGCAGCGGCAGCTGCAAGCACAGCAATGTATCATCATCATCATCACCGACGTCACAACAATCTCTCCTATTGCGGTGGTAAATATTTTATATTACCAACAATTTCACTTCGAATCGCATCAATGCTTTTTAATTGATGCTCTGTTTACACACTTCCTTCATAGTGTCATTGTGTTTGTATCGTGTGGCTGTACACACATGTGAGTATGTGTGTTAAGTCCAGCCAACAAAAGTGTCAAGTGTCTTTCTAATACGTCATTGTCGAAAGTTGTAAACTTTGAAGTGAACTGGAATCTGGAATCTGAAAGATATCCACGACTTTATAATAAAGATGGTGAATATTCGTATTCTTACGGATTGATCAAAACACTAATAATATAAATCAAATGCAATCGCAAAAATCATCACGTTAATAACTAACTAAACTTGATGTCTTTTAAGGAACCTAAATATTTATACCCGCTACCCATAGGGTAGAAGGGTATTATAACTTTGTGCCGGCAGGAAATGTATGTAACAGGTAGAAGGAGGCATCTCCGACCCTATAAAGTATATATATTCTTGATCAGCGTCAACAGCCGAGACGATATAGCCATGTCCGTCTGTCCGTCTGTCTGTCTGTCCGTATGAACACCTAGATCTCAGAGACTATAAGAGATAGAGCTATAATTTTTTTTCGACAGCATTTGTTATGTTTGCACGCAGATCAAGTTTGTTTCAAATTTTTGCCACGCCCACTTCCGCCCCCGAAAAACAAAAAAATCGAATAACAAGCGTAAATTAAAAGCTAGAGTTGCGAATTTTGGTATATACTATAATCACTATAGTAGTTATGATTCCTGAAAATTTGGTTGCGATCAGATAAAAATTGTGGAAGTTGTTAAAGAAATACTTTTGTATGGGCAAAAACGCCTACTTACTAGGGGTCTGAGTTGATTTGGCCGACAATCTGGTACATTGCGCCGTGTATGGTATATTTTGAATGGTGTGATGTATCGATATACCAAACATACTATTTGGTATATTTTTAGTATTTTTTTTAGTATTTTCGGTATATTTTGAAAATAATACCGCAATATTTTGCCCTTATTAAAAATGGGTAGCGGGTATCTCACAGTCGAGCACACTCGACTGTAACTTTCTTACTTTTTTATAATTGTTTCGATTGCCTTTCTACTATGGACATTAAAGGAAGCGAATAGACATATCATATTTTAGAAAATAGTTGATATAAATTCACTTTCAAATAAATGGATAGCATTGCACTTAAATATTTTATTGATGCCAAATCAAACATAAAGCAAAGAACGGTTTAATTTAAATTCGAAAATCTTCAACGCTGATTTCGAAATGTAATTCAACAAGTTGAAAATCGGTAGTAGCGCAAACGCAATCTTTTGAAAACCTGAGCTTTACATTTTAAATAAACCAATCGTTGGCGACTGCTGATATTAATAATAATACGCAAATAGTTACAAACATGCAGTACATATGTATTATCTCAAAGACTTTTTGATGTGAGATTAAAAAGGACCACAATACCATTTTATTATATACCAGCCCGATCTTTAGCTATATTTTTATGTAAAGGCTTACTAGCATTTACACTTTAAAAATTAAAAATGGCTATTTTAATGCCACATTATTATGGGATAACAATTTTGTTTACTTATTGCAATTAACCTTAAAAAAGTCACATTTCTCATGCAATTTTTATCATTACTTGAAATGTAAATGTATTCATAACGTTCAAAAGTTAAGATCTCATATATAGATGGATTTAAATCTTCGATGATTTTCAAACTTATTATCCGTACTGTTATTATTATTGGTATTGCAAAATTCAACACTCGATGCTTTTCAATAGCGGGAGATGGTTGTTGAGTATATGTACATACATATTTATAAAAATTAAATAAATGTTTTAAAATAAGTGCTCACAGTGCAATCACTACGTCTATATGTAAATATCTAAGACCCATTTAATAATATATGTAACTTTGTTAACTTAGAGTAATTCACAATTTACAATTATAAATGACTATTTTACGGTTGGCGTTCAGTTTCAGGTCAGGAGCAAAACTACCAAGTGCAATATGTGGACTCGGAACTTTACCACAGTAATTCCAGTCAGACGCAAATGTAAGTACATCATCAGTGAGCAATTGGTCCGAGGGTAGATAAGTTATCGAACAATTGAACATATCTCGTCTATGTGCAGGACGTATCCATTCTGCCCGGTGGGCGATTATCAGAGCAATGGACAGACTTACTACTCCTCAACGGGGGCAACGGGCAACTATACTACTACGACGGGCAATACGGGGAATGCTCACTCCACAGCATTGCCGTATCTTGTACCCGTGGATGAAAGCCTGCTGTTGAATGGGTCCTCGCAGTCGCACAGCCGAGATTCTCCGCACAGCTTGACGGTGAGTAGTAGAAGGAATTGATGAGAGGTCAGTGAGCCGATGACATTGACTAACCATTATTGGAAATCATTCTCTTTGTGAACGGCAGCACGAGGTTGCCTACATACAGGAGGCGCAGAGCACTCCACAGACGCCCACCTCGACTACAACCACTAATTCGGCCAGCGGCGGGAGCATCGGCAATGGTGCCGATGGGGCGTCACCCGACAGTGACCAGAGTGCCATGGGAAACAGCAACAAAATTGCTTCGGCCACGGTGAGTACCCCAGATAAGAGATAGAGTCACGTTATGGGGGTTGTTCATGATGACATGCCCGACAACGAAAGCGAACAGCAGCAGCGTTGCTAACATCTCACTCGCACATTTGCAGATTAAATGGTTGTCGCGCAACTACGAGACGGCTGATGGAGTCAGTTTGCCGCGCTCCACACTTTACAACCACTACATGCAGCACTGCAACGAACAGAAGCTGGAACCCGTGAATGCAGCCAGCTTCGGCAAGCTAATACGCTCTGTGTTCTCCGGCTTGCGCACACGTCGCCTGGGCACACGCGGCAACTCCAAGTACCACTATTATGGCATTCGGATAAAGCCCGGATCTGTATTAATTCATCAATCCATGGAAGAAAAATCAATTCAGGGCTATGGCACACCGCCAGCAAATAGCGCCCTAGTCAACGTCACAAGTAGCAACAACAGCAACAACGGCAACCAGCTAACAAGCTCAAATGGAAGCTCAAACGGCATTACAACAGCCTCCAACGCCCAGCGAACAGTTGGCACAAAGAAGCACAACTTCAAACCGGAAACTTACGAAGCTTGTATACAGGTGAGCAATCCCTAAGCCTATCCTATCTCCTCACTCACCTCTATATAATTCTCTTATCCAGTATATTGGTGATGGAGCTGGTGCGATGCCCGTCTTTCCAGCGATTGAATTGAGCCACAGTTTTCACAGTGAGCTTACCCTGGACGATGTGGATACCTTTCGTGCACTCTATCGGGAGCATTGCGAATCATTTTTGGACGCTGTGCTTAATCTTGAGTTTGGTACTGTTGAATTTCTACTGCGCGACTTTTGGCGCACCACAGACAACAACAATCTGGACGAGTGTGAGGAAGAGAAATACTTGAGTAAAACAAAGTTGTATCTGTTGTGCCATTGCGCAGAAGTCCAAAATTTTGTGCGAGAGGTGAGTGCACAAATTGACCACAAATGAAGTCAAAATGCGTTTTTACCTTATCATCAAACGTCTAAAGTTTTAACCTAATGTTACTCTGACTCAATGCACGAATTAACATGTTTGTCTATCCACATGTTCAGTTACGAGCAGCAGTGGAGCAGCAGATACATTTAACATTTAAATAAACTAAATTTGTTGATATATTTAGAGATTTTAGAGACGTACATAGCCCATAGAGTCAAACATGCTGCTCTGCTGTTCGCTACTGTAGCTATACATATGTATACACTAATCATTTTTAATAGCATTTTAATTGCAATTAAGTTAAATAAGATAAGAAAATAAAAAAAAAACTGTTTACTGCAAATTACACAAAATGAATTAAATCAACAGCCCTAACGCGGTTTGACTAAGGGACTTGTGCAGCTATAATAAAAATAGCATTACATGCAAAAGACATTAGAATATAAGATACACAATCACTTATTAAAAAAATGGTTGAAGTCCGACCCTCTGTTAGGAAATGTTTGACATCAACTACCCATAGGGTAGAAGGGTATTATAACTTTGTGCCGGCAGGAAATGTATGTAACAGGTTGAAGGAGGCATCTCCGACCCTGTAGAGTATATATATTCTTGATCAGCGTCAACAGGCGAGACGATATAGCCATGTCCGTCTATCCGTCTGTGTGTCTGTGTGTCTGTCCGTCCGTCCGTATGAAACACTGGATCTCAGAGACTATAAGAGATAGAGCTATAATTTTTTTTCGACAGCATTTGTTATGTTTGCACGCAGATCAAGTTTGTTTCAAATTTTTGCCACGCCCACTTCCGCCCCCGCAAATCGAATAACAAGCGTAATTTTAAAGCTAGAGTTACGAATTTTGGTATATACAATAATTACTATAGTAGTTATGATTCCTGAACATTTGGTTGCGATCAGATAAAAATTGTCGAAGTTATTAAAGAAATTCTTTTGTATGGGCAAAAACGCCTACTTATAGTACTGGGGGTCTTAGTTACTTTGTCTGACAATCTGGTATATTGTGCCGTCTATGGTATATTTTGAATGCGGTACTATATCGATATACCACATACCATTTGGTATATTTTTTAGTATTTTTGTAGTATATTTGGTATATTTTGAGAAATATACCGCAAAATATATTGCTTTTATTCAAAATGGGTAGCGGGTATCTCACAGTCGAGTACACTCGACTGTAGCTTTCTTACTTGTTTTAGATTATAGTTTTCAACGAAATTACCCATGGGTGTCATCTATAACAATGCATTTTCTCGCTTTAGGTGGACTACCAGTTTTATCAAAACACTGTCGACGTCATAATACCAGATGTACTTCGGTCGATACCCAACGCATTAACACAAGCTATTCGAAACTTTGCAAAGAACCTGGAGCTATGGCTCTGTGAGAGCATGCTGGGCGTGCCGGAGCAGCTGGCACAGATCAAGACTAGTGCCGTATCAGCATTTTGCCAGACGCTGCGTCGTTATACGTCACTCAATCATCTGGCCCAGGCAGCTCGGGCTGTGCTGCAGAATGGTGCACAAATATCCCAAATGCTGAATGATCTCAATCGAGTGGACTTTCACAATGTCCAGGTGCGTTGTTGTGCCTGTGTCCTAATCGGGGAATTATATTAGTATCGTTATTTAATTCTCTTTCTTTTAAAGGAGCAAGCCGCGTGGGTAAGTCAATGTGCCCCAGCTGTAGTTCAGCGTCTGGAGAATGACTTCAAGGCGGCCCTGCAGCAACAAAGCTCCTTGGAGCAATGGGCCAGCTGGCTGCAACTTGTTGTGGAGTCCGCAATGGAAGAGTACACGGGAAAGCCAAGTTATGCCCGAGCCGCACGTCAGTTCTTACTAAAATGGAGCTTCTACAGCTCGATGATTATACGAGACTTGACACTGCGGTCGGCATCGAGCTTTGGCAGTTTTCATTTAATACGGCTGCTGTTCGATGAGTACATGTTCTATTTGGTGGAGCACAAGATTGCCGAAGCACAGCAAAAAACGGCCATTGCGGTCATTTGTGAGCGCATGGTAAGCCCCTAAGCATCTACTAACGAAACTCGAAAGCCTCTGCTAAATATGAACCTTTGCTCAGAAGAAGGAGATGGACTTTGAGTTCGAGTGCCAGTTCGCCTACATAACTAGTGATGGGGATCAACAGCAACAAGCAACGGCCAGCACTGTATCAGCTGTTCCTGTTGGTGCATCTGCATCTGGTGTCTCGAGTGTTGGTGGTGAAGGCAACGATGCTAAACGCCTTAAACAAGAATGAGCCGTTCGGAAAGCTATATGCACAGGACATTGTAGAATTTATGTAAATTGAACATTTCTGTCATTACCAGACTACGTTCACTTTACCTCATTCATATGCTCACATTTCGCTATTCATTACTCACCACATTTCTACTCTAACCCTATCGGTCTTTCATTAGTTCCATAAACTTTAAAAAGTCAACAATGTTTGTATGTACTGCTTGTCAGTTAGTTCATAGCTTAGGTTCTTGTCACTGTAAACATATTATCGGATTAACGTACTATACCAAAAGACAGAGAGACACACATATGCATTACTTATAGAATTGCCCCCGCATTAAAGTAAAAAACCGTCCAAGCAGCAGGCTAGTCACGCCCCTCACACAGCGCTGACCTTGTCTGATCTGATTACATATGTATTCATGGAATACACTTTAGTTTAAGTACATGTGCGTCAGTATTTGTATTTGTATCTGTATCTTTATCTTTAACAGTATCTGTATTTGTGGACTTCTTGTCTAACTACACTATAATAATTGTGTTTACTTTTAAGACAAACAAATGTATCACAACAGTTTTGCCGGGTTTCAACGAATAATGTACAGCATAGCGCGCGGCGCAAACACTCATGCATATATGCATACAAACATACTCGTACATACTACATACATAATTACACGCACATCAAAATACATCTGTGTATGTACGCACATAAGAGAGCGAGCACTTGCACTTATTTGAAATCTGTATAAATTGTTAGGAAAAGAAAGAGAATTAGAAAAGCTCATCAAATCAGCTTGCTCAAATAAAAATCTAACAACTAAGTTAAGTAAAACAAACAGGCCTTAAATGTGCAAATATTAATTCTCAACTTAACAACAAAACAACCTAAACATTATATTGCATACGCTCAATTATGTTCATATAGATGCTTTTAATGAGTATATACTCTAACTACATGTGACGACTATTTATATGTATATATCTTATATACTTACAAAGAAACATGATTAGCTTGAAGATTTTGACAGAGACGCTGGAATATTATGCCATTTTAGGTATTTACTCGAGCAACAAAACCTTTTGTAAGTCAGTCAGGAAATATAAATATAAGTTAACTTGTAACGAAAATGAAAAGAGATCTAGTCCAAATGACATGCACATAGAAAACAATATTGGAAAATTTTACATTCGGCTCCTGGTGCATTTGTAAGAAGTAGATTTTGGGAGAAAAGTATTTAATGAAATGGACAGTTAATACTTATTAATAATTTAATAATTTTCTAATACTCCGTTTATATTAAAATCTTCATCTGTATGTTCCACTATATTGTTGTATGACCTAACTTTAAGTACTGATTTTCATGATAAACCTGCAAGTAGGGAACTAAATCTCATCACATTTACATGATTAGTCATACTGTTTATTTTGTTATAATCAACATGGATGACACATTGCTCTCCTGTAAGACAAAATCCATTGCTCAACACGTATGCATTAATCTGAAAACTTGAGCTTTATTGGTTGTAAAAATAAACTGAAAACAAATTTAAAAAGTGAACAACATGCAACTAAATTAAGATTTTAATTAAAACCAGAATTATCTATTTATAAATGTGAAATAAAAATGTCTTAAAATCAATTTCTTCAGGTTTACTTTGACATAGAGGCTGAACCGTCTCCTAATGGATCAATTTCGGACAACTAATTGAGAAAATTAGATTTCGAATGCGACAAAACGCTCAATGAATTTTATTAAAGCTATGTATTCTTTATATTGGTTGATATAAATAAGATCTCAGGAACTATATTAGCAATAATCAACACTTCTAAAATAGATTCTAGCTTTCGTCAACGGTCATAGTTATATCGTCACGGCTGTTGACGCTGATTAAGAATTTATAAGCTGTTTGGGGTCAGAGATGACTCCTTTTGCGTGTTACATAAATTCCTATGGGTAGCGAGTATATAAATTATTAAGATTGCATGAGAAATTTTAATATTAATGCTTTACAATTTATTTGCTTGAATTTTCTTTGGAGTTTCTTTTCGCTTTAGTTTTTGACAGACGAATGTGTGATTTTTTGCACAGATCCTCCTTCGCTGTTTAAAATTGAGTTCATCAGGGTTTTCATTAAAAAACCTCTTGGCAATCTTCGCAATATGGAATAAGTCAAAGTCTCTCATATCGTTACATCCGCACAAGGTCCAAAAAGTATAATTAACTCGGTGCAGGCCTAATACACATCTCAGAAGTTCTTGTCACACGATCTAGCCATGTTCGTCTGTCTGTCTGTCCGTATGAAACACTGGATCTCATAAACTATAAAAGATAGTGAAAAAAATTTTTTGACAGCATTTATGTTTGCTCGCAAATCAAGCTTTTTTCAAATATTTGCCACGCCCACTTCCGCCCCCGGAAATTGACAAAAATGGAACAACAAGTAATTGTGATTCCTGAAAATTTGGTTGCGATCAGACAAAAATTGTCGATGTATGTTAATTAAAGCAATATTTTTGTATGATTAAAAACACCTACTTACTAGGGTCTAAGTTGCTTTGGCTGATATCTGATATATTGTACGGTCTATGGTAAATTTTGAATGTGGTACTATATCGATATACCAAATACACCACTTTACATATTTTTAGTATTTTTGTAGTATATTTTTAGAGTAATATATTTTGCTTTTATTCAAAATGGGTAGCGGGTCTCTCAAAGTCGAGCCCGCTCGACTATAGCTTTCTTACTTGTTTTAATAAGTAAAGGTTTCTCGTGAAGTCCTATAAGAAAGTGAAGATTGGCTCATCCAAACGGTAATCATGGCAAACCCTTTTGCTGAACTACGTAAAAGGCACCTCCAAAATAAATTGAGCAATTTACTACTGTGCGAGTGTCAAGTCGCCAGGACTCGACGGATTGTCGTCAGCAACGGTGCAATCCAGCAAATCTGCGATAACTGCATGGCTCTAAGAGATATGCTCAGCTTGCTGCCGAACATGGGCAAATGCAGTCTTATAGGTCATAACAACTTCAAGTCAATCAGGCTTATGTCCTCTGTACTCAAAACCTTGCAGAAGCTATGGAAAGCATGTGATGGTCAACATGGCTCCAGCGATCCATCGATAAGTCAATTGCCTTCCTGGTGACGGGTACCAGAGCATATTCAGCGAAGATAAGCGTAAGTCAACGAGGCGATAAAGAAATAAATCCATTAATCACAGAATATATGTTTTTATGATGCTTAACAGCTTCAATAACTATTGAAATAACGTAGTCTATCATATAACGTATTGATTTGCTCCCATTATCACTATTGAAGGACAGCAATGCTCACTGAACTGATTTAATTATACGCATTTCGTAATACTGAATTTCGTCTATCATGTAAATATTATATATAAAATATGAAGGGTCAAATGCATTTAGTCAACTTCTTATTAGCGTAATGAAGAATTAGTCTAGATTAACAGTAATCGTCTTTTGTTTAAAATATTCGAATATTGAAACTATGCACTTTTATACACTAAATAATTTGAAAAACATGAAAATTAAATGTACTAGAATTATTCGTAATAAGATTCCGAAATGTTGCATGAAAATTTACAGATTTTGGCAAGTTATTTCTTACCTTTTGACAACTTTAGAAATACCTATACTTTGAAAAATCCTATAGCAGAAAATGAACACTTATGCGACACTCATCAACGAACCCATAAAGTATACATATTCTTAATCAACGTCAATAGCCTAGACAATTTAGCAACTTTTATATGCCGGTCTGTCCGTTTATCGGTATTAAACACTGAATCTCAGAGACTAACGATATAATTTTTTTCCGGCAGCACTTTTTATGCTTGCAGGCAGATACGGTTTGTTTCAAATACAAAATCAAATTCAAATTCCACTTAATACTTCACAGCTCATTGGAAATAATCATAGCAACCATTGAAAATTATTGCCAATTTTAATTCATTTTCCGGATGTTCATATAATCGAAGTTAAACTGAAAATGCCTCTTATGATACTTCCTTCTAATTAAAAAAGTAAATTCAAGATGTTTAGATCAATTTATATTTCAGAGTACAAAATACAAAAAATTTTCTCTAAAAATTATTTGAAATTTTTTATTACATTTTTTTTTGTTTTTGGTTTCAATTGTATTGTACACATTTCTAACAATTATATACAAATTGTTCGTGTTGTCCAAAGTATGCACATTATACACATATAAATGTTTATACATACACATAATTTAAAATATATAATTGCTTAATTTCTAAATTATACCTATTCGAACAGATTATGCTGAATATTATAAAAATATTAATTGTATGACTAAATGAGATATAGAAATCGATATGGAACACAAAATGTATTAGTTTCAAATTGAGCAATGTAATATTTATTTACAGTACTTGCTCTTAACCCTATTTCAATTAACTTAAAAATTGTTTGTACTTTGTATATAAAATCTGAGGTCTTGTTTACTCTTACGTAAACTGAATCCTGAATATTCTGCTGTATAATCGTTGATTTTAAGTCTTTTTAGTTATCTTTATTTGGAATTTTGACAATTCTTTTGGAATATTTGTAAAGATGCAATATTCACGGCCTGCTGCATTTTATTGTTTTATTGTATACCGTTTAAATGTACATTTAATATACAGCTATATTAGTATACAAATTCGACGTAAAAAAAAATTTACATACCATATATATTTACATACGTTATATAATATATATCAATGTTTTAATTGACTGCACTTTCAATCGATAATTGATTGTTTTTTATAATATATGTATGTATTCATATAGAATATACTTGGTAACAATTGACCAAAAATCTGTGTGTTAAATACTGGACCGGCAAGTTTTGGGTGGTGATCTTCAATATTACGTACACGTAATTCTTCTTTTTACAAGTACGCCAAAAGGGCGTAAAATTCGAAAAAATTCAATTTTTTATGTACACTTAACAAAGAATCGGAAATTTAACTAATCTTTGTATTTCCTATTTCCTTGTCAAAAAATTTAATGTTCCACTTGATCTAATCAATTTTCATAGGATATTTTTTCGTATTTTTTACAAACTTGCATTGATATTATTAAAGATAATCGTCAGAAGTGATTACATGTAACATAAATTAATAACAATTTCTTTTCATTCGAGATCAAATTCGAAAATATTATCATCATTGTCAAGAAAATGGAAAACAATATACACAATGGGAATTTAAACAATTACATCGTATGGATTGAGGGTGGTCCCAATATGTCAAAATTTTGAACTGAACTTTAAAATGTTGCGTCAATAGTGGAAAGGGAATTCTTACAAGTTTAATGTTTGATTACGTAAACATTTATTTGACTTTACTGCATTAAGCTACGGTGCGAAAACTATGTTCTAAACAATTAAATTGAATAACAAACTTATTTGGAATCAACAGAATTGAAAGATATTTCATGTTCACACAGAAATCAACTTAACATTAATTAAGCGTAACTGACGGGAGTTCCCTAAAAAGTAAATCTAACACTAGTGCATACTGCTTAAAATAAAGTGTACGCTTCTGATTTGTTCCTTTATATAATTCGATTCACCAGTGGCATTTTTCTACGATTGTACGTAGGAAGCTGTTGTTGCAACACTTGCTGCACCTTTACCTTTTGACCATACTGCTGCTCCAACTCGCCAGCTGGCCCGATGGCATAGTTAATGTCAAGACGGGCACGCTTTTGTGACTGGTAACCATCGTTGGCATTTAGATCTGCCGGATTGAGCTCAATTATACTTGACGATTGATCAATGACAAGGGCGCCTCCACGTACTATCTGCTTGTCGTCCTCAAAATCAATTGCATCGTACAAATCGTCGACCTGGATAGAACCAATGAGACGAAATTAAATATGTTTTCTTTTAATAGCTAGGAAAGTCAGTTACGCACCCCGATCTCAAAATCAGTCCCCTTCTGGGCGTATTGGGCTATTAGCTGATTGTTTGGCAGATGATTGCTTAATTGATTTATTTGCTCATACTCATGTACCACGTGCTCGTCCTGGGCGTGATCCTCATCCTCGCTATTTGCCCAGCTGAAAATAGCGATTGAATAAGTGTAATGATATGCAGCCGTATAACAATATTTAATTTGACTTACTCAACATCATCGTTCTCTTCCTCTTCGACAAGCATAGCATCGATTAGAGTGTCATCAAAATCATGCTCCTCCAGGTCGGATGATTCCTCGATCTCAGATTGTGAATCTAACTCTACATCCGAATCGGCTGAGCCATGCTTCATTTCCCCACGCTCTAAGGCGTCAAGATGCTCCGGATAAACCATTGCACCGCGAATTGCAGCGGGATCCTTACGTGACCATTTTTGTACTTCCTCGTCCATCTTACAGATCCGTTCGGGATTCATAGCCCAACGACAGCCTTTGCGCTGATTACCATTTGTTGCTGGACGCTCAATTTTCTCAAAGCACTTGTTGAGCGACAAATTATGACGAACGCTGTTCTTCCAACCACTCGGCGCGTTCTCAAAATATGGAAAATGCTGGCACAGAAAACTGTAAATCTCCGAGACGGGCAGAGAGCCAGCACGTGAATTCTTCAGCGCCAGCGCAATGAGGCATGAATAGGAATAGGCGGGTTTTGGAAATACGCTGCTCAACGCTGACTGCTTCGTTTTCTGTTGTATTGCCTTAACGCTGGCATTAGCAATGGGATTGGTATGGATGTTGCCATTGTTAATGATGTTGCTGTTGCTATTACCCAAAGGCGTTAGGGACAACGGTGACGACGATGTGGCAGGTCGACCCACAGTACAGCCAGAGGTCGGTGAGTGTACTGCTGACGCGATGCTCTTAGGTGCACTGCCTCGCTTGGCCACGGCCCCGGCGTGCAGCGTTGTCATGTTTTGCAATTGACTCGCCTCTCGATCGCGCTTAAGCAAAATATTGCCATTTGATGTGAGTGGCGCCCCACTAGGTGACTTACTGCAAGTCTGCTGCTTCAGTTTGTTGTAAGTGGCGCTGTTGGCAAAGGTTAATCCACCAATGCCGGGTCCCAGTTTTATGGTGTTCGAGACACCACTGGAGGTGAGCAGACTATTACTACTTTTGGAAGTGCTCTTTGTCTCGTCCACGCTCGACTGTAATCCCTGAACCTTACGCAATTCCGTGCCCAGATCCTTGCGCACCGCATCCACGGCCGGAGAGTTACGTCGTTGCAGCAGGCCAGTCATGGTTGCCGTGGTTGTCGGTGCAATTACAGGCGATGATGCAATGGGCAAGGCAGAGGGGATCTGTTTCGGTATGTGGGCCATAACTTGCTCTCTGCGCAAGGATCCAGCGCTGACCTTCATCTGTGCTGGCGAGAAGGTCAAATGCGATTTATGCTGATCGCATGGTGAAGCGGGTGGAACAATTACTGATGCAGAGCCCCCTCTGCCCTGTGTCGAGGACAGACCAGCAGCTCGGGTTTTTTGCGGTGATCCGGAGGCCAACATCGAACTCGAGCTAGTGCTCGAGTTAATTAAAGGCATCACAGAAATGGGATTCACACAGGCACCCACATCAGCATAGTAATCAGTGGTTGACCAAAAATTTGCGCATGATCCCATCCACTTGGCTGTGGGCGACGCATGCAACGCATTGCTGGCTAACAGAGTTGCATTCGCATTGTGGGTTAACGATGAAGAGGACAAGCTGTTGGCTGTATTAGTACTGCTGTTGTTGATGGCCGAAATGGACTCTAGGGCATAATCGAGCGAACTCATCTCACTGGAGCTGCCCACGACGTTGGCAATCTCTGCCCTGATGTCCACATCCAGCATATCCTGCATGGAATCCGACACATAAAAGTCCAATGAAGGCCCAGCCGCATCCTACCAAAGATGATAATAGAAAATCAATTAGTCCATATACATTAACCAAATACAACATACCAATTACTTATTATTCTTTAGATAGATTATAATAAAACGTAGCATATAATTTAATTATAACTATTACAGCATTTATAAAATACAAATTATTAACGTGTTGATTTACTGTACTAAACGACATAATGTGTTTATCGCTATTCTGCATACCAATACGATATTCATGCACATGTGTGTATGTATGTACATATACATATATCAGCAGATACTTTTCCTTTTTTTCACGTGCTGCAACAAGGTGATGAAAACGAAGGTTAGGGGATAAGAAGCAGGAGCAATGTTCAAACCAGTTTTGTATTGGATGACAGGCAACCACCGCCAAACATGAGCACACAGGCATATACAAATATGAAATGAATTTGTATGTACAGCTGCATTCACAATAATAATAATAATAATAACAAACCTACCAGAGTAGAATAACCAAATTAAACGAATTTTAAATATTCTGTACCAATACCAATCTTGACCTAATATTTTATCGTTTACATATGTATAATATAATAATAATGTGACGCAAACTATAAATGTGTAAATATGCAGTATTGGGACTCTCAGGAAGAATGAGAAGGCCAACTTAAACCGGATATATGTACATACATAAGCAAAAAGGAAAGATTTATGTGCAATTACAAGCTACAGGCAGCTGCAATCTATACTCACTTTTACACACAAATATACAACCTAAATGTAAATATACATCGAAACATGCATATGTTCATATGTATACATATACATATGTATGTACATATACGCAAATAGGATTATGTATTGTCGTTTAACAAAACAGTCAACGAAAAAAGTCGTTTAAAACTTTACATAGTAAATTTCTCGCAAATACAGCAATTTGAACATATACAAATGCGTATACATACATACATCAGATTCATCGTTCTAGCAGAAACTCATTTCCCTTTATGCGTGCTAAAAGCAACCACTCATGAATGTGTTGCGGAGCAAAAAGTGTTGCAGCAACATTTTGCTTGTCACTAACAGCGACCCAACATGGGTGCCAGTTTAACAGAGAATAACAAAAGAAAGGGACAGCGTATAATACATACAGCTGGAAATTTTGTATGCCCACCAGTGATACCAACTTAGCTATTTAGCATCTATATTCAGAGTTTTTGCAGGCGAGAATTACAGTTTCGTATATTGGCAATTAAAATTATTTTTACTCATAATAGACCAAAAATTTAACTTTAAGTCTTGGTAATCTAAGCAATTATTTGAAATTAATTCGATATCAAAATAATCTCCCTTTTCGTTTGTCCTATGTGACTTGAAAAATATACAATTTTCTTTTTTTTTTTTTGATACAGCTGCGTTTACATAGTCTGTACATATCAGCATTTCCATTGAAATCGACGGAGTTGGCAGTAAAATCGACAGCAACAGTCTCATCAGCAGTAACAATTCAAGCACAGCAACGCTTGCGTGTATGTGTGCGGGTTTTATTCACAGCAACGAACGTGAGAACCAGAGAACGGGCAGCGACGTCGACGACGTCTGGTTTATGTTAAGGTTGAAAAGAGAAACCAACAGCACAGAAAGACTGCTGCTTTGTGGTGGAAACATAGAACATCGACGGCGAAACAGCAACACACAACAGAGTGGTCTGTTAAGCGCTCAAGCAGTACAGTTGGCAACAAAACATTTTGCAAATTGAAACATCAACAGAGCAGAGTTGAAACTGAACTGAGCGTTCCATCTGACTTTTGAGTGAATTTCTTGCTGTTGCGGAAACTTGAAATCTGCTACGAAAAGGGTAGTATTTACTTTTAAGCAGTATGCTGTCGCCACATGTTGATATGTATGTACATGTTGATGGAACATTGACTACCTTTGTACAGAGTATACATACAGTAGATCACAGCTTATTTCAACCACCACCAACCGACAACTTTGAGTTAGTGTACTGGCCAAACTAAAAGAGGTATTAACTTTATTTAAACGCAGGATTTTAGTTTAATGTTTTAAAATACAAGATATTTTTTCATTTATCCACTAATTTTTACTATATAAAATTATTGAAAACCAAAAATGCCAAAAAAGTACCACAGCTTATTTCAACCAGCAACTTTGCAGCTGTGCGAAGATCAGTTTCCTAGGAAAATAACTGGTGTTTATGGATTTATTGCTTTGTGTATAGTATTTTCAATATATAGAAGTTAGATTTTCGACATTTTAAGCTTTAGATTTCGAAATACACGCGTATTTTACAAAATGGGTCCGTGAACCACAATTGAGAAGGAAAATGACGTCATAGCTCCTTTAAAGAATGGATTTTCCGTCAAAAATTTATGAAATGCTGCATCTGAGTGTTTCGACTGTGCAAAGAATCATTTCATTGCTTTTTCGCGAAAGTATAGTGCATGAGAAGGGCAAAATGTACCCAATGCATTTTTAAGGAGACCGACGCGCGTTATATTGTCCGGAAAATCGGGAAAATCAAAATTTTCGCCACCAAAATTTGCCAGTGTTATAGAGGAGGAATTGAGTAAGGCGTGCCACCCAGAATCAATTCGAGAGTACTTCGGGAAAGTGACTTTAATGACAGTACAAGGAGCAAGAAACCGTTTATAAGGCTCGCGAATCAAAAGGCTCTTTTGAAATTTGTCAAGGAGCATGTGGGAAAGGATAAAACTTTTGGAACTTAATCATATTTGTGGACGAGTCCAAAATCAACATTTTGGCTTGATTGGAGCTCCATATGTCGGTCAGAATCAAATTCCTGGCGTCAAAACATAAATTTAAAGCCTACAGTCACGCATTACGGTGGTAGCGTCGTGGTTTGGGCCTGTATGTCCACAGCCGTAGTCGGAAAACTCAATTTTATTGACGCGACCATTGACTAGACTCAATACCTAGAGGTACTGAATGTCAATTTGGTCCAAAGTGCAGATAAACTAGGCATTAAGGATGATTTCCGCTTCTACCGAGACAATGACCCTAGGTTTAAGGCAGGAATTGGGCAAGATTGGCTAATGTGCAACTATCGTCATGTCATGAAACCATCAGCTCAGTAACCTGACATAAATGTTGTAAAAATTTTGGGCCATTTTGGACCAGAACATCGGAAAAAGGCCAATTTCCAACAAATCTAACCTTAAAACGGCTTTAGCGGAAGAATGGGACAAAATTAGCCCCTATATCACAAAAAAATTGGTGGAATCTATTCCAAACTGTCTGGAAGGAGCTATTAACCAAGAAGGAGGTCATACGAAATTCTAAATACACAGTTTAACATATTTATATTTAGTTATTTTCAGCTGGTTGAAATAAGCTGTGGTACTTTTTGGCATTTTTGGTTTTTCAATAATTTTATATAGTAAAAAAATTAGAGGATAAATGAAAAAGTATCTTGTATGTTAAAACATTAAACTAAAATCCTGCGTTTAAATAAAGTTAATACCTCTTTTAGTTTGGCCAGTACACTAACTCAAAGTTGTCGGTTGGTGGTGGTTGAAATAAGCTGTGATCTACTGTACATACATGTGCGAGTTTTAGGTATTAGGCGCAAGTTTTTGCATGCAGACAGCATACAAAACAGAATAAACGAAAAAGGAAAGCGGCTGGCGCCTGTTACTTGCCAGTGGGCGATTGGCGACGAAAGGGCAAATGGGGTTGATGGGCAATGTTTGCTTGTCCTTGGATACATTCCAACTCATTGACCCGCCCCTAGATCTGCTTTGTGCTAAAAAAAAAATCGATATAGACAAAGCTAAAAAGGCCTGATTATTGTTGATAAGTTACATAATTTAGCAGGATATCATAAATATTTGAAAGCTAGCGACGTTGATGTTGGTCACTTGACGTTTTTACTCTTTTATCAGACATACATATGTATGTATTTACGTCTCCATACACCGTAAAACTTGTGTGTGACCAGACTTTGAACAGCTTTAAAAACTATTCTATTGAAGGCTGTTGCAGAGTAGAGAATCCTTAATAGCATTCCACAAGCATACCAGTTTAAATACCACTGTGGACTCTACTCGCTTTCGGCTTATGCCATGAAGGACAGTTGCTGTAGCCATGGCTGTTTTTGTTGTGAGTTGCAACATTAATTGAGGCACACAGCCGGTGTTGGAGCAGCTGCACGCTCTTGTTGCAACAGTCATTTGGTTTTTTGACATGAAACGGTTGATCCAACCAATTTATATATGTGTATGTATATATACAGTAGAATCCGGCTATAACGACGGTTATAAATGTAATTAAATCATAATATATCATAAAATCATATCATATCATAAATTTATTTTTAATTAAATCTAAGAAACTAAGTAATTATGAAATAATTTTCATGCACACAGAAAATTAACATATTTTCAAGACGGTTTTTCATTGTAACTACACTTTATAGAAAGGAGTGCATTATAAATAGCATTATACTTCGAACTGTTTGATGTTTCTTTCCTATTGATCAATTTCTTATGCAGTTAAATATTATTTTATACTTAAGGGTTGTAACTCTTCTGTGTGTATGTATGCATTTTACATTTTTCCGATTTATCCGTCCGTCTGTCTGGCAGTCTAATTGCTGTCTACATGCCTATGTTCTGTATGTATGTGTTGGTGTGTTCCGATAACCTCTGCCAAGCAGAAAATACCAGGCAGCTGCAATGATGAAGCTCGGGTGTCGTTGCTGTTTCTGACATCACAATATGAGAAAGCTATATACATATATGCGCACACATACATACCTACGTAGAACTATTTTGACTTCAATGAGTACTTGGAGGTGAGATGTATGTACATTCGGAAAGAATACGGAAGGCGAACTTCCTGTAATTAATTGTAAGTAAGCTGTTACTTGCTGTACTTGTTCTTGTGTGAAAAATTCTTGTTCTAGATTTCTAGCACCTGCAGAAATTTATATATATGTACATTTATTTATCCGGGTTCATTGTTAATCTCCGTTACTCCTCCTCTCTAGCTTTTTGGAGAACCTCAGAAGTAAATAATAATACTATAAAAATAGTGTTTAATGCAAAACTGCACGACACCCTCGCATACACATACACATAATGTAACATGCCTGAAAGGACTTAGGTACCTTTCGAGCTAAGGCTTAATAGCAGGGAATAACAAGGAAGTCTTGGCAATGCAGCTGCTGCAGCAGATGTCTGATGACCTCTTTATGCTGTGCATCAAGGCATGGAAACACACAAAGAAGGTAGAATACTATTGCCATCTCTCTCTGTTTCTCACTGTTGCACCCTTGACAAGGAATTCATGCCCAAGACATTACGCCTGGGGTTCAAGCATTGTGCATTTTTGTGTGTCGTTTGAATAATAGAAATTTCGTTGTTGCCTGGTAATTCCTTTTAGCTGGATATGCACGATTTATGGGCCATGCATCGGCATCTGCCATATATTATACATATCCTTTGCCGTTGTTAAATCTTAAATGTTACTTCAAACACCTCTGGTTGCAAGACATTTCTTTTTCATGCTGCCAGGAAACTGGCACACAAATTCCAATCATCGTATCGGGACCATTATCACCATCAATATGACTAAAAAACGAAATCCCGCCAGACTTATATTTTATGAACGCCCATTTGTAAATTACTTTATGATCATTACATTTATTTGGATCCTTAGACCTTGTTGCTTGCGTGTGTCGTTGTGAGTGGTATGTTTGGCCGTTGCGGCATTCAGCTGGGCGCCCATATTCAAGCAACAGACAAAGCAACAGTCGCATTTACAGAAATCTGTCGAGTACGAACAGCGACATGTTGCCTTCTCATATTATGATTGCTGTTGCTGTAGGTAAGTGAGAATGTATGTATGTATGTATACTTGTGGGTGTTTCATTCACTCAAAGTCAAATTTGCTGGTGGTCGTGGCGCGCCTCGTTGAACTTTGAAGATTCTGCACTCGTTTGGGCTCGACGAGAGTAAGAGATACTAAGAGAGAGGCTGGAGCGGCCGGCTAAGCAAAAGCTTTTTTACGTATATACATATGTACCTGTGCATACACAGAGAGCAGAGTAGTGGCTTTAGCTTTGACTCCCCCTACCTTCTTACAACTTGTAGCGTTTCTAACCGGCGTTTCACATAAAAACATGTTCCTTGTTTAGTCCACACACACACATACACCTTGTCAAAAAAGAATTTAAACACACTTGTGGCATATGTACATACAATTGTATACAGTTGAGTATTGTACATTTTGATTAAAATTGCTTTAAGTGATGACACCACGTTAACAAGGACATTGCCTGGCAACTAATAATCAACAACATTCAACAACCGTGCTTTTCATAAAAATTTATTTAAGTTTATGTACATGTATTATGTATATGAACAAACATATGGATGTACAAACAAACAGATAAGTAACAAAAAACAAAAATATCCGCGATGAGGCATAGGTTTAGCCTTTAAAATTTTTAAGTCGCAAAAGCAAAAGATGAGCCAAAAACCAAGACAAACCAAGAGGCAAACAAGGCAGCGGTTCAAAGAGCCAAAAAAAAAAAAAATTAAAGCCGTACATAGAAATTAACATGTTTTGTATCTACATACATATACATATATGAGCAAATAAACATAATTCGTTTCCATAAGTAAATAAACTTCACTAGCTAACAGAATGCTGAACTGAGGTTGACATCAACTTGATCAACGTGTTCGGTTCGACCCTGTTGTTGCTGCAAACTTTTTAGTACACACAACAGAGGACTGGACTGTTGTGTAAGCATTAACATCGAAAATTCCCTCGGTCTCTACACAAGATTGTAGCCGAGTTAGTAACCAAAAGATAAAGACAGAAAGCATAATGTAGAAACAGAATTACGAAAATACTTTACATATAGATAAATTTAATAGAATCTAATTATCGGAATGCCAATACTCGACGGAACTCTTCCTGTTACGACTACTCGTCTTCGTTAATCAGCATTTCCAATAACTGTGATGAGTTAAGAGCAATTTTAAAGCACAATGCTTGCAAATAAATAAACGCGCTCACCCATACTTGTACATATTTACATGCATACATATACTTTGCAGTGGAAGCCACTCACGCGGCGAACGGGCGAATTGAAATTTAAAATGGAACGTTGGTTTTGCTTTTGAGCGAATTTGCGGCGAACAGACATGAACGAAGCAAAGCTACAAAGCTCCACTGAACAGGGCACCACAACTTGGCGACAATGCTTAGGGGAATGCAGGTGCAGAAATACCAGAAACAATTATTTGGAGAGCTGCTGCTGCTGACTGCGCTGCTTTGTCGACTGCGGCGAATTCTACACTAAACGAACGTTACGTATTTGAATTAAACGAATAATGGTCATGATTATGAGCTATTTTAATCATGAATGCGTGTACCCGGCCGGTAGAGCAAACAAAAAAAAAATAAAATACAATTTTGCCTCCTCTAGTGTTAGCTTAATGTATATATATTATACATTGGTATTTATTGGTAATATTATAATTATTAAGTATTTATGTACTTACCGCATATTTACTGAAGAAACCTTCATGTATATTGCTTGAATAATCCTCTAATTCAAACATACTGCAGACAGACGTTTGACGTTCAATTTCAACCTTTGTTTTGATCGACTTCCCTTTTCCACCTTTTCTTAATTCCTTTTAAACTGTGTGCGATTGTATTTGTGCGTGTGTATGAGAGCGTAAGAACAAAAACCGTTGTGCGTTCAATAAAAACAACAAAAAATTAACCGTTCATTAGTCGGTAATTTATGCTTTACGATTTAATGGAAAATTAACACTTTTGGACAATATATAAATACTTGGGTTTACAATATCGGCACATTTTTTTCATATAAATTCAATATTCCCAAGCGGAAATTATAAATACACCAAATCATAAATGCGCGTGCCGCGTAAAAACGTCCTCTTCGGTCGACGTTGTTGTTGCATTTGGACCGGGGATCGCGTGACCGCAAGTTGAATTTAAAAATGCCCTATATTACGGCATAGAATATACCGAAAGTACTCTTCCATATACGCTGCCTGGTAATACCTTATTGGCGCAATATTTAAAAAACCAAAAACCGTTAAAAATATATTTTTATTTTGTTATTTTTTAAATAAAAAAAACCGAAGTCTTTAATTCGGATTTAAAAGACCTCTCTTAATTTATAGTAATATTTATGTTGTAGATGTTGATTAACTATTAATGAGAGACATACATATGTATGTTCTTTAACATTACATAGAAAAACAGTGCTTGACGAGTTAATATTGAGTATTTAATATACATATATCAAATATTAATAATATAAAATATGTAATACATCAAATATTAATAGAATAATGTTTTGTCAACAGTGATTTATCATACGTTATATAGAAATAAATGCACTTGCAAGAATTTGACATCAAGGGCGTTTTAACATAGTCTTAACATTTTACAGTAGTACGTCTTTTGGCGAATTATTTACAAATGTGAAACATTCAAGTAAATTAATTATTGTAAATTCTCCCCAACCATACAATCGTTATGTGTAGTCTTTTATATTCATATTTGTAATTGATGTATAAGGCATTATCGGCCTCCGATATTACCATTTATAGTCATCCAAAATATCGATAATTCTACCAGCTGATAAGAAATTCTTTTTTTTTAGCTGTTATGAAAATATAATACAAAAAAAAAGAAATAGGTGCATCCAGCTTTATTATTCGTATTAATATAATATTAAATCGCATTAATGCGATAAGTCGCAAGCCATACTTTTACCTCTTTTAATGTCCAGAAAATTCGTATTAAGGTTGCAACCCAAAAGCAACATTAAATCAGCATTGCATAACTTAAGTACATAAACGAAACAAATGTTTTTAACATTAATGTAAATTATTTTAATACCATAATACAATTTGTTGAATTTGTGAAAAGAAAAAAAGCTCGTTTTAACGCAGAAAACAATTTCAAAAAAAATTTTTTTTAACATTCAAGAAAATATATAAAATAAAAAAAAATGACCACATTGCGCTGTTCGTTTCGCATGTAAATATATATGTATATTCCTTATTTTTATTTTCTATTGAACATTTGCCGCTTGAATCGAAGTGCCGATTCTGTAGCCGGGTTCCGACTCACAGTACTGCGTGCTCCAGCTTCAAGCCTTTCCTGAAAACCTGAACGGCTATCTGGAGTTGGTGGAAGCTCTTTGAAATATTTTTGGGTTGGTGTGCACGGCTCCACTTTAACGATGCCTGATCGCGTCTTAATAAGTTCAACTCTATCCTTGACATCCTTGGACATTAATACATATCCAGCACTGGTTTTAATACGTTTAATGGCATGGTGATTCTCCTCATCTGAGCTTTTCATTGGAGATGGTTTGTTCACTTTAGACCTCTTCCTTACGATTTGCTTCTTCACTTTTTTTGTCTTACTTGCTACATCAGGTTGAGGCGACAATTTGCGAGCCAGTGTCTGAAGCTGAAAAATATGCATTATAAATAAAAGAAAAAAAATGGTGAGTGTGGCTCACCTCTTTGCTTGCTGTGTCTGGGGCTAGAAGATGCATAGCATGCTTGACAGCATTTCTAGCGGCCTGTAAACGCTTTACACCCTTCTTGGCATTAGGTGGTTGGTCAGGCTGCTCTGATTTAGTGGTTGCTCCAACAGGATTTTGAACACTTTTTGTTATCTTACCAGCAGCAATTTGCTTAAAATAAAAATAAATGCATTTAATATATTGATGAGACATTTTTGAAATTAGTCTTACTTGCTTCTTTTGCTCAAGCTTCGCTTTATTAGCCGCCTGAAGAATTTCCTCACAGTATTCCATATAATAATCCGTATCCTTTAAAGGAGCATGTGCTTGCTTCTTAGGATTCGCATCTTCTGTCACAAGCTCTTCCTTGTTGACAACTGCACTAGTTGACGATACAACCTTCTCTTTGTCAATCTCAATGTGCAGAGCAGTTTCAGTTTTCGTGCCATCTGGTGATGATATCTTGATAGCATCATTAATTTTCTTAGGCTTCTTGGAAGTAACTTCCATTGTGGTATTCGAGTCTTCTGGTGCACCGCAGAAACTCTTTGACAACCGTTTCCGCTTCGACTGTTGGCGTTTTTCCTCGTCTAGGGTTTCGATGAATGACTGAGATGGTTGGACATCGCAATTTAGTTGCTCACTACGACGCTTCATTTTTGGTTTTGGTTCAGTGTCGGTAGATTGAACGTACAGTGTTTGCCGACGGGACTTCTGGAGTGGATTAAACATTTGCTGCAAATGAGACAAGTCACAAGAAGACAATCCTGCCAGCAGTACTGCCTCGTCCTCATAATTTTGCTTAGAATGGAAAGCACTTGATTTACAGTTGAGTTTCATTTTTTTAATAACTGCTTCTGGAGTATCATCCTTGTCTTTATGGATTAAATTCTGCTCCATAGGAGTGGGATTCTCATTATCAATAGAATTTACTGTTTTCTTAAGAAGCTCGGCATTGGGCGTTTCATCAGCACCATCTTCAGAAGGCTTTTTATTTTTCATAACATTAGGATGCTCTTCCTCGACCATAGATTTAGATTTTACTGGGGTGTGTTTAACAAGTTTTTGTGATGACTTTTCAATCTTCGATGCGAGTTTACACTCCTCTGCAACATTCCCCTTATCTACTTCCCCTATTTCTTCGCTGGAATCGAGAACTTCGCAGACACTCACGCTATTGAAATGACAACTCTTATCTAAATCACGAGCTTCGACTTGATCTTCTTCATTGGAAATGTATTGTAAATCTTTATCTTGTGAATAATCATGAAGCGATACATTTTCAGCTGTTTTAGGTTTATTCTCAGAGGACTTCTCTGTAAAACGGCTTAGAATTTGTTTAGTATAATCTGACGAATCGCTAGCTGGTTTCTGTTTTTTTCTTATTGTCCTGCTCAGCGACTTCTTCATCACTATCGCTATCATGGACAATGATCCGTCGACGTTTCTTAGTAGTCTGGCCGTAAATGTCGACGGATTCATGCTCAGAGAAGCGGATGAGAAGCATAAAGCCTCAATTCCTTCCTGATTATCTTCCTCTTCATTGTCGGACACAATGAAGGATAACTCTTCATCGTTGCTATCCTCAGAGCATTCATCATTAGTGTCCTGGCTGCCAACAGATTCGCCATCGTGGGGTATTTCATTTTCTTCAATCTCTCGGCGTTCAGCACTATCCATTGAATCGCCGGATTCATAATTTTCGACAACCTCCACTTCGTTGTCCACGAATTCGCACACACCTTGCTGATTGTCTTCCTCATCATCTTGCTCCTCCCGATCTTCTTCACTTTCTTCTTCACTAAGAAGACAACGTGAGGGTTTATCTTGTTCAACCACAACTTCGGCAGCAACCATCTCTGAGGGAGACCGCGGTTTAATTGTATCAATTTGAAGTGGTGGCGCCGCATTCGTAATTGACTTATTTAATTCACTTGTCTCAACAAGCAGCACATTTGACTTTGCTAAAGGAGTCGAGCTATTACGTTTCTTCAATATAGTGGCCTTTATGGGAGTATCAATATTGACACTGACGTCCTTCTTGGACTCTGCCGTCAAATTGTAATAGTCTACGGGTGGTGTATTAATGCGCGCTGGTGTTTTCGGGTATTTTGGCTTGGCAGCAGACTCTTCTGTATTTTTATCATGAAAGAGCACCTTCTTTGTGGAAGAAGACCGTTCCTCGACGATGGGATTATGGTCAACTTCGCTGGGTAATGGCACAACATTTTTTGTATCTATTGATACATCTCCGTCAGCTTGATTTGACTCAACAGTGTTAACATTATGTTCCTCGAATTCTGAGGTATCTTTCGATTTTTCTGTTACTAAGGTTGACGGCTTTTCTACCTTACTAATGACAATCTCTCCGGAGGTTTCATTTTCAATGGATTTTGGAGTTTTGGTCTCTGCCAACGAAGTCTCCACGCTGATTTTCTTAATTTTGATTTGTAGCTTTGCATTTCCCACACTTTCTGATTTCTGATTCGATTCAGCACTTTTTGCGGATTGTTCCTCGACACCAAAATGCGGAATCCCTTGTTGGGGCACAGATTGTGAAATCACATCATTTGTTTGTTTTTCTTGATTTTGTTTCTTTTCCTCCGAATTATTAGTATCAGATTGTAACTGCAGCGAACTGTTTATCGATAGTTTCACAGATGGTGGCGTCTTTGACATGGAGCGCGTTACGCGTCTATCATCTGATGATTGAGGTGAATTCTTGGGTGTGGAGTCCAATTCGGCAACTTCGTTGACCACATCCATCGGAGCTTCCACGACCTCTTCCTCCTTTAGTGGCAGCTGCTTGCGAGCCGATTTGGCCGGAGTGCGTGTTGCACGCTTTACAGACGATACATTAACCGGCGTGCTCGGTTCCGGAGTTTCACCACGTGCCACGGACAAGCGAGTTGAACGAGTGGGAGTCCTTATCTCAATGGTAGTCGAGTTTAAGCGAGTTCTGCGCAAGGGGCGGGGGGATGCTACAAGGAGAAAGCATTTGTGATAGGAAACAAAGGAAGAACCTTCAACTTACCACGTTCAATAGTTGCATCCACAAGATGCGGCGTCGAAGGACGATTGTCTGTGTCCAGAGTGGACAGACGCCGAGTTCTAGCGCGAGTTACTAACATAAAAAGAGACAAGTACGTACATATATCTGATACTCAATTTGATATTGTCGAATTTGTTTGCATTTGAATCGCAACGGTTGCAAAATATAACCAATTTGAAGAATTAATAATTTCAGTTTCAATTGTTACTTACCACGAGGAACGTCATTGTTATCTTCGTCCATATTGAAAAATTATTTTTATGCTTTAACTTGAATTCTACTTATCAACACACCAAAAATTATTGAATCAAATGAAATTAGTGATTTTTTTTTTTACTAATATTACATCTAAATGAAATGCTGCTGACACGCAACTGACGCTAAACTTAGAAATGAAATAATCCAAGCATCAAGCCGCCAAAATTACCATGTGCGTCAGCGTGACCACATATTAAATTTAAAAAATACTATTTTTTCGCAAAAATACCAATGACAAGCTAAAAATTACATTAAAATAGTAGTGTTGTCGTAAAGGGACGTTTTTTTTGAATTGTTGGTTGCTCTATTTAAATAAAGTGCGTCTGCTTCAATGGTGAAAGTGTTTACACCAAAACTCAAATCAACCAAAAATTGGCAATTTATTAAATTAGGTGATACTGAGGGCATTCAAAAAGTATAAGTATATATACTTTTTATTTATTATTCATAAATTGACATTATTTATTTCAGTTTAATATCATAATATTCAACTTGCTCTGCAATGATTCCTGTACAAAGGTGTCATATTGATCGTCTTGTCGCTTTCTATAGTCCTCTATCTATTTACTTTTATTTTTTCGACATATTTGTTTTTTTTTTTAAGAATTGCTAATTTTAAATAATTTGAAGGCGGTAAAATTCCTAAGTGGAATAATCAGCTGATTTTCATCGACAACGCATTTTTTTCGATAAGTATAATGAGGTTCTTCTTAAGTGGGGAATGGGTGTTTATGATTGAAATTTGGGTATGTTGTGGAACATCTACATATTTAAGAGAACAAATAAATTTTTTTCAAATAATATGGTAAGGCCCCCCGCACTAAGAAGTACATTTGTATGTATTTCGCTTGAAGGCCTCCGCGGCACGTAGCACACATTGTGTAAATTTGAACCTACCGGGTGACGGCGAACTTTTGAACAAAAAAGTCAAAATTTCACTACAAATTTCGGCAGTTTTTCATTAATTAAAAATCGCGAACTTAAGTTATGGTCGAAATTTTAAGCGGAAATATTGAGAATATGCTGTTTTTTGTTTTCAAATTCACCATTCACTTTAAATTTGGCACGCGGTTTACATTTTAAGTACTGATATTCCAATTGTATACATACATATATACAAAGAGCAGATGCAAAGAATAAAAATAAAGTATGCAGTAAGTTTAATTAAAGATGATATAGTATTTTTGGATGAAATATTATTAATTTAATGCAGGCATGGCATAGAAGATACAATTCTTTTAGTATTAAGCCATATTCTGCTTTGCAAACTCTGGGTTAAATTGGCTATTATACTTTTGGATAATACGAGGCGTGGCTGTTGGCGTCTTGGATGATGAATTCGAATTCGCTGAAAATTCAGAGTCTCTTTGTGCGAACAGCTGCTCCTGACGTCGTTGCTCAGTAGCTTCCCGAATAAGACGCTCTTTTCTCAAATTGTTTAGTTTGTCTCGCTTAGCTTGGGCTGCTTTTTTGGATATTTTATCAGAATTCTTGTAGCTTTTGTGTTTATGCTTCTTGTCTTTTTTGTAGCTTTTCTTTGGCCTTTTGTTGCCTATCGATTTTAATTTTGATTCTGGACAGGATGTGCATGTGCCCATACAAGAAAGTTTGTTCTCGGCAACAAATTGTTTGTCTGTCGAAATCAAAGAGTTTATTAATGTTAGTGGATCTTGTGATAACTTTTGCTTCGATTGAGTTTCTTCTCCCTTGTTGTCGCTTTCCGAGGAGCGTTTGGGTGCGACTTCATACCAACTGCGCACTTTCAGAGCTTCATTTGTGTCCTGGCCAAGATAGGTGAGATACCCGATTTGCTTTTCATATTTCTCTTGTTCCTCCTTCTTTTCTTTTTCCAAGTCCTTATTCGTCTTTTTTATGTGACTTTTGTAGTCTGCGAACAGATTAAAGGAAACTGACGGCGTCGATAGGTGATGTGAGTTTTTCTTTCGTGTTTCAGATTCACATGGTGCAGTTGTTGTTATTTTTTTTTCCAAGACGCCCGTTCGGCTACGCAAAAAGTTAATACGCGCCTCACTCTCCTGAAGATATAAGGATATTTGGGATACTACTATAGTGATTATGATAGATTCCAACTACTTACGGCTAATTCCAACTTGTCGCATCGTTTCTTTTCATCTTCTTGGGCCGCAGCTTCATCTCTCCGCACTCGGGCAATATTTTCTTTGGTGCGCACATGCCAGCTATTTGATAAGTGTAGTTGAAATGCTAGATATTATTCATTAATAGGTACGTACCGTTTCTTTGGCAAAATATTCATCTGCGCTAGTACTAAAAATAAAATAAAATCACGTCGAACAATAGTAAACAAAACGAGTCGTCATGTGAATGGCAGTGAACACTGTTCACTGAACAGTGTTGTAAAGCGTTTGATCTATGGAGTAGGTCAAAATAAAATGAATGTAGAATTGATAATGAATACAATAAATATTCGGTAGTATCAAAACAATCTAGTGGCGGACGAAAAAGCAGCATAAAACATTGATTTAAAATATTCTCTATATTAAATTGAACAAAAGTGTGAATAGACAATTGTCACAATTCACTGTGAATGGTTATTAAAATACTCATCTGTCAGAAAGAAGAAAAGGGGGAGCACAGAAAAACTATAGCACAGCAGAAGCAGCGAGAAGCACAGAAGAGTCCCGAAAGATAAAGTTTTTTTTAATTGTGAAGAATCAAGCGTAATTAATAATACACAAGAGACATATAAAAAAGAGGCGACTCTGAAATTTGCGTTGACATTCAACTCGTCCCAAGCAAGCATATGTATGCAGTTACAGCATGGAACAGCGTATTCTAAAGCAAGACGGCTACTTGGATGTGGGCGACGATAGCAGCAACGATGCTGTTCTACCAGGCGGAGCTCCACTGTTTGAAATACGCAACGTCGTCTATCATCCGCAACTCAATGTGCTACTTGCGTTTGGCGTCAATAATCTAGTAAAGGTTCTAGATGTCAATTCCGGCGTTACCCTGCAGACATATCAATTGAGTACAAATGGTAAGCAACACAAACACAAGCATGCATCGACACCTCTACATATCCACATATGTATGTATGTGTTGTGTATAGTAGGTGTGCACATACATACAGATATTAATGCACAAATACAAAGTGATGAAAAATTGCTACACAGACAAATGTACAATTACAGTACACGAATACAATTTGAAATGACAATTTATTGCAATGTATTTTGTAAATTTGATTCTATCATTTGCCTGCTGATATGTAGATTATGTATACACACACACAATTACAGAGATATGTGTATTTTCAGCGTTTTGCGAAGAGTTTTTAGATTGTTATGACTTGACTTCTATTATTTTATTTGCGCCCTTTCCGATAATCATTTTGTTGTGTGTTGTTTTTTCATTTTAACTATTACGCAGTTACACTTACATACATCACGTTGCAGTCAATTCTTGTAGATTCATACATTAGAGCGCTTGTGCATACATATGTATGTATGTATAGTTATGCTACATCATTCAGACATCCTATTCGCGAATCTTGTCAAATTGACCTTTCCAATTGCAGCTGAGAGCTTTATACTTGGACGTTATATGCCTCTGCAAGATAAAATCTTATTTTGGGATGGTCACAATCTTGGACTGCGTGGCGATTACAATGGCGTCTTGCTCTTAGACACAATTCTTCAGTCTCCTATTGGACAGAATGATGATTACATTAAGCTGGAGCTTATTTTGTCCGAGGCAATAATATTTCAAAACTGCATCAATGAACTTGAGAGTGAAGGTCTTGAATGTCCGTGCGACATAAGCAACGAGCTGACACAGAAGATTAATCAAGCCCAGTTGAATGCCAAAAAGGGAATTAAGGCACAACGTGTAAGTTTTCTTTAAATTATTACCTGTTCTTATTGATTGCACTGAATATAAGAACTTGTTTAGAGTTGGGAAACTGTCAAATTTTATACAGTACATATTGCATATTGAAATAGTGTTAAAATATGTTTGAAAATTATAACTTGTTTGTAACTAGTGTTAGAATATGTTTCACGATTATAACTAGTTTGTAACTTAGTTAAGCCCACGTTTACATCTAATGGGTTGGCCTAAACTTAGGTTCTGTTCTTAACTAATAATTAGAATTGGAATTTTGTGAAACAAGTTCTTGCTCTAACTTTGAAACTCTTATAAATCAATCAGTGAATCAGGATAATTATTTTGATATATAATTTTCATTTACATAATTGAATGCTAATTGATTGATTCATTACGATTGAAATTCTTTACAGTGGAACACAATTTGCTTGGAGGTGCCCTATTCAAGCTTGAAATTAGTGGCAAATAATGTAGTAATATTGCTGAAGCGCTTGGAGCGACACATTCCCGTATTGGCCATTGCTTCGGCCATCAATGAACGGCTGACGGACATGCTGATGGGTTCCAGATTGCCGGATTTTGGCTGGAAATTCAGCAATTTTCAACGAGTCCTCATGCATTCAGAAGCGGTGAGACGGCAGACATTTGAAAAGTGGCCACATATGGATTATAAATGGGCCCTACCCGATCAAATGGCTCAGGCAGGCTTTTACCATCAGCCATCTTCGTCGGGGGAGGATCGCGCCATGTGCTTTACATGCAATGTATGCCTAGTATGCTGGGAAAAAACCGACGAACCTTGGAGTGAACATGAACGCCATTCGCCGCTCTGCCCATTTGTGAAGGGAGAGTATACTCAGAATGTGCCACTGTCAATCAGTTACGCCACCAATCCCGCTTTGACCGCCCCAGGTGTTGGCTTCGATGTTATTTCGAACAGTGATTACGCGAATGTTTTGTGCACGAGCTGCACTCAATCCGGAGAGCTGAGCGTGTGGAGCATTGAGCGCCACCTAAAGCTAATGCACACTGTTCATGTGCCCACCCTGCTCAAAGAGGTCTTTGAGGAGAACTTTGAATGGGCGCGTGTTACGGCCATCTGCGTACTACCAAATGCTCGCGGTCGTGCTAAAGTTAACTATGTATATTCGGCTAATTACAGTGGCAGTGGAAACAGCAGTAGTGCTGCGCATACTGCTGGCACTCCGAGCTTTGGTAAATTCGATGTTGGCGTCAATGCCCAACACATAACATCAACATCTACGCTGCGAGCCGGTGTTGTTGGCTCCAAGATTGTACTTGGTGTCAGTGTGCTGCACAGCAGTGGAGAGATGGCACTGCGTATGGTGGTGTTAAATATTGTGGAGTTGGATAGGCACAGCGAGAACTCGGCCATAATTAGCAATGACAGCGGCAGCATATCAAGTATTGCAAGTCACCTGAAAAAAACTTCATCTCAAATGGGGACCAGTAAGTTAATCTATCTTCAAGAAAATTAACATTTTTAGTTCGCTTATGAATATTATTAATAATTATTAATTACCCTTTATGTTTTATTTTTCACAGCCTCCAGTGACTCGAATGTTGTTGCCAGTCAAGTGAGTCTTGAATCTTCGAAGGACGATGATAACAAATCGTTGACGCCGTATGAGAAATTCACTGATGGTTTTGATAGCAATGGCTTTGTGTCTGCATTAATGACATACAACAAGAACATTGGAGTTAATCAGACAGGCAACAACTCATCTATGCTATATGATTTTGACTTGTCCACATTGTCGCAAATACTTGAGAGCAATCTGGACGATACGTCTTCTGGTTTAATGGTATCTTCCAATACTGTCAATGTTAGCAACAGTTTACTGGGCATGGGCAATGAAATGGATAAACTTATAGATCAGTCGGAGATATCGCATCAAAATAACAATAACAACAATGACAACAACTCGCTGGGCGTGAGCTCCACAAGCAATAACAACAATAGCATAATAATGAATGGCAGTCACAACAGTGCAAGTGAAAAGTTGACTGCAAATGAGGAAATAGATTGCGTGGTGGAAAGCTGGACAAGTGTCAAACGCATGAATGCATTGGATGGCGCTCACAGTGTCGATGGCAAATCTTTAGAGGTTGAGGAAATTGTGGAGATAGCTGAAATTTTGCCCACCAGTCCAAACTGTAATCAGCTGCTAGTTAAGTTGCTGCGCACCAAAGCTCCAGAAACTGAAGCTGCCAAAATCATTATGGCCACGGTATCCAAAGAGGAGGAAGAGAAGCATGTGTCAATGGACATAGGTAAGTTTGTATTAAGTCAATATTTTAAATAATAAATTGAATATGAACACACATGTTGGTATTTTCAGATGATAACAACGCTGAATGCAATGTGGCCGCACAAATGCTTCTTTTTGACTATGATGACTTACAAATCTCGAATGACTATACTTTAGCCATGACTTTCAGTCGTGCCAAATGTCCAAAGCAGCTATGTATCCTACCACCCAGCATGTCATCGGCATCTTCGGATGTAAAAGCGGCTGGATCCATTTGCGTAGTTTGTGCAGATGGTTGCATCGAAATTTATTCGCTTGATGACTTCCAAGTGACTTCTGTCATCGAAGAAGAGGGCGAACATTTTGAGGCCGTGGTTTATTGTCGTAACCTCGACAGACTGTGTTGCTGTTCACGTCAGGGTGGCATGCTATTTTATTCGCTGAATGACGGTGAAAATGATTCTGGCGATGAGCTGTTGGAAATGGATGAGGACTGTAGTACAACATTAACCCATGCAGCGGATCTGAGCGTAACGGATGGTGCTCGCAATATGGCTGATGCCGATACAATTATGATCGATGGAAATATCTCAGTTGATGTTTGCAATGAGGCAGCAGCTACGACATCAAGCCAAAGCGTTCATGTTCAGACTTCACCATCGACTGTCTCCTTGCTAGCCAACAACGCGAATTTATTGGCATATAAAACTACAGACTACACGCTTGAAGATCTGCGCTTATTGTATGCGTTGACTCAGTTTGATGATAAACTGACGGTATACTCTGCTGAAGTACCCAGTTGTTGGAATGATTTGGGTCAAGTTCAGAAGCAGCGCAAGCAGTCGCAAAATATGCGTCATGGAGGCGACGAGCGGGACTTTACCCGCACCTGGCGACTTCATAACGATGCGTAAGTCTTCACATTAGAAAACAACCTTAGTGGACCTTTTTATACCCGCTAATCATAGGTAGCAAGCAGAAGGTGACATCATCGTCCGCTTAAAATATATATATTCTTTGTCAGCGCCGACACCAGAAACGATAGATATGTCCTATCTGTTTGTCTTTTCGACTGTCTGTTTGAACGCCTAGATATCAAGCAGGGATAGCGAAAAAATTTATTTTAACTTTTTGCCATGCCGACTTCCGGAAAAAAACAGAAGTTATTTGACAATTCATTTCATATGCCGTAGAATTGCAATCTGGTACATTTGTATTACTATAGTATATTTTGAGTGTAGTAGTATTTTGATATACCAAATATAGCTTTTTAAAATTGGTAGCGGGTATCTTATATTCGAGCACTATACCTTTCTTACTTGTTTTGATTTTAATTGTATACATTTTATATTAGAACCACTTGGGACGAGCATATAATTGAGCTTAACTTAGCACAGCCAGTTTCGTTGGGCCACATTGATTTGAAGTTTACTGTATACCAGCAATGCTCGAACCCAGCTGCCATACAGGTCACCCTACTGAAACAGAACACAAATGGTTTTGGTTACCGTATGAAAGGAACTCATGCCAGTTACAAGCCGAACGTGATTGACGACAATATTGATCTCTCTTACAGTAAGTAAACGATAATGGTAGAAAGTGATTTAAATAATCATATTTATTTATTTGCAGTTGTCAATGACAACCCCGTGCTTAGTGAGGAGTATTTGTTGGCTCACAATGCTGAAGTACTGGCTGGTCCCATAGAGCTTTCATCGTGCATTGATCTTTGCGATCAAGGCGGTACTGCGACTCTGACTTCACCAAAACTATTCAAGACACGAACTCGAAACTTCCTTTTACATATTAAAACCGTGGCAGATCCATCCAAGGAAGGACAAAACAAAACGAGGGGTATGTAAGATCATATCATGAAATTTCTATTATTTTGACAACCATACTACTAATAAGATAAGCATCATAATTTCTTTTATTTTCTGATGCATGTAGAACAGTTAAAGAGTTATATAAACATTAGCATATCTGCTCATTGATAATCATAAAAGTACGCTGTTTTTAAATAAGTATGTTAATCAGTTTGACTAAGATGTCAATAAAATATCTTTTGGCAGGTGATTAATAGCTTCAACAATAATTAATAGCTATAACAAAATTGTAATACAATAATGGAATGCAATTTAAATAACAATTACAGCTATTTCTTCGCGACATCCTGTCCAAAATTGGGTTAATCGAGTAGAACATATTAAAGTAACTCTTTCCCTGGATATTAAGAATCAAGAGAAAAAGAGTAAACATATGAAGTTACTTAATAAAACGAAAAATCATTTTTTGACAAATCTTGGAAACTCAGGAAAACTGAATTTACATGCCTATATAGGTCCAGATCAACCCGTACGATCAATGCCCCTTACTACTCCATTGTCCCTGACTGCTTCAGTTGAACAAGAATGTGATAATAAAATAGGTAGTTTTGCCTATTGTTTTACTTATTAATATTCCGCTCATTACACGCGTTTAACTAATTTTTTTTTTTTTTGCTATTTAAGGCTGTGATTGGCTACACGAGATCTCAATAAGTGTGCGAGCTGTTAAGTCCCATAGTCGAATTAATAATGCACGCATGCAGCGTATTGCTATGCTGGATAGCAATGGACTTTTAGAACAACTTTTCCGCGTTGCATGCGATTTGGAATCCATACCGCTAATCAAAAACTTAGCTCTCGATGTACTTAACTGGATTTGTTTTATACGTTTAAATCGTTTTCGATCTCCAAAGTCGGAGCGCATCAAGGATCAGATAAATAAGCAAACAGCAGCTAATATGAACGACCTACTAGCACAGCAATTTGAGTGTGTTTGTTTAGCAGAAAAGCACATCGAACAACTCATTCGTAACTGCATTGTCTATAGTGACCGCACCACTGCGCATAAGTGCGTAAAATTATTGATAATGCTAACAGAGTAAGTTTGACTAAAATGTATTTCGATGTACATATCTCATCTATATTATTTACTTTATTGCAGAGGTGTAGGTAATCTTCCTACTGAGTTGCAAAAGCAAGCTACATTGGATAGCAGCATTAAAACGGCAATTTCAAATACCTTCTGTGAGTTGCCGCAGGCTCGATGTGGAAGTGTAGTGCGTTGGTATACGATGCTTGCCTGTGCAACATCTACTGCGGAGTCACACAATAGCATCTCCGAATATGCAATCAATTTGCTTAAAGACATATCTAGCGAAATAGATAAACGCTGGGATCCACATTGTGCACTTTTAAGCACACGGTTTGGACTCTATGGCTTTCCATTTGAGCCTGAAATATTTGATTTTGATTTTCCCAATATCAATCGCAATGGCTCGAGCTCATCCTCCATGGGACTTACAAATGTGATACGCAGCAGTGCCACTATTCTGCCAGTAACCGGATTGGATATAAAGCGACTTAGCTCTATAGGTGAGACATGCTCGATAATTAGTTCAGCTTAATAAAGTCAATTAATGCTACTATTGTTACGTAGATGGTGTTGACTTTCGGACATTCCCTCACTTGATTCGCGGTAAGAGTATAAGCAACCAGTTGCGAGGTCTATTAGAGGTTGTGCAGTTGCACTTTACCTGCGTCCAAACATCAGAAGCCACACGCATTGATAATATTGACAGCACAGTCAATGGAGCAGCTAATGTCTTCATTGAGGATGTGATGATGATGCCAAAACTAGTAACCAAAGGAAAGGACGATGAATTGGTTGGTAATCCTGGTTATTGCTTTCACTAAAGAACCAAATTTATAGGCGTTCATCTTAAAATTATTTTCAGTTGAGTGATATGAGCGTGGAGTGCCTGGTGGAAGAAATCAAGGACATGAATGTTAAAACCGCTTTTGGGTCTTTTGGGATGGTAAATGGATTTAAGGATAAGTCTTGTAAGTGATTAGTTAAATAGCTATTTTAATATTATGACAGTAATATAAAATCTATTTTTAGCTGTCGCATCACTTACTGATCTTGAACATGCATTAAAAGAGGAGGTAAAAATCGAGAAAAGCGCGATCATAGATAAGCTGAAGATATCGAAGTTTTTGCCTCAGCTCACACTTTGGAACAGCTACATTCAAAAAAAACTTGGCATAAACGAAGAAAACGCATACAACTGGGAAATGGAAAACTGGGAAAAGGCTTTACTCAAGTCTTCTCTTGATGTGCTGCCTGAAGAAGCCTCCCCATCGCAGTCGTCTGATCAATCTCAAGCAACATCGCAAACGGGCGGCAATGATAGCTCACAGAACATTGTAGATGATGAGGCTGAGCGAGAGAAGATTACCGAAAATTTAAATGCCAATCCTAGTTCACCAATTGCTTGGCATAAACTTCTTACGCCTCCGCCGAAGCTGATGATTGTTGTCGATCGCATGCATTCTGGTGCCCGCCGCTTTGTGGTACTTGATTTTGGCCAGCACATTCTTCTAACGGATTTGGTAGTACCTGCATGCGATGAGCTAACATCACTCAATATTGATATATGGTGCTTTGATGAGGAGATCGATTGTACTCGCCTAGTGCAAGTCTCTGACATACAAACAAAGACACTAGTGTTGAGCGATATGCAGCCTCCACCTATTTGCCGCTATCTAAAGCTTACAATTGTTGGTCGCAATGGCATGTCATCGACTAAATGTAAGGTACCACTTGGAAGTTTCTTTGGACACCCTGTTGTTCTGGAGCATGATGGTTACGGTGATAACCTCGTTCGTTTCATCAAACCGCCAGCACAGTCGCTCCAGACTCACCTGAAATCGCTGAATGCACTGTACGAGGATGTTCATTGCCGCTACAGTTTAGCCAGTAGTAAATTAATGGAACTTTTGTCGCCGATGCGCAATAACGAACTATCGAATATTGCCCATCTTCAGGCTTTTATTAACAAGCAGCGAGATGAGGAAGTTAGTTGTGGAATGGACAATAACAACAAAGTGGTTTCTTTATATGATGAATGCATGTTGCTGCAATACCAAATCAACGTTATTCGAAATGTGGTACATCGTCTAGAGCGCGCATTATCACCGAAAGCGCATAGGATTCCCGCACCGCCGAATCCTTTGATCACTGACAAGTTGTTGAAAAGTGCCTCGCGAGATAAATTACGCGTGCTGAGCCTCAGTTTAGTCGAAGTGCTGTTGCATTTCTCTATTGAATATGGCATTAAAAACATACTGCCAGTTCATCAGCGATTTAATATAGTTACTGCCAAGACTCTCTTCAATTCCCTGGTTGTTTATGGTGATGCTCAGTTACAGTTAGCTACATGCTCATTGTTAGTTCGCATGTGCTGCTTTCAGCCGTGGTGGGGTGACTTTTTGGCCGATATGTTCTGCAATTTATTCTCGGCACAAAATTGTAAAGCATTTCCCCAGGATCGGTATGTGTAAATGTAATCGACACTGAAAAAGTATTTACTAAATTAGGTTTCAATCGTCACTCTTACAGAATTTTCTTTTTGTTCACTTATTTGGGTCGACGTAGTATTGCAATGGGTGCTTGTCGTTCGATCGTCATAGATGCCGTGCTTAAGACCCTTGTAAAGCTGCTAGCACCTATTTCTCCACATTACAAATTTCAATCAGAGCAACCTAGTACGTCGTCTAGCGCTGCTGAACGTAGTGCAGCAATGGGGAGCACTTCTGATCTTCAGCTAATCACGTGGTTACTTCTCTTCCTATCTGTTTGTCTGGACGATAACAATGCTCGAAAGGATAAATGTAAGTGAACTTTTTTCTCCCCATTTATCAATCTACAATTATCATTGTATCTTTTGTGCAGCGGCAGCTCGTTGGGATTTTATGAGTTGTGAAAGCGACTTTACTAAGGCAAGGCCGAACAATACACCTAATAGTAAGCAATTACGTTGCTTTAAAAAGCGAATAATACAACAGAATAAATACTCAGTTCAGCCGTACACTGATTGGGGCAAAAAAATCTACATGATCCAAAACGAGGTTATTATTTTTTTAATTACACCTACAGTTAAAAGAATTAATTAGCAAATTGTATTGTTTAGCATCCTGGTATATTCATGGAGTTGTCTACTAAATCGAAGGCTAGCGGTACATCCAAAGTAGCATCAACCGGAGGAAAAATGAATATGGTAACAAGTGGCATCTGTGCTTCCAGTATCGGTTCAGGTGTAAGCTCCATAAAAGGCACTAATGCCACCACCTCATCGCCAAAGCATTTGGATGGCTTGGGAACCAGTGTGGACGGAGATAGTAGTAACTTTGATAAAGGTGTGAAAGCACTGAGCATGTCAAACATCAAAGTTGTCATCCGAGGATTGTTCGCTTTGCTTTTGGAAATGGATTTTGATTGCAACATGGATCAGTTTCTACTTACTTGTAAAGTGATAGCGCGATTGGTAGCTGCATGCCGACCCTCGGTTCGGTTGTGCAAAATTGTGACAACTGCTCAATTGGAGCAACTTATACGTTTGGCCGTGTGGAACGATCAGCAACAGCCCTGGGCGGTGCATGCAATTACATGTCTGTTACAGGTAAATATGAATAAATATATTTGATATATGTGAACATAAATGGCCATAATAATTTTTTTCAGGACCTTTTGGACGCGGACAAGCAATATAGGGATAATGATGTTACTCCTACCAACGATGAAATTCGTCCCATCATCACTACAACAGCGCAGGAGTCTCGCGATCTATTCAGTGATTATTCTAGTAAGTATTATATTTCAATATTTTTCGACCGCATACTTATACACATATTCTAATTTTTTCAGCTGGCAAATATAACTACCTGCCATCTCTCATTGAGTGCGAGGATACGGAGTTTGATGAGATGCTGAACGACATAGATATGATTGAGCGCACCAAACCTATTACTAAAAAAGAGAGTAATGCACTTTGCAAAAACACATTCAACTTCTTTTGTAAGTCCATATCCATTGCGATGGATTCGCGTTTAGATGCTGGCTTGGAATTACATGTTGAAGCGCAATTGCGTCGCTTGACCAATCGAACATCGTTAGATTTGTACTCATCGTTGCCGCAAGTAGTAACCAATGAATTCGTGTCCGCACCGCCAGAGGCAGTAGCCTGGCCAGAGTATCTCACTCAGTTGTGGTCTGGCCCGGATTATAGTGGTGTCAATACTTACATTATGCTAAAGAATGTTTTTGATTCTATACTGGCCGATCTACACTATGAGGATACATGGGTTCATTTAGAGCAAGTATTGCAAATGTGGCTAACGCTTAATTGTGAGTTGGCCGATAAGCCATATTCGGCGGGAATCAATCAGACGGATAGCCCGAAAATTCCATTTGGAGCTAATGCTGTTCAAGGTCTTTTGCTAGCTCTGGCTTGGCACAATGATATAAAGCTACGTACATGGTGCCTGGGCTTTCAGAGTTTATTCCTCGCCTGTAATTCACTGCCTATTGGAGATGATGTTACCGATTGCAGTCGTATCAATGAGGTTATTGTAAATGATGAAAATTTTGAGAAGATGCTTCTTCGTTTCTTTTCGGGTTACGGCATGAGTTCATCCATAATAACGAATCGTTGTGTAAGTTAATCCATTAAGTATATAATTATAGTCGTAACTAATTTATATTCATTATAATTTATAGGCTGGCCCTACAATCTGCAGGCATTTGCATGAGCTCATGCTGTGGCTTCATAGCAAAAGCGAGAATAGCGGTAGTCTTATTCCATGCAAGCGTCGACTAAAGGATATACTTCTACATGTTGTTCTCCAGTTAGTTCAGCCAGACGGTGCCATTAGCAACCAGCAAGGGCCAATTGATGCACAGAATCAGTTGGTACGGGATTTGCTTTTAATGCCTAACGACAAGGGTGATCTCAATGTAGCCCTCAAAATTATCGAGAGTGTTTGTAAGTACAACAACTCTTCGTGATGAAAATAAACTAACAGCTAAATCTGTTTGGAATTTCAGCTTTTATAGTCTATAACAATATTTCCAATGGCGAGAAGCTACAATGCCAGCGCGGTAATGAAAACAGCAATGCTGGAAATAACTTTAGCAATTTATTTGCCAACGTATTAGGTTCAGAGAACCCTACTAAGCAAAATGCTACCATATGCGACAATTCGTTAATTATAAATTTGCTCAAATTGTCCTCCCACATGGTTTTAACGGAGATGCCCCGACAGCCTAGCGTAAGTAACGAAAATGTAATGCTATTACTAGCTTTAATCGTGTTTCCGCAGGAGGTAACCATACCTGAAGAAGAGGAACTGTCTAATCAAAGCCAAACGGATGAAACTAAGGCTGAACAATTAAATACAGATGGGCACCGTAGCAAGGTCCCTTGCATTGCTGATTGGGGTTTGTATTTTTTGTCTCTTAAAAAAATTCCCGCACTCTAATTATTTATTTGTAATACAGTGCTGCGTCATTTTCCTACAATGAAACGACTGTTTGGAGCGCTTTCTCAGTGTTCAACTAATACTTTTACAATGATGTCTTCGAGCTGTTTCTTTTCCCTTAAAACAAACATGGTGCTGGACGAACCACAGACTATTGCGGACGCCGTCTTCAGTTTGATGATTACTTTAAGTGAGAGAGCTTCTAATCCGCGACTGGTGGTTGCGCCTATTTGCCAATATCTGGAAGAGAGTAAGTTTAATTGCATCGTTCTGGTCGAATTGTATTAATCACATTTTTTACATTCTTTCAGGTACTGTACAACGCAATGCTACACTGCCACGTCTTCAGTTATCAGAACCCTTTTTATGGTACATTTCGAAGGTGCTGGAAGTGACAGCGGCAGTTCAAATATTTACTCAATTGGGAGGCATTCAAATAATTTGTCATAATTTGGTTCGACTAAACAAAACGATTATTAACATGCAGCCGGGATTGGTAAGAATGGAAATAGTATTCATTTAATAACTAATACTAATACTGAATTACCTATAACAGATCTCCATGATTATGCAGCATATGACACGAAATACGCGTCTCAAGCTTTATAATTATGTGAACAATGGTAACGCCTGTAAAAAGACAACTACAAGCACAGGAGCTGCTAGTACAACAACAGCTGCACAAACATCAAGAAATAGTAGCGCCCAGTATGATGGAATGATAAATTTTGCTCCATTCTCGCATATTGTATCTGAAAATGATGCGGCACAAAGTGCTGAGATGCTGATTTCTAATCCCAATGCCACTCATAGACGACCACGATCACCAGCTTGGAGTTATATGTTCTATCCCAATGAGACACATGTGGATTTGACCATCACGCTGCCAACAGCAATTTTGTTGAAGGAGGTGCAACTGGTACCACACACCTCGAGTCTGGCTTCTTGTCCTTCGGCCGTAGCATTGGAATTGTCTCGAGATTATGGTGTTGGCTCTATACCCGTGGGTGCACCAATGACAACAACTGGTCTCACTTGCATACGTCTTAAGCTAGCTAAAGCCGAAGTGGCAACGAGTATCGTTTTGAGGCTGTACAAGTAAGTAAATAATGTTAATAACATCAATTTAATTATCCCTATAATTTTGTTTTTTTTTCCTTTTTTTTTAGACCGAAGGACTGCGGCAATGTTGGTCTTGTACAGATTGCAGTGTTGGGCCAAACAATTTTTGGGAATCGTATGCAAGGTATTCGTGGAGGTACTTTTGGGGAATCATTCGCCGCCTGCTCCACACCTCTGCCTGCGGCTGCGTTATCTGCCATGGATGTTGATGCGATGCCCGAGGATGATGCATTTGCCAAAACTAGCATTGGCTGGGTGCGAATACTATCTCGTTGTTTTCATGTAGCTGCCTTGCAACCAGATAGTAAGCTAACCGATTTAATAGCATCATACCCGGCTGCCTATCCAGGCTTTCTAGAGGCGTGCTGCTCTTTGCTTAACATTATGCCTATGATACCTAGCCTTGCGCAACAGCATCTTGAGACTGTTCTAATCAAAATGGGTACCTACAATCACAAACTTAGTTTACAATTACTGAGAACTTTACTGTGGCACACCACTCCACAGGGTGAGTTTTAGCATTTATCGATCTAACTTCTAATGATCTAATTGTAATATTATTGATATTGCAGTATTTAAACTTTCCAGTGATGCTGTGTGCGATCTCATTTATCAAGTAGTTACCGGATCTACAGAACATATGCTCGATAAACTGCGTGTTCTGCTGGATTGGATAATGCAGTTGCATGACATCTATAGCAAACAGGCTCGCTGCAATAATCCACAAAGTGGGTTTGTTAATGTGATTGCCTCCATTTTATGGCAGGTTCAGCAACATCAAAATGTTCCGGACCTACCCAATCTTATTACGCCGAAATTGTTTGAGACTTGCTATCAATGGATTGCCGAATTGGAGCACGATGAGCCACTGAAGAGTAGTTTTGATTCATTACTGTGTGCTCTATGCAACATAAAATCAGAGCTCTTTAACCAGTTGCTGATTAAACTCGGTATAAAAATGGAGCAACAGACGCGTAGTAAAACGGATGACAGTAAAGTACAAAGCGGTAGCGCTTGGTTCCGTCGTGAGGGCGGTGATAATCTAACACTTCTTCTTCAACGTCCGGCATTCCTGAAGACGCTCGCTTTGGCTTGTCAGTCGCCAATAGCAGTTTATCAAATGTTGGACTCTGGTCTGCCTAAACTTCTAGCTCATGCTGTTTTTGAATACTGCACTTATATGCTACCAACTACTGAAGGAGTTCCTGCGGAAGCTGCAACCTCATCTAGTACGCAAGAAGCTGCCGGTGGAGATTCTTTGTTTACCGATTTTGATAAGGTGGAGGCAAGTGCTGGTAGTTATACCAAACCACTACTGAGCTGTGCAAATGTGCCCAAAGTCCTAGACTTTTTCTCAGAATGTTGCGCCGAAGGTCCAATGCGTGACTGGCTGGGCACTATGCAAGGCTCTATGTTTTGGAAACCTCTTTTGCAGCTACTGTGCAACACGCATATAGCACAATTCAGCAAAACCTTACCCATGCAACAGACATTCATTCGTCTTGAAAGGGCCACAATCAACTTTTTTACTCGTGTGAGCGCATGCCATCCATCAAATCAGGAAGTGCTCACCTCGCTGCTTATTGGTGCCATCATTTGCAAGCCTTTGCGATCTACATCGGGCAATCGTCCCACAATTTCTGGTTTTACCCGGCAGCTTGTGCTGCAACTATTGCTGGAGAACGAACACATAATGGTCTGTGTACGTAGTCTGCAGCCATTGCAACGTCGAGATACATTGTCTGCTATAATGGGAGGAACTAATGTAGCAGGTGCTAGTAATAGTTTACCAGTCGCATCTGCCAATCACCATCCGGCGAAACGCAGTTGTGCTAACCAAATGCTGTTCAATGTAACTACAAATACAACATGTCAAGAGATATTGCAGAACTGCGTCAGTGGTAAGTATTTTTTTTAATTTATTGTTCTTGTCCATGCAAATGACCAATTAGTTAAAAACTTGATTTATGGGCATTTTCAAGCATTACGATCGTACTATATTCTATATGAAATATATATATTACACACTAAAAAGTTTAACAATCAATATGAGTCTATCCAAATAAATAAGTAAATTCCAATTAAATTTGATTTGCTCGGTGGATCTATTTCTAGAAATGCCTATATTTATGTTGCGCTATTTGATTTGTTACAATTGTTTTAAAGATATTGGTTTATAATATTTTGATGGAATACTTTGACTATATATATTCTTTTGGTTTTTATTAATTTTTAATTTTCTTTCTTACTTTTGTTTTTGACCACAGTATATAGTAACTTAGTGTATCAACAACCAACAGATCAGCGCACTGGCGATGTTGCAGCCACTCTTTCAGGTGTAGAAAAGCCAAGTGAATGCAAAACTGATAAATCGTGTATTATAAACTTTAATAATATGGAGCACGGGGGTAGCATGGAGTTTTTGACCGTTGGTGCGGCAGTAGCGGCTAAAGACAAACGAATTAAAGATGCCAAAAACCAAGCCGCTGTCAATAAGGATAAGGAGACACAAACAACAGCCATGCAATTATTGCCAAATAGTGAGTACATCTACAAGTTACATATTACATCGATTAATATATTTTTACAGATACGTTTAACATTGAAGACTTTCTGCTGCAAGCAGCACATGCGGGCAATGGCAGTCAGTTGGTTATACCAGAATATCCGGATATACTGCTGGCTGGTGATGCCACCATATCACAAGTGTTAGCTACGCTTAAGGATGCAGGACATTCACTATCTGCACCATGCCTGACGTTAAATCTAGTTCCTCAATGCTCGCTGGGGGATGAAGTTGCGGAGTCAAAGAAAACAAAAGCCGCTTGTACAGAGCCCTTGTCATCACCACTTCAGCGTTTTTCAAGTAGCGGTGGTCTATCGTTGTTAGCTCACTATTTGCCCACGGTGTATCCTGAGCATATAGGCCGAAAGACGACTGCTGTAGCTGCCGAGAAGGAGAAGAGTCCACCTCTATCTGATTGGGTTAAGCTTGAGCCAAATGATGAGATATATGAAGATCTGGAGGATACCATTTGTGAGCCGACGGCGAAGCAGATTACTGTTAGTTCTGTGCCACAACACTCGTTAGCCGCTTTCGGTCTCTTCTTACGCCTTCCTACCTATTCAGATGTGTTACTTAGAGATAAGCAACGTGCCCAGTGTCTTTTAAGACTTGTTCTAGGTGTTACCGGAGATGGAGATGGTAGTAAGTATATCAAATAAGAATTCTGTGTTTGAATATTTTTTCTTTTGGAGACGCTTTTCGATTTTGTTTAAATTTTTTGTAAACAAGAAAGAAGCAGCGTTTTTTCTCAATGTTAGAGATGGATGTTTGCTAATATTTTTATATTTTCTATTACTCAGATGATATATACAGCCTTTCGCTGGCGCCGTCCTTACCTACATTGCCGTTTGAGGTATTCCGTCAATTACTGGATAGTATGCCTTTATCGACCGATGATGGTATGCTGCTTCGCCGAGTTGTCATTGACGTTGGAGCCATGCATCTCGTACTAAACTGTCTTGGAATATTTTCACATCAGTCACATAACAGTCAAATAGGGACATTGTTTAATGAACCGTCTTCCAGTGGCAACGGCAACGGCAGCGGCAACGTTAACGGCAATAGCAATACAAACGCTAGTGGAAATGGCCACAATAGCACAAAAACCAATTCAACAGAAGAACCTCTGCCAACTACCATAATTTCAGATGACAAAAGTCACATATACTGGGCGAAAGGCACTGGGTTTGGCACTGGCTCGACAACTCAGTCATGGAATGTAGAACAGGCTCTTCTGCGTCAGAAGAGTGAGGAAGAGCATGTGACAGTACTGCTGTTGGTATTATCCAGTTATATAAATCCGGGAGACTGCATACCCATCGAAATGCGCGGAGAGGATATTCTAGCCTATCACGATGTTCGTGATGTGGCTGGTGATCTTCCGACTATTTTCCAGACGCTGTTGCAGCAGTCGTGCCTAATACCAGCACTCAGTTCTTATTTGCGTAACGACTCAGTTTTAGACATTACACGACACATTCCTCTCTATCGTGCCATTCTGAAGATACTGCGTGCATTGTCGCTCTCCAAAAGCTTGGTTTCACTCCTGCAGCCGGCGCCAAATGCCAACGGAGAGTGTACACCACCTATTGCGGAGCTGCTAAAAAATATGAAGACTTGCGTTGATACATATGCCAAGCGGCTCAAGTAAGTTTTAAAGTTTTCTAATATTATATATTCAATTATTAACGATCTGTTCGTACAATATTCACAGAGTCAACAAGAAGTCAAACATCAAAGGTCAAACTCATCAGTTGACATTTAATATAGATGATGGCGATGATGAAGGATTAGCTCTACTTATTCCGGATATACATGAGACATGTGTTCTTGTGAAGAAGACCACGGCAGCAGACGCTTTGATAAATATGTTGCATACACAAGAAGATGGTATAGGTGCATTGGAGCGTCCAATAACAAAATCAGTTGAGCAACGTTACCTTGAGCTAATGAAAAAGCGTCAGTTTGACACGTACGACATGATCGTTGAATCGGATAATAACAGCTTCCGTTTTGTGGTCGCGCATCATTTTGAAAAAATGGTGCGACTAGCAGGCGATCGTTATCACCCATCTCGTGTCAAACGGCTGGCTCAGGAAGCAGTCACTCTATCGACAAGTTTACCTCTGAGCTACAGTAGCTCTGTATTTGTGCGTTGTGATACTGATAGATTGGACATAATGAAGGTGCGTAAATTCAGCGTTTGATTTCGTCCAATATTATATCCCAAAACATTAATATATCTTCAGGTGCTCATCACTGGACCTGCAGATACACCATATGCCAATGGCTGTTTCGAGTTTGATGTTTTCTTTCCACCTGACTATCCCAACTTGCCGATGCTTATCAATTTAGAGACAACAGGTCGGCACTCGGTTCGTTTTAATCCCAACCTTTATAATGATGGAAAGGTATGCCTGTCAGTACTAAACACGTGGCATGGTAGACCTGAGGAGAAGTGGAATGCGCAGACGTCCAGTTTTCTGCAAGTTCTTGTCTCCATACAATCCTTAATATTGGTGCCTGAACCGTACTTTAACGAGCCTGGTTTTGAGCGCAGTCGTGGAACGCCCAGCGGCACTAATTCATCCCGGGAATACAACAGCAACATCTACCAAGCGTGCGTGCGTTGGGCAATGCTGGAGCAGATTCGCAATCCGAGCCCTTGCTTTACAGATGTAAGTATCAGTTTTGAATTACCTACCATTCTACCCTTCTAAAAATTATGTATTTTTAGGTCATACACAAGCACTTCTGGCTAAAGCGCGAAGAGATTTGCACACAAATTGAGGGGTGGATTGAAGAGCTGAGTAAACCTCAGTACACAGAGCGTGCTAGTCGCACTATATCGTTTAATTCGATGGTCTTGCGTCGTCATTATCGATATCTTCGAGAGGAATTGGCTAAGCTAAAACCTCCTCGCGGTCTAGAAGACTTAGATGCCCCATTTAACCCGGTAGCAACTTTGCCACCAATGGATGTGTCCACCACAGCGGCATCTACCACAACGGCAACTTCACAGGTGGGCTCCGATGACTCACTGGTGCCGGAGCTGAACCTTATGGTTGAAAACGGTGACAGCGATTTGCCTCTCTCTGCAGATTTTTATAAGGAAATAGAGAAGTCTGAAGCATTGCTGACTGGAGAAGATGATGTTGTGGAAATTTTGAGTGATACGGAGAATGAGAGCAGTGTGTGGCAAGATAAGGAGGAGGATACACCATAATTTACTCTTTGATGCCGCTCTGACGCACTAGACAGTTTTATTTTTCGTTATAAGTTTTGTTTTATGCTCTATTGTTTTGTTTAATTTTTGTACAAGAGACTGCAACTGCAACAGAACTAGGTGTGCTTTACATAAAGAAAGCGTAATATTTAATGATAAAAAAATTGATTAAAAATTACCATTTTGAAAAACGAGTTAAATAATATATATGAAATACATATTAAAGAAAATCACAAATCACTCCCGCAAAAATGCGTGTTTAACAGCCAACTTCTTACAAAACTAACAACAGACTACAAAAATTTTATGCATCGCATTTTTGCTTCATCGAGCCTTTATACCTACCGGTATATTGAATCCATATGTGTATAGCATAATATTTCAGAATTTCAACAACACCACCAATACTAAATTAATCTGTATTAAAATATGTATGTACGTATGTAGAGATTTGGTTAAATATTTACAAATTTACTTTTACAATCTTACGCAACGCAAAATAAATTTTGTTGTCCGAAATTTCGTTTTTATAAATAATCCGGGAAGTATACATAAGCTGAAAAGTCCCAGGCCTAACAAAGGAAAAAACGGGTTTGGTTCAAAACTAGTATTATTCATCAATGTAATCTCCTTCAAGAGCATCGCAATCATTTCAGAGCCGCTGTAACATTTCAATATCAATTTTTTAGAACGATTTATTTTTTGCCTCAAAATAGGCTTCCATTTCAGTGATAACCTCTTCATTCATGCTAAATTTTTTAGTGGCAAGCATTTTCCAAGGACAGCGAACCTCCAGAAGTCGCTGGGAGCCTAATCTGGAGAATATGGTGGATATGGGAGCAATTCGAAATTCAATTCATTTAGTTTTGTCATTGTTTTCATCGACTTGGGACGGTGCGGTTCTTGGTGAAACTAAGTTTTTTTCCTTGCCATATGCGTTCGTTTTTTTGCAATTTCGGCGTTCAAACGCTCCAATAACGATATAATATATTCACTGTTGATGTTATGTCCCTTTTCAAGGTAATCGATGAATATTACACCACGCACATCCCAAAATACCGAGGCCATAACCTTTCTAGCCGATTGTTGTGCTTTCGGATGCTTTGGACGGGGTTCACCAGTTGCTGTCCAGTCAGATGACGATCGTTTTGATTCCGGAATGAAGGGATCCATGTTTCATGCATTGTCACGTATCGGCGCAAAAATTCCAGTTTATTACGTTTAAACATGGCCAAACACTGCTCACAATCATCAACACGTTCTTGTTGTTGGTCAAATGTGAGCAAACGCGGCAGCCACTTTGTCAAATGCTCATGCAATATTAAGCCAACATGTTTATTTGATATCTTTACGATGTTTAATTTTTGATCATTAAAAACGATTTTGTGGATTTTTTGATGTTTTCTGGTGTGACCTCCCCATTTGGACGTCTACTGGGTTCTGCATCATCGGTGTCTCTAAGACTACGTTTGAAGTCAGCAAACCAACGTTTAATTGTTGTTTCTGATGGAAAGGAGTCCCCATAACACTTTTCAAGCCAAAGCTTTGCTTGAACGGTATAAAAAGGTGACTGCAATAAAACCAACGCCACCTATGTGTTAGGCCCGGGACTTTTCAGCCCATGTATTATATTATTATACCCGCTACCCATAGGGTAGAAGGGTATTATAACTTTGTGCCGGCAGGAAATGTATGTAACAGGTAGAAGGAGGCATCTCCGACCCTATAAAGTATATATATTCTTGATCAGCGTCAACAGCCGACACGATATAGCCATGTCCGTCTGTCCGTCTGTGTGTCTGTCCGTCTGTCCGTATGAACACCTAGATCTCAGAGACTATAAGAGATAGAGCTATAATTTTTTTTCGACAGCATTTGTTATGTTTGCACGCAGATCAAGTTTGTTTCAAATTTTTGCCACGCCCACTTCCGCCCCCGCAAATCAAAAAAATCGAATAACAAGCGTAATTTTGAAGCTAGAGTTGTGAATTTTGGTATATACTATAATTACTATAGTAGTTATGATCCCTGAAAATGGTTGGTTGCGATCAGATAAAAATTGTGGATGTTATTAAAGAAATACTTTTGTATGGGCAAAAACGCCTACTTACTAGGGGTCTGAGTTGCTTTGGCTGACAATCTGGTACATTGTGCCGTCTATGGTATATTTTGAATGGTGTGCTGTATCGATATACCAAACATACAATTTGGTATATTTTTAGTATTTTTTAGTATTTTCGGTATATTTTGAAAATAATACCGCAATATTTTGCCCTTATTAAAAATGGGGTATCTCACAGTCGAGCACACTCGACTGTAACTTTCTTACTTGTTATTTTTGCTGCTGACACAAATTCGCAGTTGATGTCAGTTGATTTGATGTAATCACTAACCAAAGAAGGAATTTTCAGAAAACCTTAACAGAAAGGAACTCTTTTTTTTTTTCCTATACATCTATATTTGTATGTAGGTATGTAATACATACGAATAGAGAAAGAGAAACGAATTGAATGAAGTGAGAACTCAGAAAACTGAGACGCTGAATTCGAACGATTCAAGTTGCAACTGTAAATAAAAGGGAAACCTAGGCATTGCCTAGTAGGCAATTGACATGCGTTTTTACATTTATGGTTTTTTATTTAACTTATATCTAAAACATCAAGGCTATTAACTAATTTATACATAAATTCAGGATTTTCTCTTAAAGTAATTTCTAAATTAACAATTACAAACTAATTCAAATATATGTATGTAAATTCATTGTTTTTTTCTTGAAGTTATTTCTGTTAATATCTTAGCACGAAGAAAACAAAGAAAGAACTTGTTATAAATACATATAAATTAAAACAACAACATTAAACTAAAAAGTGGACTACAAATACATACAGATTCGCTTGCTTCTTGTATTAATAAAGTGTCCATAAATGCGTCTTTGAACTGCAGGCCTCAGAAAAAGAATGGACCGAATTTGCACGCAACAACTCGAATTACTCGAATATACTACGCAGTGCCAAATTTGTCATTTCCCTTTTCGCTTCATTCGTTCTCTTTCATTTCGTTCAACGTCCCAAGCTATGAAGCAAAACGCGAACTCATACTGATACAATGTCGATTCATTTCTTGCATTCCACTCATTCAATTCTATTCGATTCGAATGTATTCAATGAGACGTATGTTGTGAGTGGTCTCATGCAGATGTCTAGTATGTATGTACATTTTCTTGCCCTGCCAGGTATCAAACTACAGCATAAAAGTTAAAAGATCAATGTCAACAATGTAGTATGCGTGTTTTGGTTTGCCTCAAGAATTTTATTGTAGCCAGTGCTTTCCTTTTATAGACTGCGAAAGCACATATGTATTATATGTACTTTCAAACCCCAATTAGTATATGTACTATGTAACATATGAAAGTCATATTTACTCTAACTGCATCATTGTGCACAACAAACAACATTTTGTTCATCCGGGATTCTGCAAACAATAAAAGACTTCGTAGCTGCTAATGTTAGTTTTATAGGTTGTGTCTAAATGGAGTTGATAAATAATTGGAATAAAATGAATTTACATACAGACGGACTCAGCTGGCTAGTATGTTCATAAGTAAAAATAACTGTGCTTGAAACACACCAAGAAAATCTTTTGCCCTTCCTTGCCTATTTTGATTATTTCGATTTGTTTGAGTGATCTGTACGCAGGCCTTTTGCAATAAAAGTTGTGAAATAAAAATGCATTCAGCACAGAAAAGTATTTGTTGCAAAATATTTTTATATATGAATATTTCTTTAAAGTCTTTATAAGTGAAATAGGAGAAAATTAATAGGAGAGTGATGAGTATTAGAGCAGTTTATGTCTATTCACCATTAGTTCATCCCTTGAACAGTTCTATATTTCATTTGTTTTGTTTCGCCGATTAAATAATTTGTTTTTATCGACTACCCATAGGGTACAGGTGAATTTCAACTGTTTTCAAAACAGGAAATTTAAGTAACCGGATTAAGGATCCTATGCTGCATATATATTATTGATCAGGGTTAACATTGTGTCTGTCGAATAAAGACTACAAACATTTTTCTTTTATTTATTGTTTGTTCAAAGTGGGCTTTGGGTATTTTACAGTCGAGCACACTCGAATGTACTTGTTTACAATATGGTTATGTTGTCACTCATTTTTATTAAAAATTTTATCTAATTTATGCGTACTAAATAAGTTATATAATCTGGTTGTAAACTCCTATTTTATGATTGCATTTGTTTTAAGAATATATGTATATCTTTCTTAAAACAAAGGCAATCATAAAATAATTGTTATTGCTCATTAACAGTTATCTATATTGCAGTCTTTCGGCACATTTACAGAGTACTTAGCAACTGAATGCTTCAAAATATTTTTATCATGGACTTCTTTGATTAAGAATATCTCTAGGGAGAGTTAAAGACGCAAGAAAGACTATTTGAAATAATTTCTTGTCCAGTCGCTACTCACAGTGTATAAATTCAATTTATAGGAATATCCATCACTCTCTCTCTCTTTGATCTTGAATGCTTGCTCTCAGATGTGCGCTCATTGTCTAACAGAATATATTTAATTGAACTCATTTCGACAGTCTTTCAGCATTATTTTTATACTGCCTTCGGAGTTTACGTTGGCTAGTTTCATTTCTCTTAGTTCAGTTTCTTCCGAGCAGCCGACAACAGCAGTTGAAAGCTTTTAAAACTAAAAGTGGGAAAAATATTTTGCGACTTGATTGTATTATGCTGATTATAATTCAATAAATACGTTTTTATTCGTAATGGAGCTAAATAATGTTGCAATCTGTGATGTACGAAACAACTAGTGTTTAATTTAATATAGTGAATCCTTGAAGTAAATGGTTATTTTTTAAGATGGTTTACGTAAATGGGTATTTTCCAAGATAATATTCTTGTCAATTGCACTCAATAAAAATTGATAATCTAGATATATGGCGAATCTCTCAAATCATTTTATAAGATCAAGCAGAAATGATCAATAAATTTGCCTATAGCGCATAGTGTCACGTGAAGGGTACTTTAGTCAGCTTGTAATAATTACCATTTGTCATCAACAACAAATTTATGCCATTTGATTTATTATCTCCACTCAGTATGGTATTTCGGTCTATAATTTATTGCTTAATTAAAAATATGTATAGGCAATAGAACAGAGATTTATGCATTAATTCAATTGCTTCTACCCTCATACTCACGCTCAATTAATTAGAATTCCAGCACGAGTGCTAACAAGTTAGGTCTGTCAAGCTTGTACAACGTTTGATGATAATTAATGCAAGTATTAAATTGCAAAATTTTATAACAATGAAATCGAAAAGGCCCGTCGTTTTTTATGTATAATAATTTATAATTAGCTTATGTAAATAACAAATTAATGGATGCAATGATTTTTTTATGGCCCAATATTTGTAACTTATTAATGTTTGTGGTTTTTTTGTAGGGTGGTCCAGGGAAACCAAATGAATCTAACAGCTCTCCAGAACCAGTGGGAGTGGTGCCTACTTCAAAGCCCGAGAGAAGCAAGCCTCAGTTGCTCTATGCTATAAATGAGAATCCTGGTAAATTTGATTAATTGACTTACATATTTCGTGAGACAAGATGATATACAAATTACATTGCAGTCTGGTACCTGAGCATATTCCTTGCATTTCAACATTATCTAACAATGATTGGTGCGATTGTATCAATACCGTTCATATTGACGCCAGCACTTTGTATGTCCGATGAGGATCCAAATCGCGGCATAATTATATCCACAATGATCTTCGTCACCGGTATTGTCACATACTTTCAAGCGACATGGGGTGTTCGATTGCCTATCGTTCAGGGAGGAACTATATCTTTTCTTGTGCCTACTTTAGCGATTCTTTCCTTGCCTCAGTGGAAATGCCCAGCTCAAACTGTCATCGATGAAATGAGTGAAGCCGATCTAGAAGAATTGTGGCAGATCCGTATGCGTGAACTGTCTGGAGCAATTGCAGTGTCAGCCATGGTGCAGCTCGTCCTAGGTTACACTGGACTTGTTGGAAAAATATTAAAGTATGTGACTCCCCTAACGATTGTGCCTACAGTTTCCCTGGTTGGACTCACACTTTTCGAGCATGCCGCGGAAACAGCATCGAAGCACTGGGGCATTGCGGTGGGGTGAGTATTACAAATGTCAGCTGACTATCCAATGTGTTGCCAGGCCACATTGTCATTTATGTATTATTCTTGTTCTCACAGTACCACCGGTATGCTGACTCTCTTTTCCCAAATCATGTGCGATGTTACGATTCCTGTGGTTGCATACCGAAAGGGCAGCGGTCTGGAGATTCGTCAGTTTCAGCTTTTTCGCCTTTTCCCTGTTTTGTTAACCATAATTATTATGTGGGGCTTGTGCGGAATTCTCACAGCCACGGATGTTTTTCCGCCGTCGCATCCATCTCGTACAGATGTTCGGCTCAATGTGCTGACCAGTGCCAAATGGTTCTATGTGCCATATCCATTCCAGTTTGGGATGCCTTCAGTAACTTTATCAGGTGTATTGGGCATGCTAGCGGGAGTGCTAGCTTGTACTGTTGAGTCTTTGAGCTATTATCCCACAGTTTCGCAAATGTCCGGAGCTCACCCGCCTCCGTTACACGCCATCAATCGAGGAATCGGTACGGAAGGTCTTGGCACAGTTTTGGCTGGTCTTTGGGGGGCTGGAAACGGCACAAATACCTTCGGAGAGAATGTGGGCGCCATAGGCGTGACAAAGGTAAGTACGATATTTTGATATGAGCACATGTTATCATTCAACTTATACTTTTCGGCAGATTGGCTCCAGACGCGTTATACAATGGGCTGCACTGATAATGGTAATACAGGGAGTTATTGGAAAATTTGGTGCTATTTTCATTCTTATTCCCGATTCCGTTGTGGGTGGAATATTTTGTGTAATGTTTGGCATGATCATAGCATTCGGCCTGTCTACACTGCAATATGTTGACTTACGGTCTGCGAGGAATTTGTATATACTTGGTTTATCCATATTTTTTCCGATGGTTTTATGTCCATGGATGCAGCAACATCCAGGTGCCATAAAAACAGGCAATGAAACGGTAGACTCTACGCTAACAGTACTGCTGGGGACGACAATATTGGTGGGAGGGTTTTTAGGATGCCTCTTAGATAATATAATACCTGGTGAGTTAATATTAACTGGTGTCTTTAGTGAGTTACAGTATTTAATATTATTCTTACAACAGGCACTCCCAAAGAACGTGGTCTTATTGAGTGGGCCAACGAAATGCCCCTGGGTGATGATAATATTAACGATGGCACTGCAACTGATTTTGACTTTCCTTATGGGATGAATGCAGTACGAAAATGGAAGTGGACTTACCATGTGCCATTTATGCCCACCTATAAACTGAAAAAACAAAACTAAATGCCTCTCTGACAAATATGGTATTCAATTTAATTTGTCAGGAACTTAAATTCGAGTGTACAAAATTATAGTCAATTTTAGATTATATAACATAATAGATGGAAGCCAACTAACGAATATAACCCTGTGAACTTAAATGAAGCACCACTCTCTTAGTCTTCTAATAAAAATTGCACAAACAATAAAAAATGTATATTTTATTACATTATAGATGTAAAAGATAATGTGGATATGGATAAAAAAAATTAAAGCATGTACGAAAGTGGAATTTTCGATATACAATTATGTTCAACACATACCAAAGCACTTAAAACTTGACATCAGCAACTTAACATCAGCAATTACTTGTGAAAACTTCTACAATCTGCCTGGCAACAGACAGGCGAAAACACTGCAGGAAGACAGGGAGACAGACAGCCAGAAAATTCTTCCGAAGCTAAAACATATAGAAGATTTTCTAACGATAATAAGTTTATTGTATTGGTAAAAAAGAGATTTTTAGTTCTTAGAATTCTTTATTTATTTAAATTATGTTGAATTTGATTTTCCATATTTAATTATTACCGTTCACAACATTCGATTTTTCTACCAACTATACTGTAAATTCGCTTATTGACTTCGCTATATTTGAATCTGTTGATTACATTAAGCATATAATCTATAATTTTTCAACAACTTTAATAGTTCTAGTAATCGAAAGAAAGTTCCTCATAAAATATTGCAAAGAATTGTTCAGTTCTGTATTACCCAAAATTTAGGTAAAATTATGAAAAAAGTTGTAACTCATTTTTCGGCGCGAGGCTCTTAAAAAAGCTTATAAAATACTTTAGAAACACGTGTTAAAAAACTAACATTTCCACATCTTTCTATCTCTAGCTTTTTTTCTCTGCTTTCTCCTGCTTAAAAATTACATCATTAAGGCTATGACTAAAACTAAAAACATCGAAGGAACCAAGGCACAATCATTTGAAAATCTTATAATTGATCACAATAATTATATTGGGATCATTATTGTATCATTCAACTAAGATTTTACTTGATGAAAATTTTTTTTTTTTGGTTTTTGTATTGATACTTCTACAAATACGACCAGGTCGCAATGGCTTCCGGCACTAAGTTTAAGTTTTGGCTATATTTAATATTAACAATGAGATAGGACTACATTGGGGAGAGCTTAACTCAAAGTTCGCTGTATTATGAATTTTTTATTGTGACTACTTAAAACTTTTGCTGATTCTTATGATGGGACTGAGATTGTGGCATCAACTTTTTAAGGCCACCACTGCTAGCATGCGAGGATGTCACCGATGCTGTGGCCGAAGCTGGGGCTGAGGCCGATGCAGACGAGGAGGCAGTTGTATTTAGCGGTGTGCTTATTAGTGAGGCATGAATTGCCCTCTTGCGCTTGGAGTAATAGCAGAAGATGCAGAAGCCATTCTGCGGTGTGGAACATCAAATATTTGTAGGGCTGCGCGTGGCCGACGAGGTGCGATAACGTGAACCGGAGCTGTATGATCCGAGAAAATAATAAAGTAATGATTCATAAAGATGTTATGATGTTATGCTGTACTCACCGTGAGATGCTAGAGGTGTAGTCGCGTACCGGTGTGCGAGCTTCACGCCTGTGGTAGCTACCAGCGCCGCTGATACCGCTGGTGCAACCGGTACCAGCTGTCGGAGGTTCCAGCAGTGACATGGTACGGTGATCATATGGTCGAATTGAGCGTCGGCCGAGTGTGACATAGCCATCCAAATGACTACTAGCAGTGGTAACGCTTCCCGATGGTAAAGTTCCGTTTAAAGTATACGACGAGCGTCGTTTTGGATTATATGTATTGTAGTAGCCATTGGCGCCGCCAACAGTGCCGGTGCTAGGACTGGAACTGGAGGAGCTCTTGTAGCGCAGCGGCACAAAGCTATATTCGGTATGCGGCTCATACCGCTTACTCAGGAACGAAGGCGATGTATTGCGAATATCATTGAGACTCTTGCGAGGCTTGCTTGTTGCTCCAGCAGACGCGGAGTTTGAGTAGTCCAATGTTGAGCGATAGACGGGTGGCTTGAGCTCAGTGCCAACGGGACTTAACTTTAGAGGCCTAAAAAACTGCTGGGCAATGTCTGGGGAATGACCGCGCGTCTCTGGTTCAGGTGCATGCAACTTATGGCTGGATCGTGCTTTTAGTGCCGCATGCTGCTCACGGTAATAATCGCGAACTGCTGATGGACCCACAATGCTGCTTGTGCGTCGTGGCTTCTGTTCGTTAAACCGGCTGTAGAAGCTTCGACGCTTAATGCGATCAATGACACTCTCGTTGGGATCAGAACTTTCAGAGCAACGTGTTGGCGACGATAGTTGGGAAGCACGGGACAGTCGAGATACTGTCGGTGATGGTGTTGCATGTAACATGTAGTTATCCTCTGAGCAAATTGACCAGTTGTCAAAGTATAACTCTGGTTCCTCGGTGGGCGACATAAATGTAGACGTCGAGGCACAGTCATCTTGGTAGCTTCGTGAATCAGAAGAGTAGTTGGCAATGTTATCAAACGACGGTGTCAACAGATTGTTGCGATTAATTTCGTTTGCCGACGAAGTGCGATAGCCAGAAGTCTGAGAACTGCAGTTGTTGTTGGTGTTAATAGAATTGTTGTTGGTGACATTATCCATTGATTGTTGGCTGAAGCTATTATTGGAGGATGCACTCTTTATACCGCCTGGATAAGGCGGCAAGTTGGAGTACAGTCCATTCGGGTTGCTATTCAGGAATGCCGGGTTCGTCTTCGACCCGCGATATGCATTAGTCATCGTGTTACCTGAATTTGGAACTGTGCTTGTCGTTGTTCCAGTTTCATTTCCACTGGTGACATTACTTAAGTCCAGCATGAGGCCCTTCCGTTTGTCCTTGTTACTCGCTGTGCCCGTTGTCGATTCTGTTCCAGTTCCGGTTGCCATGGTTGTGTGACCACTACGACTAACTCTACTGGTACTGCGTGTTGCACTCTGATTTTGTATGCAGTCCGGACAGACAGTTTCGCAGTTGCAGTTCACTTCGGCCATGGCTTTGCCTACGTTCTGATATATGGGTGGTTCATTTTGATCTTCGCGGGCTTCCCGCTCAATGTTGTTGGTGGAACGTGAGTTGCACACTCGACGCTGTTCGCTATTCTCACGATCAAAACGCTTCAGCAGTCCACCGAGCATTTTGTTGACTGTTCCGCTTTGTTTTCCGCTGCTACCGTTGGTGCTGCAATTGTCTATATGTAGCTCCTCAACACTTGCGGAACGTTTGGGATTGACACTTGCATTGGATTCGGCCTGTGTCCGTGGCACAGATCTTTCTCGAAGAGACCTTAGCATTGTATCAAAGCGGGATCGCTTGTCTAAGCGCTTAAACTCAGCTGCAGTTTCTAGTTGCTTATCCACCTCCAAGGACTTCTTTTTTCGAAGCAGAGTTGAAGACGACTTTTCAGAAGAGCTGCGATCGTCGGTCGAATCTTGCTTTTGAGTATACACCAGAGTTGAACTGGGCTTCTCTGTATTAATCTTCTTTTCCTTACTCATCGCTGAGTCGCGAAGCTTCTCAAACTTCTGACCGATGGCGTAAAGCAAACCCCTACTTGATTTTTTTTCAGGCGATTTTTCCTTTGACCTAATAATCGGACTCGACTCCTTTGAACTTTCGACTGGAGTAGTTGTCTTTGTTGTCGAGGCAGTTATAGATGAAGAAGATACGTTAGTCGTTACTGGAGTGGGTGTTGCTAGCTTGGATTTTTTGGAAACTTTGATCACTTTTTTGGTAGAAATCGGACGAGATTCTATCGGTGGTGAAATGGCGTTGTCAGATGGTGAATTCAAGGGCGTTTTAGTAGAAAATGATATTTCCTCGGATGTGGACTTCGAGCTGGACGCAGTTGTTGAGGCTGAAATAGTCTCAGCGGTGCTGGAAATTGCAACGCCACTTCGTGTTACTTTTCTAAGATCTTTGGGCATAGTTAGTTTGGTTGCCGGATAGCTTTTCGGACGCATTAGACGGCTTTCTTTCACAGCAGAGTCAATGGGGACTTCAACTGTACTATTGGATACTTTACTAGAAAAATTAGTTGGCGGCGTCAATACTGATGCCTCTGTTAGTGACAATTCTGGAGTGCGTTTGAGGGTTAGACACAGATCTTTCATGGGGTATGATTTGGGACGCTTCAATTTAGTTTCCTTAACTGCTGGTGTCGTTGATTGTGGGTCGCTAGCCTTTTCATCTGTGGTAAGAGATGAGCTCACTTCGTCTGCTGATTTCTTAGATACTTTCTTGACTTTGCGAATAAGGTTTGTTGTCGCTATAGATGTTGTCGTTGAGGAAATTGTCTTAATGGTGTCGGCATCGTTACTTTGCTCTAAGTTCTTATCCTTGGATTTGGGTTTCTTTAATTTCTTGATAGTGGACGTTTCCTCAGATTTGTCTGTTAATTGCGGTTCTGTCATGAGTTGCTCCTGTTCGCTACGAGCGACGGAAAGCAGTTGCAGTTCCTGCAATATTTTATTGGCAATCTCATGCTTGCCCAGCTCACTTTCAAACTCTCTGGGACGCAGCTCACTACGTCTTTTTTCAGTGAGTTCAATATGCTGCTGTGTTCCAAGCATAGGATCCGTAAACTGTTCCAGACTTTTGTTGCGTGCGTGTTTCTTCGTAGCTTGACTTGTCTCAATGTCTGCCTCTACATTTGGAAGGCTGTGCTTGCGATGCCGCAAATCCGATTGTTCTAGACGATCGCTTGATATTTCTTGTATTTCTCGAAGTGCACTTTGAGAGTCGCGCTCTCGAGGTTCATCGAAAAAGTCTGATCGCAGGAAGCGGGAGACTCTTCGCTGCGAGGAGCGTCTACGCAAGGAGCTGCTGCTGTCAGCCACGGCCGCAGGCACAGGAACACTCTGGGCTTGTGGTGGTGGCGACAGGCAACCACTTGGTGGACGTCCCATAGCAGCGCTGTATCGCTTCTCTGGCACCTCCTTCGTAGTCGAAGTTCCATTGCCCGACTTGCTTAAATATGGAGAGTAATATTTATATTTGTCACTAATATCACTGGTGTAGTTACTGCCACACAGTGACGATTTGCTAAGGTCATCGCGGCATATGCTGCTACTGCGACTCTTGGCGCCAGTTATCATTTTGGTAGTTGTTGCTTCGGTGGGTGGCCCCTGACTAGGTGCTCGGCTCAGACTGCGTTGATACGTAGCCGTGCTGGCAACTGTTGTTTTAGGTGTGTCTATTAGTGATTTGACATTGTGTTTAGGTTCCTCTTCCGGTTTCTCCGACAAATAGCTACGACCACTGCTCTGACTGCGTTTGTACACTTTAATGTTGGGGGTGCTGTTGGCAGTTCCACTCTGAACGCTCAGTGTTCGGGATAGTTTACGTGCTTGCGTTGGCGGAAGTTTAGCCAGCAGCTGCTCTTGGAAGCACTTGGGAAGACCCGGCGTAATGCTAGATAATGTCTCGAGATCTTTTTTACTGAGACGCAAACGAGACAAGTCCAAGTCAGCCAGATCCAGTCCTTCCCCGGCAACCAACTCTGTTGTGGTTGCCTTTGTGGCTATCGAACTCCTGGTGTCTATATTTCCCTGTTCAGATTGGGCCTTGCTAGCATTGTTTTTAGCGTGTTGGCCTGTGAATGATACGAGTAAAGAGCGGGATGGTGTGTAACTATAAGTAAATTCTATAATGTTGTAACACACAGACACTCATCGGGTGGAGTGAGAAGTCAGGTTAATGCTGTCGGCCCAATTTGCAAGCTATTTATACTTACTTGCTCTGGATATCTTACTTAGTACCTTTAATCCAGAAGAGGCTCACCCACATAGGTTCCTGTAAAAATTCAGTATATTTGCAACCAAGAGAACTTTGCAATCCATAGTATACTCGATATTTGTAAAACAGAGTAACACAAAGCGGGGTTAACTCGTTAAAGCAATTATATATTAAATAACAATTAAAAAATTCGTTTCAATCAATATTAATAATAATAATGATTAGCTCACGTGCAGGACATAATAGTAAGTAAATAACAATGGTTAATCATACGATTTTTCTTTGTTTTTAATGTATTTTGTATTTATACAAAATTTTACGATTTGTATTTCAATTGTCTTTTTTTAAATAATTAGTATTAAAATGTATGTTTGTATAAAAATATTGCTTATTTTAGCATTTTAAATAACATTTACGCTAAAGGCTGAGGCGTTCCTTAGATTAATGACTTGAAATTGTTACCAATTGTTTTTTTTTTGTTTAGCTCAAAAAAAAACTCAAATTTAGTGCCTACATAAATAATTTAAATCGTTTAAATTAATTTTAAATCACAATAAGTGTCATGTGTATTTATGTGTGGTAATAATCATGTACAACTAAATACCTATATTTGTACGAATACTCATTCGTCAACCTCGGCCGAATAGTTCTTGATGAAGCTTACAGCTCACTTTTACTTTGCAGAGAGGAGTCTTTGCCGGCCTGTTTAAAGTCTATCTTGAACAATACTAAACTTCATTAATATTAACACAAGTGTCAATTCTAATTGGGTGTTTACTTCCGATAGATGTACAAGCTACAATTAATCAATGAAGAATTAACATAGCACCTTCCCAACGTATTGTAAAAAATGGAATATTGCTCGAATAATATAGTAATTTTTTGATAAATATAAAGAACAATCAGATCCGGTAATGCTTAATTTCTGTTCACTATTTTATTGTTAGTGCAGTTAGGGACACTGAGTACTTATGGATGCCATCTTTTTGGTTTTATTAATTCTGGTAAGTATTTAAAAAATTAATTTATTCATTTTGAGTTCAAATTGTAAATAGTAGGATCTACTTATAATGAGGTATGCCTTTGGATGGCATTTTGTTACCAAGGCTTTAGTATTCGTATGAAAAGCATGTTGACTTGATGAATTTAAATGAACATTAAACAGATGTGTAAAAATTATTCTTTAATCATAAACAGTAATTAATGATGAGCCAGATTTCTCAGTCGCCTGTTGCCAGTTGTCTGCATCCGCATCCACCCCTGATCGGCATCTACTTATGTCTTCTTGAGGTTTCTTGTAGTTATAACTGTGGCTGCTGTGGTGCTAGCCTTGGCTGCTCTGGATGGTGGAGGTGGGACGGGGGAGTTCAATTGTTCTGTTGTCTTGGTTAATTGAAATTGTGGCACTGTAGCGATGGTGACTTTGGTTGATGTTGCTACGGTCGTAGCAATTCTGCACGGATTCAGATGCACATTGGTATTTAACGGACTGTTGTTAATGGTTATTACATGCTTAGTGGGCGTGGTAGTTGTTAAAGACAAACCAACTGTAAACGAAACAAGCAAGAAACGTGTAAACGGCCAAATTATGAATTTCAAATGATTAAAAATAAAAACAAAAAGAAAAAAGTAATATTAAATGAAGTAAAAATTAAAAAGGCGTACTTCTTGGGATCGAGTAGAGGTTATAATATGACATTTGGGATGTACGATGGCAGTGTTTATGGTTAATAGAAGAGCTCCTTTAGACGTGTGAAGTTATTGTTGTTGCTGATGATGATAAACAATTTGTTTGTGCTTTAGAATAAAACCAATTAGTAGCCGAACATTTTTGTACATTATCGTATTCAAAGTTGTGGACATTTTTAATATTGTTTACTTGTGTTTCTTCTTAGCTTTGCTATGAATGTTGAAACATTCTTTTTTTGTTTATCGATGAATATAATAATAAAATTATTTGATATAAAATTTATATTTCATACATTTTTCTATTCTCGTTCATTTAAAATATCCCAGAACTCAGAAACTTGTTTGGTTGTTGTAGTGGTTGCTATGTATTTTTGTTGCTGAGTTGGCTTCGGCTTAGACGCAGCATTAAAAAAGATAAATCAAATAACTACATCGATAAGCTTCAAATGCATGTGTGTGCTTATGTGTATGTGTGTGCATATGCGTGTGCTTAGTGGTGTTATAAATTAATTTCTTGTACAACACAAATTTGTTTTAATTATTATTAAACTAATAAAAACATGAACAAGAACTTTGAAACTCAAACAACTTGCTTGGTTAGCGTTTTTCCAATATTATTATTTTTTTTTGCTTCTTTACAGTCAAAAAAGTATGTGAAAACTAAAACAAATTTAAGGTAGCGGGGCCATTTGCAAACTGTACAACAATAAATAAAATATTATGTATATAACAAAATTCTTTTGGTTGTCAAACAATTTATAATTGTAATTGGAAATAAAGTAGACATTTTTTGCTTTCATTTCGTAATCTTATGGGCCGTTTCATTAACGTTTTATTTTATAATTTGTTTTTATTTTTAAAATATTAGAACAAAAGTATTTGTTTTATTGTCATCGAAATTGTCTTCACTGTAAAATGTAATAAATGTATGTAGTGCTAACTTTCATAATATAGCCATTTATGTTTATTACATTGCTATTAATATTAAGTACATTTCAAAAACTTCTTTCATTTTCCCATTTTTTTATAACAATTTTTAATAACAAATTTCTCAATGTATACTATTTTTTATGTTTCGCCAACTTCAATTATTCCAAACTTAGTTGATTTAGATAACTACAGATAACATGTCGATTTATTTAAAAATATAAATATATTTTATTGACCATGCTACATGTTATTTTTATGTAAATATGTGAAGAGTTGCTCAGATATTGGGGACTTTGAATACGATTTGACTTAATTTCGATTGATCTTCAATTGACAAATTTTCTATCATCATTGCAATATTAGGCTGCGTAAATAATGCTAAATAAATAAATCTCTAATGTGAAAAATGTTTTATATAAAAATTGAGTAAAATAAATACAATTTTATAAATAAATAATAATATGTGCAAACATTACAAAGAGAACAATCAGAGGCACATTTAACTGAGTGGGTTCGATTCTTTGGGCTACGGAGAGCTTGAAAACGTATACAAAAAGAGCGCTACTATATAGTATCAACGCATATGAAAAAGTACATGTATGTGTGTACATAAGTATATATATATATAAAATATACCCACATGTGAACTCTATATATAGGTGTCAGGAATCACTTGTAAATTAAAATTATAAAGCGGCAGCGGCATTAAGTGTTAACAACAAAAGTGCTCTAGGACATATAAGTAGCATTGAAATATATATTTAGATATATAGATAAAAAGTTGATAAACAGAGGCTACTAATGATAGTTTCTCGTTTCAATGTTAGAAGGATATGCTAATTTTAGGGGGTGTGCACGCACAACAAATCAAAGTTCAAATTAAAAACAGAAAATCAATTTTAAGAGTAGTAATTTGCATTGTCACTTGAAAATTACAGTACACATCATTTAATTAGTTGCTTAATTTTTGTTTTGTTTATTTGTTTGTATGTTGAGTTGTTTGTTTGATTAAAGTGGTATATTCAGGCTTCATAGACATGTTTAGACTAAGAAAGAAAATGTTTTTGCTTTTTTTTCATCTCTTTCACTTTTTCTTTTTGTTTTAGCGTACATCAAAAACTACTATGTAATATGTATCGAAATTATAAACTCTTATTCACGTAGCATACTTTTTTGTAGCTGGTTTAACATTGTGTGTTCGCAATAAGAATAGCAATTGTTTCTCTTCATTTCACATCGCTTTACTTCACTTTGTATTTGCTCTGTCCTGGTTTGCCTACTGATCTAAATATTTACTCTTTAATCTGGGATATTCACCTCTTGGCAACGTGGCGCCCGTGCGTGAGAACATTGATTCCATATCGCTGCCCAAATCCCGGGACATACTATGACGCCAGGGTGCATTGATAACGTTGGTGTTGCTGCTGCTGTTCAGACGACTGCCAAAGATGAAGAAGGAGAAATGGTTAGTTCAATTTAAATAAGTACAAGCCGGATCTTAACTGTGGAAGACAATGTTTAGCTAAAGGACTTGCACATCACATAGGCCAACTTACAAACAATACTTGATACCGGGCCAATCGATCAGCCAACGGCGAATGCGGGCCATAATACTTAAGCCCCTTAGCAAACTTTGCCTTCCCTTCAGACTCCGTTTGGCAGGAGAAGTACAAGAAGTGCTTCTTGGGAGTCAGAGAATGCAAGTGTAGTAGTTAAATTTTTAGTTAAAACTTAAGATCTATTGCAGATAACAGATATCATATATGATAGATAGATGGGCATATAGATGAGAGACAGGTTAAGATCTTCATTAATGATCACGTTTGTGTACTTACACGTGCTTCCTCTCAACCGTTTCGGTATAGCTATAACTGACTTGGGATCTAATCTCATTTATCGATGTGAGTATTGTTATTATTTAAATAAGCAAATTGCGAATAGTTGAAGTTTATAAACATGTATTTAGAATGCAGCATGTAATAGATTTACATATATTCAAATTAATGCGATTGTTAAAGAAACTAGGAATTTTTGTGAGTATTTTACTAAGTATTTTACTAAGTATTTTCTTAAAATGATATTAACTGATATTATCGAAGTCTCACCTGCCAAAAGGACTGCTTTGACCCCAGAATGGCCTGTGGCTCTGTGCTTGTCGAGAGATGTCCGTTAACAAGCGACTAGAATGACTAGGAAACCCGGCTGTGAGGTCACTATTGACGTTCATTCGATTTGTCAGTGCGCGCACCTGTACATTGAGATACTCGCAATAAAAACTTTAGAACAATATTTCAAAAATTTCATACTTACACGTTGTAGCAAAGTCGAGAATAGGTTTTCGGCTGTGAGTATTTCAAAGCCATCATCGTCATCTTCCTCACCAGAACTTTGAGAATCATTGTCCTGACTGATTTTCTTGACGGGCCTTGAGCTTCTGCAGATGAGATAAGAAAAGAAAAACAACAAATTTAAGATACTTAATAATGTTGACGATAAGACGCGTTGCACTGTTGGGTGTTAACCTTAGTCTATGCGGTGTGAATAATGAATCATCGTCACCGCCATCACGATTGAAAGAAGTTGTGCGCATCTTTTGGAATGGCGAACTCTCATCGAAACCGGTGTCGCTAAGCAATGAGCTGCAAAAAAAAATGAAAGTAGAAGGAAATTAGATTCGTACAAAAAATGCAAGGGCAGTAAATTATTTACCCAATACGATGCGATGGACGCAGACGGCTGAACGTAGTGCGGCTGGAGGCGGTTGTGTGGCTCGACTCGGATGGTTCAATGCTGCGTTCCCGAGGCGTGATAAAGCCGCCTCCCTCAACGGCAATCGGTATGATGAATTCGCGTGGACTTTTCTTAATGGGCTGTGAAGTGCTGCTGGTACCTTGGCCCCCCAGCTCCAGTAATAGTTGACTGTGACATTGTGCTTGTTTCGATTTCGGAATCAGCAGTGGATTGACGTGACAGCGAACCCGAGCTGCAAATATAATCAATCAATATCAATTAAAGTGTGTGTTTGAATCTTAATGGTTAACTACACTCACCGCATAGTTGTGTTGGAATTGGTGCGTCCATAGGCTTGTTGCGTTGGCGGCCTTTGTATGGTTATGATGTGCTCTTTCGGCTCCAGACTGGTGGCACGTGCATGCAGTGACGTCTTGATGGGGCTGTAAGGAATGGGTCCCTCACGTGGTGGTGCACTGCGCAAATCGGCCACAGGATGCTGTATCTCAGTGCTGAACCGCATCGCAGGCTGTGGCTGCTCTGCAATGCTCGGCTTAATATCAAGCTGCACTTCCGTCTTGGCATTGATTTTGCGACGTGGCAACGTTGCCGACTTGAGCGTAATGGAGGCAGTTGAGGTCTTAACTGCCCCGCTTGGCGACACATCTCCGCCAGGTGAAGCTGCACATGCGAAAGAGCGAAAGTCAGATTAAAATAGAGAATTTGATTGTGATTGATCAACTGAAACAAGAATAATTTGTTAGATGCATAGAAAGAGCAACTAAACTATTAGATTAGCTGCACAATTTATGAATGTCATATAACGAGTATTGTAGGGGGAGAAGCATAGAGTTTGGTCTGTGCAAGTGTGGGTGATAAATGTCTTAAAATGCAGCGGCAGCGGCTAACAGCGGCTATGGCAGCAATGAAATACGAATTTATACTACAACAATAATAACAATATCAACAACGAGCATAACAACAACAACAGCAACAACAACGACGACCACAAAAAGCACAAACAGAAACAACACGAAAGATCGAGTTCTACAGAACATTAGTAATTTGGTTCGTTGTCAGTTCCATTTCGATATATAGCGAAAAAGAAAAGCTGAGAGAAAACATCGACAACGATGGTGGCATAAAGTATAACAACGAGAAAAATGTGGATGTGTGTTTGGGTGTGTGAGAGAATAGGAAATCGAATGATATCACTCTTATAATGCAGTGGTGAAAGGAAACAAACAGAATTTTGGCTGCCAGAGAATGGTTAACCAGACGTAGATCCAACTATAACTAAAGATCAGTTTCGCTATATACAGAACAGTTACATATATACAAAATTAAATCAACCAGTCTCGTGACATCCGCTGAATTTCTAACAGCAGGGGAACGCAGTCAAGCAGGCAGGTAGGATGTGCGGGTGGACAGGTGTGGGCAGGTGGGCAAGTGAGCGTCGCATGGCACTGTGGAGCCGCTGCCAAGACTTACATTTCAGCCACATAGCCGCAGGCAAGGCAAATGTATTGAGTGTATCTTGAGCTTGATTATGAAATGGTCTCGAGCGCGAGCTGACATTGTAATTGACAATACGCATCGTGTTGTTGTTGTTGCTGCTACCGCTGCTATACTTGTTGTTGCTGTCGACGGTGACATTTTTGTGAGTGGGCGCGTGCAACGGCGAAGGCGGTGGTGTGAATAAAGCACTGTGCTGTGATGTTTCGTGACATTTCTGCTGGAACTGCTGCTGCATTTGTCTGAATGGACTCTTCGTGGCCAACGGCTGAAATATGCTGGCCGTGCTGTAAGAAGCTTGTGGCTGCCAGATGCTCGGTCTAGTCATCGTTGGCAACGTCATTCCAGGCACTCCACCCGAAAAGAGCCGTTGCTGTATCGTTTGCTTAGCAGCCGCCAATGAGTTTGATGGTGCCGATATTGGTTTTGTCTGTATTGTTGTTGTGGCCATGTTTATGCTGCTGCTTCTGGTGGGAGCAATAAAATGGTTTGGGCTCTTTAAGAGCAACGGCGGCACCGTGGTGGTACTACCCCCAACCCCGCCGGCATCAGCGCCACTACCGAAGCCGTTGCTGACGCCAAATAATATCGTTGGCCTTCGTATCACTAAAATTAAGATGATGATTCAATGAATATGATAAGCACATATGTGAGTATGTGAGTATGGGAATGTATAAGACAAGGAACAAGTGAAAAAGAGAGAGAGAGAGAGAGAGAGAAAGAGAGAAAAAAGTGTGGTTGTGTGAGACACATGTGAACCTGTTGGGACAATGATGAGAATGTCACGTGCTGTGCTACATCGGGACTGTGATTTGTTGGTATGACCAAGCGAGCTGTATTTGGGATTCTTTCAATTCCAAAAGCCAAATAGTAAAAACCATGCAGCACTCCGCGAGCAAAACTTTTTTAAGTACACATCAAAACGGGGAGAAAATAAATACTAATGTGGATTTAAAGAAAAGCACAAAACTCAAAGCTATGGACAATTTTGTATGAGTCGGCAGCATAAAGCTGAGTCCAATATCAGAATGCACGATCATTTTCTTTACTTCTTATCTATTATTTCAATTATACCCTATAATCTTAGGTTTGTAATAACTAAAACAACTCACAATATCCTATACACTACAAGATTTATTTTATTCTATTCTATTCTTCATTTAAAAACAATGCAAATTGATATTGAATTACTTGTATACATTTTTAATATAAGCACTTAATTAAGATCTTAGAAGCTCTTAAAGGCTTAATGAAAAAGAAAGAGAGAAAAATGTGGATACCTATAGAATACAAAAAGGGTGCCGCCTAGAAAATTGCAAATGATCGTTTTCTCTCTTTTCGAATGTTCACATAAATAAACATTACCGGAAATAGAATTAAATTTTAAAATTGAGTATTCTATAGTATTCTATATTCTGAACAATTTCTACATTATTTATTTGAAGTGATTCAAAGATATATTTTATATTCCTAATATCGTGAATGTTCAATAGCTTGGGATTCTAAATGACACAGTTGCTATAGGTTTATCCATTTCCTTTTCTGTATTCGAATTTTCCAAACTCGGCTGTTTGTATGAATCGGAATTCTTGAAAAGATCATACTGAACTTGTTGAAGAATGTTGTATCAAAATTATAGTCTTGTCTTCATTTTTACTCTATGAATAGCATATACAAATATATGAAACTTGCGTAACTGCTTAATTGCTTTCGATTTGGACCAAATGCAATTGCAATATAATTGCTATTTGATTATTGATAATTTATATATATAACGATCAGTATAGTAGTGATGCGGGTAGTCAACTCGATAGTGCTGCGAACTTAGCCTAACTTATGATAGGATTGTTAGAAAACGATGATATCCGTATTTGGTCATGCACTTGCATTCACTTACCCGGCTGTATGGCATTTCCGATAATGGCGCGCGCATTCTTCAACTTACGTTCGCGCTCTTCTGGTGTGGCCGTGGTTGATGTCGTCTCGGTGATGCCAATGGTTTCCGCTTGGGAGCAGAGCTGATCGAGCTCCTTGTTGGACTCATTTTCTGCCTGCCGCAACAGCGCAATGGAGTTCTCCATTGAACGTCGCGCCTCTTCAAGGGAAATGGACGAAACCGAGTTCTTCGAATCGCTCGCTTCCAAACTACTAACCACCACCGGTGATGGTGGTGGTGTAGCCAAGACCTCTTGAGCTGCCTCCGCTTCTTGTGCGGCGGCCGCGGCAGCAGCGACCTGTTCTTGAGCGCGACGCTCGCCAGGTGTTGGTCCAGTGACGGGCGTTGGATTCGTAGCCTTTCGCTCGAATTCCTTTTTAAAGCTACCCACACTGACGCCGGGTATGCTGAGTTTTTTCGATTTTTCGGGCGCTGCAGCTGTTGCTGTTGGGACTGTGGCTGGTGGCGGCTGAAATTTCTCAGCAGTTTCAAGAATGCGAGACTTGCGGCGTTCCGCGTTAAATTTGTTGAGTGTGACCTCATCCTGCAGGCTGCACTTACGAATAAAGGGCGGTGTTGCCTGCGGTAGATGCGATGCTGCATTGTTGTTAACTGTTACCTTGCCGTTAGCACTCTCATTGATGGCATTAACCAGATCGGCGGTTTTGTGTTTGTTTACAAACTTTTTGATCACCTTGGTGGCGTCCTTCTCCTCGGGCGTTTCAACGACAGCGTCCAGTCTGGACCGTGTTGCTTGTCGGGGCACATCAGGTGTTGCAGAAGCAATAGGTTCGGCAATAAGTTGTTCTTGTTGATTATTCTCTAGCTGGAGCACAGGGGCAGACGCCGCGCTGCTCTCGGTCTCCATTGCTTGGGAAGGCGTTGTTGTAGCGAGCAGTGGTGTTTTGCCTTCGCCAATGACAAACGAGCTGTTGGCCGGCTTTTCCTTCTTCTTGGCCGTAGTACCAGTCGCGTTCTCAGTCGATACGGTGGGCTGCAGCTTTCGCTTCGTTTGTACAGGACTCTGGGCTGGCGTTATGGTACGTGTTGGTGATGGCATCAGGGCAGCCTCCCCTCCAGCTAGGAAATTAACATGAACACCACCAACAGAAAGAAAGAAAGAAAGAAAGCGAGAGAGAAGGGAGGCGTGGTTTAATGAGCATGGTTAAATGGGTATGTCTTCAATTTGTTTAATGTTAGTGCACATGAGTGTGATTGGTAATTTGTCCGTTAGGTAAGTAAAGTAAATCGGACACGGATACCATATGAGCACTAGTAATAAGTGGGTGGACTGCATGGTAGGGGTTGGATTTGGAGTTGAGATTGGTGTTTCGGTTTGGGGTTTGGATTGTTCGGGACACATTGTTGTATATGCCAAGTTAGTCCACAGCACTTTACAAATATACAAATACAAATACAAATTGTACGCGAAAGATCTGGGGGTCTCCATTTAATCTTTGCAAGCATGATGTGAGTACTGGCATTATCCATATTGGATGTCGTCTCAACTCACCAGCAACCATATCCAGAATACGACGCTCTGCTTCTGTGCTGGGTGCCCCAATATCACGAATGGAACCCACAGAATGCGAACGCTGAATTCTCTCGCTTGCAGCCGCATTTGCGGCTGGAGCTGCCGCCGCTGCTCCGTCTGCTGATGGCACAACCAGCTGATCCGCTGTAACTGCAGTGGGCGTCAATGACAGCAACACGTCGAGGCGCACTGGCGTTTGATTTGCCAAATCTTCGGCCAAATCTAGGCAGAAAACATTATCGTTCTCATTGACCCACCAATGCGAACATATCTGCTCAATAGTGGCTCTTTTGCGTGGACAAACAGTCAACATCTCCCGTATAAGTGTGGAAGCGCGCGACGGCTTGCGCGGCTCATAGTAGTCGCCCTGACTGATTTGCTTCACAAGTCGCTTAAAGTTGGATCCGTCAAAGGGCATGGAACCGTAGACTAGAGTATAAAGCAGCACACCCAGCGACCAGCAATCAACTTCGGGTCCTTGGTAGGGTGTTCCTTCTACAATTTCGGGTGAAGCGTAGAGCGGTGATCCACAGAAGGTGCCAAGTAGACGTTGGTCGTCAAATACATTCGACAATCCAAAGTCGGCAATCTGTGTGAAATAATGAAATATAATTAATTCTTGCTCATATAATGTTGCATATAACAACTCTGACACAAAATATTAAGTTGTATTTTTCAATAAACATTTGTAACTAGGACTCTAAATTCATGACTTGGAAAGCTTTTGTCTATAAACATTGAATGTGCATGCTTTGTTGCTCAGAACTACCTTCCCCAACCCGTCTTATAGATTTAGGAGATAGTATGAAAGTTAATCAACTTAGTAATTTAGTATAAAATTTAAAGAGAATGTGATTCCTCCTTCTGTCTACAATTTAAGACACTCCGATACTTTGACAGCTAAAATACCAAATTTGGTAAAATTCTCTTTGGTCACTGCAAATCAAAAGAAAAAAAATGACGATTGTAATTTTAAAGTGGAGTCTCTTGTACAATATAATTGAATTTATGAATGATTTCTGATTTCGATTCGATAGAAAACTTAAAAGTTATTTAAGAGAAAAATGTCCATTGCAATTACTCTGGTTATTTCATACTGTGAAGAATATTTTGAATATTTGTATATCGCTAAACAATTACTTTTTGTCAAGCCATTTTCCCGCTATATAGTTAGTTTTCAATATTATATATTGTAGCATGTAACCCATTCGGGTTTAGTTTCCTCACTTGTTTTTCTTTTGCATAAAGTCAATACACTCAAAAGGTTCTTTGTCACTGATAACAAACTATTTGTTGTATCGATTGTTGACTGTGCTCTACGGTCTGATTTTTCTCCTTAGTTATACAAACTGACTACGGATTTACAAACTGACAAAAGTTAATACAAAAGAATTAAACTAATATTCAACCTCAGTTTAGGAGTATTTTTATTAGTTAGCATACCTTTGCATTGCCTTGTTCATCGAGTAAAATGTTTTCTAACTTCAAATCACGATGGCAAATTTTGTGCTTGTGACAGTAGTAGACAGCGGTCGCCACCTGGCGAAAGATGCGGCGCGCCTCCTCCTCAGTAAGCACTTTACGTTCAGATAGATAGTCGTAGAGCTCACCGCCAGCGGCAAACTCCATGACTAGCACCATTTTCTCGCGATTCTCGAATACTATTGCAAAATTTAAGTTTGATTGGCATTATATACTTCACAGAATTGCAGAAATGTGGAGTACTACCTTCGTATATGTGTATAATGTTGGGATGTTGTACTGAGCTCATAATTTGCACTTCTCGCCTGATTCGCACCAAATCCGCCTCGGCCTCTATTTTGCATTTCTTTATAGTTTTGATTGCTACCTCTTGGCCCGTCTCTTTGTTAATACCAAGCTGTACCTTGCCATAAGTGCCTTGACCTAGTTTCTTAATAATATCAAATCTGTAATGAGGAAAAACAGAATAATTTTTTTATATCAGTAAGTTCGAAGTTATTGTCTTTTAAGAGGGGTCTGGAATACTCACCTTTGCCGAAGCTTCTTTCGATGATTATTCATTTTGACATCACCCGTGTTAGCAATGCCACTCATAATATTGTCAATTTGATCCTGTGGTATACCCGACCGATGCGCCATATTATTTGAGGCAGCATCCAGACCAGTAGCTCCGGCTGCACCAGCTCCCGCCCCATTAGGCGTTGTTTCGGGTTTGCTTATCACCATAGTTCTGGATGTGTTTAAGACTGTATGTCTTGGTGAGGCAAATTACTGAAACGATAAAGGATGATTTTGTTAGAAAATACTTCACTCAAAGGCGAATGTAATCCAACGACAGCCCAAATAATACATAAATCAATTAATTATTCAAAAAGAGCGTCAGGTAAGACACAGAGCAAAGGATAACATTTCCACTGTTGTTTTTAGGTCGCGCTAAAATACTAGTTCTTAATCATACCCAATCAACATAAACGAATCCAAAGAAGGTAGGCAAATCAACTAGATAAATCTCTTCATCTACATTACAATTGACTACAGTCATTTTGTATTTGGTGTGAACAAATGGTATGTCCACAAATATGCTATTAGTATTTCTTAAAAGCATGCATACACTTATTTTTATTCAGTACATTTATTTGTTGTAATTTCCTTCATAAGTTTTGGAAACTAAGAGTCGCATAGAAAATACAAATAAGTTATTTCGCTTTGGACCTGGGATGCCAAATTATTTTAGTTTGTTAGTCAGGTATATATTTCATACGACCAATTCTCTAAGTTGAGCAGTGGTATGAGATACATGGATGGCAAAAGCACTTCAGAATTACCTAAGAGGTAGTTTTAATAGCGTCAGTGCCCTCTGCCTGACCCCATATTTTTTTTTGGTATGAATGTGAGAGCAACTGCTTAGGTAACAAAACAACTGAAAAGCGAAAAATTTGATTCGGTGGTATTTAAAAATTTAACCACAACAAATAGTTTAAGCAAGTAAGAAACCGAGAGTAGTCGACTGTAAGATACCCGCAACTTATTACATAATTACTAATGTTCATAATTGTATAATGCAAAACACTGCTTGTCTCAATGATTGCAAGTAAAAGCTTAAGAACAATAATCAATACTTGAAAAGTTCGAATTGCTGTCGAGTGTCTATAACCATAATCTAGAAATGTTGAACTGGGATAAAAAGTTCGAAGAAATTTATTTGACCCCTACCAAATTTACAGATATCATTTATCAGTAATATTATCAGTTTTAAAAAGTATACTGGAAGTGGACACACTAACTAAAGTTAGTAGCTTGAAGAGACCACATCTATCATACCCCCTCTCATTTTTATACCCGCTACCCACAGGGTAGAAGGATATTATAACTTTGTGCCGGCAGGAAATGTACATATGTAAGAGGTAGAAGGAGGCATCTCCGACCCCATAAAGTATATATATTCTTGATCAGCGTCAACAGCCGAGACGATCTAGCCATGTCCGTCTGTCTGTCTGTCCGTCCGTCTGTATGAACACCTAGATCTCAGAGACTATAAGAGATAGAGCCTACTTCCGTTCTCGAAAATAAAAAAAATCGAATAACAAGCGTAATTTTAAAGCTAGATGCAACAAAACCTCTAGTAGTTGTTATTCCCGTCAATTTAATAATTAAAGAAATACTTTGGTATGGGCAAAAACGCCAACTTACTAGGGGTCTTAGTTGCTTTGGCCGACAATCTGGTATATTGTGCCGTCTATGGTATATTTTAAATGTGGTACTATATCGATATGCCAAATATATCGTTTGGTATAATTTTAGTATTTTTTTGAGAATAATACCGCAATATATTGCTTTTATTCAAAATGGGTAGCGGGTATCTCACAGTCGAACACGCTCGACTGTAGCTTCCTTACTTGTTGTCTTTATAGCCGGATCCATTAAGAATACCCAGTATAAAAAAAATACGTTGAAAATATATGCCTACATATCTGACAGATTCCTACTATTCCATACTCGAAACCTACACACATCTGTACACATCTTTTGAGCACACCACTAACACTTACTCGTAAAGATTGCGCTTGAAGCTATGAGCATTGCTCTACCAGAAAAAAGAGAGTATTAGTGGACCCCTACTTTGTGCAGGGAATTTTGTTGAGATGCTGCCGCATGTATTACAATATAAAAAGGGGTAGGGACCACGTGCTTAACAAGAATAAATAAATTAATCTCGGCACGCAATTGAATTAGCGTTCGTTTTCGGAGATGCTTCGGGATTTTGGAGTTCATTTTGAGGTTGTGCTGTGCAACGAACAGTTTTTTACAGTGCACTGAACTTTATGCTTTCGTTTTAAGTTTGAGAAATTCAATTGTGTACGGATATATCTTTAAGAATCTGTAGCAATAAGTAGGGTCCAGATTTCATATTTGTTGTTTGTTTTTTGTATATGTATTTTTTGGCACACAAAACTTAGCACATGTCATTGAACAGCGTAACTATGTGCCAAGCAGCAGAGCACAGGCAAGAGTTGGACGAACGATAAGCAAGAGCTGTGCGTTTCTATCCCTCGAAACATCTTCTTATGGTCTATGACCAAGTTTGCTGAAAATCGGCATTTGCTTTTCCGTCAGTTTAGAATTTCTTTTTGCATAGCTGTCGTTTACGTTTTAGTTTTGGGTTAATGCCGAAGCTTCGCTCGACTGCACAGTGCACTATGGGAAAAAAGTCGATTTTTTTGGCATAAACTCTAGTTTTAAAGATAAAAACTTGAAATTTGTTATATATACTATTCAGATTGTGTAATGTCGGATTTTGTTGCTTTTGGAATCGGACCATTGCCTTCATAACCCCAACCCCCACCAATAAATGTTTTTTAATATAACCAATGAAACATTTAATTTTGGTTGATATTTGCTGATTTAAAGTTTCATCAAATTGCTCGCCGTAAAGTTGTATTTGTATGTACATAGCTTCTTAGAGCATCTTCCGAGCGCCTGTTTTTCTCCCAAACTTCGAGAAGTGCAGCGTGTGGGAGCTCATAAGTTGCTGGACATAAGTCATTTTTTTGAAGAAACGTGCAAAAAGTTGCAAAAATGATTAGTTTTATGATATTAAGGATACATTTGGTAATAACTTTGCGTTTTTACCTTTTTGCAACGTTGTGCCATTTATAAGTTATACACCACGGAACACAAACAAACTTGTTAGTTTTAAGCTAAAAAGATATACATATAAAACACTTCACAGTTGGACAACAAGTCATAATAATCAAAACATGTAATCTAAGATACATTTATAAATACCTTTGCTACGATTTGCCATAATCAGAAATAATAAATCAATTTGTTGCACCACAAAATAAACAGTGAAAGTTTGCAAAGATTTTTCACTAATTTAAGCACACTACAAAGTCAATCGAACAGCTGACTTTGTTCGTTTATCAACACTATAATGTTGTTAGTAAAAATCTTAGATAACGGTTCTTGGCTAATTAGGGTATGTAAATTCAAAAAATATATTTTATTTTTAAAAATAATTTGTAAAATAATTTGATTTTATGCCAAAAAAATTGACTTTTTTCCTATAGTGCAGTGGTCAAAAAGCGTAATTTAGCTACATTTTCGGAAAAATCTTTTTTATTTCTATAAAATTTGTTCAACTCCAAATTAACTTTTTTTTTTTCTACGTTCAAATATCACTAATTTGTATACATTTTCTTCGAAAAGTGTCAACTCTTAATTATATTTTTGAATCTCTAAATATATATTTTTTCCTTTAAAAATAAAAACAGACGATTCTAGTCATAATCCGATGACGTTACATGACCAAAAATCTCTTCTGTTTTTTATTTGTTAAAGATGGAATTAAGTACAACAATTTTCCATTCAACTATTTTTACCATACATCAGTAAGTATTAATAAACTAAATAATTATTCAATTTTAAGCCACTTCCTGAAAGAAAACACTTCTGTCTACATTTTTTGCACCGATCTTTTTCTGGTAATATCAATATATTATGTTCGATAGCAGTTTAGCTAGCAGAATATTATGACCCCTTTCCAACAGACACTCAGTTTGTTCACATTTGATCAAGTCCCGTTTTGACGTTTCCACAGCCACGAATGGAAAAAAATGGACAACTGTAAATTTCTTTGTGTGCCCGCTCTGATACAAAACAGGTTCGCAGAATGTAACCAAACTTTTCCAAAAAATAATGCAGAATGATTTTTGAAAATGTGTGGAGCATGTATTTTTATCAATTTTGTATATGGTGAGCTCCGTTTGGTTTTATCTCGACAAAGTATCGCGTGACTAAAAAATATACCGAAAATTGATGTTGCATATATCTACGTTCGTGATCGATATTTTCACGTAGCTTATAGCTATCATAGCTTTCATAGTTTTTTTTTTGCTTAAGGGTTGAAATTCTCAATGAATCTTAAATTTTTGTATAACCACGGCCCATAGAGTAGAAGGGTATTAGAATGCCAACTTCCTCTACGAAACAGAGTGAACAATGATTGTAGATTTCTTACTTGTTTATATTTTGATGCATTTTTTTTCTTAAAATGTTTACATACCTTATAACACATTAATGTTTTTTTCATTAATCAATTAATAAATAATTAACCATTAACTTTTATTTTGTGAAAATTTCATATTCATATTCATATGTATAACTTGTAACCGTTAAAGTAAACATAAATTAATATTCATATAGACCAATTATTTTGACGTCTAAAGCTGTTAATAATAAAAAGAACTGTCGATTTTATGAATCAAGTCAAAATGTCCTGTTCTATCACACTCATTGAACGTAAAACAAACCGAATGATTATAAATTTGCATTTGTATAAAAAAGTGTTTCTTTTCACCAGTTGAAAATAAAATAATATAATATAAGCGAGGAAGTAAAACGAATAAGACATGTCAACATTTCCTTTGCTTACATTAAAATTGGCACACAAACACACACATTCACATTCACTCAAGCTCGCAGACAGCTGAATTGTAATGAGGGACCGCCATATGCTGAAAAACTTTTTCTAGCCCTGAATATAACAATAACAGAAAGAGAAAATGTCAGCAGTCGAGTGCTTTACTTGTGTGAGTGAGTGTGCTTGTGCGGAGAGGAAAACAAGAATTTTACGCTCCGCTGTTTAGGCCGGTGCAAAAACAACTAGAAAAGTTTTCATTTTTCGTTCACTGTATTGATGTTGATTAAGGTTAAACATTAGTGAAAAGCTTTAACTGAAAAGTTGATTGAATAGTTATTAGTTTATATTTATAGGATAGAAAGATGCGTCTATTACATTTGAGGCTATTCGAAATTCCATGTATCGATTTAAAATCTAATTTGCAATATAAATTTATAATACTAATTGTTTATGTATTTGGTTAGCATTGAACTGTTTAAGTCGGAATGGAAAGAATTACAAGAGCACTAAAATATCTTTCCATCACAAACATTATGATGACTGAGGGATAACGCAGTTTGGAAGAGTTTTCATATTCCTGATCACTTCAATTGTATAGAGTGTAAATATTCTAAAATATGCTTAAATTAGCATTAATATTTTGTTTTCCGCACATTGCTTTGGCTGTCATTGTCACGGCGCTCTGGTTGTGATATTGCTGCCATTGCCAGCTATTTTATTATTGTTAATATTGTGGTTCTTAGTCTTGTTGCAAATTTCGTTGTTCGAGCAGTCTGTTTTTACAAATTTTGCACTTGGCAGTCTTTAACCAAGTATATATGTATATATAGCTTTATTGCATTTGGAAAATAATTTAGGTGAAGAAGAGATTACGAGCTGAACCGTCAAAGAAGAATAATGAAATATCCCATTAAATTGAATACCTTAAGATTTGTGAAAACTCCGTTAGATAGCCAGTTTATTTAAAAGTTAATAAAACGATGAGAAGCGATGAAATTACAAAAATCTATTATACTTATTTTGATATGGGTACATAAACAATCAGATAAATACTAATTGTAAATTATTCATAGAACTGATCAATTCTTCAGACTGAAGATGAAGAGAAACATCTTTCTATTAATAATATAATATGAATGATAATATAAATATGAATAGGCAAGCATAGAGATTTTTCTTAGATTTCTGCCCTTTACTGAATGGTTTAGTGGAGAAAATTGCAATAATTTGTAGAAGGAACAAAAGATAGAATACATTTATATAGAACGGCATCGACATCCACATCGTATCTATTCAAAATCTCGTATCTCGTAAATGAGAAAAAATTAAAAGAAATTTTTAAAAATAACTTTTAGCTAACACGCAAGAGGAATTTTTATTCGAGCAAAAGATGCGAGTACGAACAGAAAGAAAAAGTAAAAGCGCCAGCGAGCGACAAAAACATACTCGACTAAATAGCACACGAATGAGGAAGCAACTTCGGCTGTCTCTATAAGAACCACCACATCTAGAAGCGCAAGAGATTCTATCGGGGGAAATTTCTCGGGATAACGCACACTCGAGTATCTACTCATACATTTCCTATCCCCTGGCATGATAAGTATACCATACAGTATATGTATGTACGTATGTATATAGTATTTGTGTATGCATTTGTCTAAATAGTTATATACAAACATGCATATAAGACCATGTAGTATTTACCTCGGATTTGTATTTGTATCTGTCTGTCTTCTAACGTCGATTTGATTTTTATTTATTTTTCGTTGAAGTAAGAAGGTCCATGCTATTTTCACGACCAACTTGCTCACTCATGCCCACTGATCACATACACAAATACAAAGGCCACAACGTCAATTTTCACATTTCACTTTTTGTCATACTAAGAATTCGTAACTTTAATATTGCTTCATGTACAAATAAGTAAATTCGAGCTTATGTACATGCGAATTTTTCATTGTCTCGATGCATAAGTATGTACATATATAGATGCGGTATGGGTAATATTCTTGGTGTTGCTCTGAGTTATATATACATGCATATATCTATATATATGCCTATATATATATATATATATATATATATATATATATATATATATATATATATATATATGGAATTATTTCGCGCAATTTTGTTTTGCCGTTTGCCGCCTTGTTCGCATAGCTCTATGCGGTCGACTGGTTGCAACTTTTAAAAATTTCCTCGATTTTCCCTAAATACTGAATACGCCGGAATTGCTCCTGCTCTCCAATGCTCTTGTAGCATTGTTATCCTAAAAATAAACCCCAATATTTCTCTCAGAAGAAAGATCGCTGCGTTCTTGGCTCTCGCGTCCGCATATGTCTTTCTGTGTAGTCGCTCTCTCTCTCCCCTCTCTCTCTTTCTCTTTCGTATTGGATGCCACTCTCTTCAATTTGTCGTGCGATCAACACACGTGCGACTTGGAGAGGGACGCGTGCCATAACACTATATCTGTAGTGAATTCTCTTACACATATGTACATCAATTTTTTGGGGTGTCTATAATCGAGACCATTTTGTACTACGAATTTATGTAGGTGGCTCTGCATGTGCAAGAACACAATCTATATAAGTATGTATACACTCTGTATAAACAGCGTTAGAGGGAAAGGATTCTTTAGACCATAATAATACCAGCATATCATATACAATAAAATCTACGCAATTAAGTGTGTCTATTGTAGATACATAAGTACTAACTGGTTAAACTATAACGAATGCCATAATAAATAGAGCGATGAAGTACTACATTCGAAATATATATAAATATAGAAGTCAAAGCATTCCAGATTGTCAGCGAAAGCAGCTTAAATAACTTCATCAATTTTTATCCGATCGCAATAAAATTCCCAGGAATCATAAATACAATAAAGTTTATTATCAGTCTTGCATGCAAACATTACAAGTGCTGTTATAGCTCTATCTAAATTGTCTCGGCTGTTGACCCTGATCAAGAATATACATATATACTTTATGGAGTCGGAAATGTTTCCTCCTACCTTGTACATCGATTTTCTGCTGGGACAAAGGTATAATACCGTTCTACCCTATGGATAGAATGGATATATGGCATAATTATGGGTGAAATCTGATCATCTGATCCAATCTGCATTACTTACCAAATTCTTTTCGATATTTGAAATTGTACATGTATCCTCTTTATATGTTTACTTTGTCTAAGATTGCTATAATATTATCTCAAGCTGTGACCAAATTAGATTCATGCCTTTGTATTGCATAGCTTATCTTTGCATGGTGATGATGGTGATAATAAAGACGAAGGAACCATACCTATTTAAATGATTGCTCAAACACTACCTTTATTGTGAATATTTGCCACGGAAGTTGCCATGAATCAGACTATGAAAATTTATCAAGCGCCAACCAGTCAACGTTGACTTTTGCCTACTAGTTGTCGCCCATTTCCGATTGAAAACGCCGAGCTAGCCAGGAAGCAGTCGAGAATTGGAGCACGGAATCGATTGACTGAATGTTCTCGTTTTGTATATTATGAACCAGTACTCATAATTGGGGCCAGGGCACCAAGTCAACCTTAACGTTATAAAGTAAACTTCTATAATTTCCGCGAGAATTCACACATTCACACACACAAATATGAAAAGGGGGACAGAGAAAGTGTCAAAAAGAGCGAAAGTACATGCATGAAGTGTCTCCAAATCACCCACGGACCAACCTACTTAAGACCTAGTCCATTTTTACTTAAGCATTGGCAAAATCGCAATGAAAGCTCACAAATTGTCTAACAAAAGCGTTGCCAACAACAATGAATATTACAAGCAAATAAGGGGGTAACCATTCAACGGGCATGGCGAGTAGCTCGTGTGGGGCTCATGTCTTCATATGCCCCAGAATAAATGCGGCATTGCTGAAGCTCTGCGCCTACGCTTACCGGAAATGCCATTTTCGGTGTCGACTCCCACTTTAGTTGTTGGTTCAATGCAACAGACTGTGTGCATCAAAAGTTTCATATTTAACTTTTTCCCCAACAAATTAATATAACCAGAGCGTTACAAGTGACCAACGTATGCTCATTTAATATCTGGCTTTACTTGAATTTAAAAATATTTTCCTAGCCGCTTGGCATAGCATACCATACGTCCTTTTATATATGTGTATGTATAGTAAGTAACTATTTCCGTGGCACATGTCACACACCTATCCACCATGTGTGCCCCTAACCTTTATTCTTTTATGTAGCGTTTCATTTCATTTCAATGCGTTAACTATGTGAATGACGGCGAGCGAGATTACAAAATGGTGTAGCATATTTGTGTGGAAGTCTGTCTATGAAAGCGAAAGATAGAGTTATTAGTTTTATATAAAATATGTATAATAGTATAATAAATGCATTAATAGCTTTTATTTAATGAACAAATATGAAATATGTTAAGAAGGTTTCCACATTAAAACACATAATATAGTAATCTACTATTACATAATAAATATGAATATAATAAATACTTCATTTTGATTTCAAATGCCACAAATTTACCTGCTTATTGTCATATTAACCTCTTTAAGTTCTGATACGAAGATCACAAAACTTACGAAATACTTGTACCCTCTTACTTTATTTCCTTAATTATATACTAAGCAAGGATTTAACAACAAAGACTATGGTAATAATAAGAATGAGAATAACAAGTGAGAAAGCTACAGTCAAGTGTGCTCGACTCTGATATACCGCCTACCCATTTAAAAGAAACCGTATTCCACACATATTATATAACAAAAATATACCGAAAATTACAAATATATATCAAAGGCTATATTTGGTTTATCGATAAAGTACCACATTTTACATTTACCATAAAGTACGCAATATACCAGATGATCGGTAAAAGCAATTAAGATCCCCTTGTAAAAGGCGTTTTTTGCCACACAAAAGTGTTTCTTAAATAACTTCTTTAATTTGTATTGATCACAACAGAAATCTTTATCGCCGGTCTAGCTTTAAAATAAAGATTGTTATTTGATTTTTATCGAATTGCTGATCAAGAATATATTTATGGGGTCGGAGATGAGTTCTTCTGCCTGTCATATACCATACATTTCCTGCAGGCACAAAGTACAAAATACCCAATGGGCAACAGGTAAAAAAATGAAACAACCGTCCCAAATGCTCGACTTTGAAACACTACATAGTAAACGATAATATTCAATCAATTATGACAAAATACAGTCCGAACTACTGAAAATTGTTTTGGTACATTTTAGTCAAATTTTGGTGAATTCTAACAAATAAGCTTAGACACTTTTGCATATGTAAAGGAGAACCATATTTTTGATGCTCACGAAATTAGAATACCCTGTTTCGCTATCGTACCGTGCAACACACAAGGAACGTCAGCTTTTCACTCATTTACTTAATTGAGCTGCTGTTGTGGTGCTACATTTTACAGTCCTTGGTTTTCTTTTTTGCATCCATGTTATGGCGAGTGTCCGTCCCACATGTAGGAAGTTCAACGAAGTGGGCGTTGGAAGAGCCGCAGGGAGGCTGTCGCCAGTTTCTTCACAGCGCTTCATGTTGGCATAATTTACGGTTGTCATTGTCTCACGTTGTAGGTTGTTGGACCCGAACGAGTAGCAAAAGACTTATTATTGTAACACATGCTAAAGGCCATACGCCCCACTTGGCGCAAAGTGCTTGCAGCAACAAATTTAACAGAAACATTTGTGCATCGCCTAACTTATGTTAGCTCATTGTCCAATTGAAAACTAATCAAGCTGCAGATATACGAGGAAGTACTGCTTATTGCGAGTACGTCATAGCGGTCATTGCGAATATAGGATTTTAATAAAAGTGACTTAATAATTGACTTTTCACTGACGACTCATAAAAGTATAAGATAATGAAAAATAATAAACTTTAATTTTTGATCCAAATAATAATTTTATAGTGAAACGCATTTTTTTGCGTTAAAAAACACAAAATAATGTTTTATACATTTTTATAAAAGGAAGTTGGCGTAAAGTTCGTTTTTTTTTTTCATTTCATTTATTTCAATTAATGTTGACATTAAATTTTGTGACCATATCCACTGAAGAAAGAATTTAAACTCACAGAATACTTTTTTCCCTAGCATATATTTAATAAAAAAAAACTTTTAGTGCATGACATTAATGTAATTTAAATACTTATAAGTAGCCTGATAATTCTCGGACCCATGCCCGAGTTATTCTGGCGGTCGATTAAATCGATAAAATGAGAGCTGAAAGCATTCCAATAGTCTACAATGCTTCTAGTTTAGATTTCCCGTTGCACGCTGTGTTGTGAATTTATTTCAACATTTGGCGTAGATGACCAACTGTCTATCAGCTGTGTGTGTTCATTTGTTGAGGAAGGTTGACATCGTTTACGTGCCGCACTTGCATGTACATATGTACATACATACATACATTGCCACGTAGGCTACTCATTTCATTTAATTGCGTATTTTAGCTGAGTTACTCGTAAGCACATTCAATTAAAGAGCACAGCCTCACAAGTGGCGAGAGAGGGAAACACGTGGCACGGTGAAGCGTGTTGCAACTGAGACGCATGTAATTAAAATGTTTTTAAGTTGTTTTGCGCTTTTGGTTCTGCTTATTCTACTGCAGTGCTAACGTGCTACCTATGTTGGCATGCCCGGCAAAATGAAAGGGTCTGGATTGTGTGTGCGGATTGAAGAGCGAGCGGAAAAATTTCGCTAAGGAGCCAACAGCTGAGCAAATGTTGTTGCCATTTAGTTTAGTTTTTGTTTTTACGCCAAAGTGCCTTTTTAAAACAAATAACAAATATAATGAAAACACAGAAAGTTGATAGCTGAGAGCTTTCCGTGAGGTTCAGGGGAACTGCGGGTTCTCAACTTAAAGGAAAACCATCTTAAAACTAAAAGCTTAAATTTCTTTTAATTTTAAGATTATACCATTGATAGCAATAAAAATATGGGATGATTTATTTTGAAAGAATAATTTTAGTACCACGTTTTCATTTTTCCATAAATCAACTGCTATTAATTGTTTTGCTTGAAGGGTTTTCATTTTAACAGTTAGTGGATCAAACATAGATGGAACACGTCAGGAAATAACTGACAATGCCAATAAAAATCACATATTCAGAACTTTTTATTATCTGAGCACTTCAATGCAGTATTTAATTGATAAGCAATAAACTTTCAAATATTTGAATTTACTTTTACTGCTGAACTCGAATGAAGTTTGGCTCTGCGAGCTGATAAAATAAAAAGACGAGGTGGCCGAGAGGTTAAGGCGTTGGACTGCTAATCCAATGTGCTCTGCACGCGTGGGTTCGAATCCCATCCTCGTCGAGTCAATAATGTGTTTTTTTTTTTAATTTTATCCAATTTATTCATTAAACATTCCCCATTGGGGATTTTTATACCCGCTATCCATAGGGTAGAAGGGTATTATAACTTTGTGTCGACAGGAAATGTATGTAACAGGTAAAAAGAAGGCATCTCCGACCCTATAAAGTATATATATTCTTGATCAGCGTCAACAGCCGAGACGATCTAGCCATGTCCGTCTTTCCGTCTGTGCGTCTGTCCGTATGAAACACTGGATCTCAGAGACTATAAGAGATAGAGCTACAGCATCGACAGCATTTGTTATGTTTGCACGCAGATCAAGTTTGTTTCAAATTTTTGCCACGCCCACTTCCGCCCCAGCAAATCAAAAAAATCGAATAAAATGCGTAATTTTAAAGCTAGAGTTGCGAATTTTGGTATATACAATAATTGTTATAGTAGTTATGATTCCTTATGGTTGCTATCAGATAATAATTGTCGAAGTTATTAAAGAAATACTTTTGTATGGGAAAAACGCCTACTTACAAGGAGTCTTAGTTGCTTTGGATGACAATATGGTATATTGTGCCGTCTATGGTATATTTTGAATGCCGTACTATATCAACATACCAAATATACCATTTGTTATAGTTTTTAGTATTTTCGCAGTATATTCGGTATATTTTGAGAAAAATATCGCAAAATATATTTCTTTTATTCAAAATGGGTAGCGGGTATCTCACAGTCGAGTACGCTCGACTGTAGCTTTCTTACTTGTTTATTTTAAGTTTTTGATAATTTTGTTTCAGTTTTATTATTTAACTGTAGAAAGTCTTGTAACCAATATCAAATTGAGTCTGAATTTGACAATTTGACATTTGTATGACATCACTATTCAATGTATACATATACATATGTATATATAATGAAACTGTAAACTTGCATATAGACATGTGCAATGTATGTGTACATTAAGCTCACATAACAATTTTAATGAACCTTACGAATTTAAGGAAATTCTGTAGAACCAGAGAGTAACTGATTTGAATACACTACTATAAATGTACACATACATACATATCCACATACTGTTCAAATTTTGATTCAAAGGGAAAATATACACATATAATATAATAATTATTACTATTACTAATGAATGAGAACAGATTATCTTGTTTCTTTCAACGTGCGCAGTTTAACAATGTTCTCACATTTATATATGTTATATATTATACATATATATATACATGTACATATATAGCATTTATTATGCTATCCACTCTTTAATTTTCAGTTTTCAAACATTTATTTAATTTATTTCCGTTTGGCTCTCTCAGTGGTTACAGGGTGTATATTATAGGAAGTCTCCCTTCCAGCTGCTCTCGCCAGCAAGTCATTGACGTTGTGATCAAAAATTATATGATGTTCTACTACCACCAATAGGGGAGGCATAAGCCAAGACAGCTGCGAAAACAGCGACCGCATTAACGACAGCAATGTAGGTCAGTCCGAAAATAATTTTGCAGGAGACAACGAAAAACAAACAAACAAATATCAGCGACTAAAATATTAACTTTAACTAACTTTAAAATACTCGTAGAAGTGTATTCTTACATATGTACTTCATTCAAAATCACAGAAGAAATACATGAAAAATATACTATATATAAAAGGTCAACATTTCTTTGTGTTTAATCTTAAATGTTTATTATAAATAAATTAAAAAGATATAAAAAATATATAAAAAAGTATTTATTACAAGTGTTACATGGTACATCGTCATATTATGAAAAATGTAGGTCACTGCCTTGAAGTCTGTTACAACTTATAAATTATACGCTCTTTGTAGCCATCATAGTCTTCTTTGCTGGGAAACAGAAACAAAGCTCTATGTCAGCAGCGTCAACATGGCCAGAAAAACTGAACTGCAACTGAAAAAGTAGCCATAAGAACCACAGCCCCAATATCAACAAGTAAAACAGAAGGCTAAAGTAAAAGTTTTATTGACATGTCTTGTCATTGGAAATGGGCGTGGATGGATACACCTTGCTGTGGCAAATGGATAAGCAGAAGGGACAAGTGCGGGAGACTAATTCTTGGACAGATTCTTCATTACAGCCAAAGATAACCAAGGCTACTCTTGGGATGTGCGGTTGCATAATCAACTGTTGATAACAGAAGCAACATATTTTAAGGGAATTAAACATAAGTCTGCAGCTCTTTGGGAAATCTTTAGAAAAGCCATAGAGTTTTTCAATAGACTCAAGATAGCTATTTTCCTTGTTCTAAAAGCAGTTGTAGTTGTAATTGACGTTGAACCTTTTGGATGTTTTAGCTTGTTAGCTTGGAATTTCTTGTGGTAGTGCTGATTGCTACTTGTTTAATATTTGTTAATCAAACGCACACTTACAGAAACCGATGATTATATTTTTGTTTAATATTTTAAGTTCCTGTACACAAGTTACTTTCACGAAATACAAAAGTGGTACTCTTAGTGATGCCTATTGTAACTAGAGTCTTTAGTTTATAAAATGGTAGCAGTTTTTGGAGTGAGCTAACTTGAACGGCACGCCTAATATTTGTTTCTTAACTCTTCCATGCTCAAAATGAAGGCAGTGCTTTGCTAAATCTAAGATCTTGGTTGACAGTAAGGTGAATTAACAAAAACTAAACACGCAAACTTCTAAACGTTGTAAGCAACTTCTAGGTAAATAAGCAAGTACATAAGTACTTGAGTATTACATATTTAGTTTGTCGACTATGCCAAAAATATCCTTGACCTTAATCCAGGTTACAAGTAAGAATTCGCATTGTCATGCATATAGTCAACAGAGAAAGAGCTTACAAGAGTGACAGAGAAAGTGAATAATAAAAAAAAACAGAGATAGCAGAAAGGACAAAATAGCAAGGGGTGATAGCAATGCCTTAAAGTCATTAACGATGCCATTTCGAATGCATTTGATAGTGTTACAGGAATAGAACACGAACAAATAAGCAAGAGTAGGGGCATTCGTCAAAAAAAGCTGATTAAGTAGCACAGTGCTCTTAGAAACAGAGCAGCGATGTGGTTGCAATAGTCAGAATCAAAAACGTCGTTTAAATGTGTGCATCCAGCTCGCAAAGCCTTGACCGATATTTTAGACCCAAACATAAACACACACATGCACATTTCGCACACGAACACAAACCCGCCCCCACATACATACACACACATCTGATGATGATGAAAAAATGGCAGCAAAAATAAATGCTGCCATGGAGCAAAATTGATATGATGGTTTTGTAAACATCAGTGCTGCTTCTCAACTTCGGCCAGCTTTTCCAGAAATGTGCCGTTATAACTTATGCAATTCAAACACCAACACATGCATATCACATAAAACGATTCTGAACAAGGGCCATTAAATAATTGATTTTGGTTATGTCACGTTTAATATTTTAGAATTACAACAAAAAATGGAATGCAAGAGATGATTGTGTTCCTGAAGTTACAGGCTTTATATTCAAATATCTAAGCAGATCTCTAAGTAATTGGACATACAAAAATATTGGGATTTAATGGATTCAAAAATAGTAAAATATGTGAAAGGCTAAATTTGGTATACCGATATACTATTGCGTTCAAAGCGTACAAAATATACCAGATTGTCAACCAAAGCAACTAAGTACCAATGGTGGTGTTGTTACAACCTTATAATACCCTTATATAAAAATATAAAAGATAAAAGCGGATATAAAAATATTGTACCGAAAATACAAGTATATGTGAACTTCTGAAGATGTGCTCTAACTGATTGCATTTCAAGATTATCCTTGAAAGACTCTGCTTAATTATGGGTTAATAAGTAATCTAACTTAGTAAGAAATAACAGGTAGAAGAGCTAGTGTCGAGCGTGCTCAAATGTGTGCTATCCATTTTCAATAAAACCATATTCTACAAATATACAAGAAATATACAAGTATCTAAAAGTATTTTCAGGTATCATAAAGTTATTATTCGAATTTCTGTTATCAATTTATGCGTCAATAGGTTAACACTCATTTCCAAAAGGCAAATCAGTCAATTGGCGTCTCGCGCATGACTTTACATTAACTTATGCATTTGATGAAAGTTAGACAGTCCTATAAAAAACGTACAAGGTGAAACGCCAGAGATCAACTCTCTATAGAGTTAAAAAACAGATCGTTGGTAGGTGTCTATGTGTTGAAGCTAGTAGAAAGATGTGAGTTGAGTTGCATTCTCTGTTGCATTGTTAAAATTGAGTATATATTTGTCAAATGAAAATATCCTGTGGCCTTCGTTGATCGAAGGGAATCGCCAGTGAACAACAGACAATACTCAACAGATGAAATAAAGTCCGCCTACAGTTTTATTTGGCATTTATAATTTGAATATTTCGAGGGAAGTGGTGAGCAGATCGACAAATTTGAAACAATGATGACCAGCTAACAAAATTAACTTGCCCGCAAAATTAAAATCAATTAAAATTAACAACTGAAGCAGCCGGCAAATTCAGTGACCAAAGACTAGACCAACGGTAACCTCTCCCAGCAGCAAGTAAGAAAACTACAGTCGAGGTACCACCTACCCCCCTACTTTGAGGTGCCCGCTACCCACTTTGAATAAAAGCAAAAGAGCGCGGCATTATTCTTAAAATATTTCAAAATATTATACCACAAAAACACTGAAAACATGTCAAAATTACATATGTGGTATATTTATACAGTTCAAAATTTAAAACATACCATATAGTGCAAAATATACTATATTGTCAGCCAAAGCAGCTTGGACCCCTAGTAAGTAGGACCCTAGTAAGTAGGCGATTTCCCCATTTCTTTGATAACTTCGACAATTTTTAACTGATCGCAACCAAATTTACACGAATCACAAAAACTATAGTTATTATTTTATATACCATCTACCATCTAGCTGTCATTTTAAAGCTTGTTACTCGAGTTTTGTCAATTTGCGAGGGCTGAAGTGGGCGTGGCAAAAATTTGAAACAAACTTGATCTGCGTGCAAACTATATATCATTTCGGCTGATGATGCATATCAACAATATATATACTTTATAGGGTCTGAGATGCCTCCTTATGCCGGCACAAAGTTATAATACCCTTCTAACCTATGGGCAGCGGGTATAAAAATCAAGCAGCGTCGTCGCCGTTAAGGTTGACACTTACGTTGACGTGAACGTAAACGTTAACGTAAGCGTAAAGGCTGACATCAAAATGCCAAGCGAATGAATCATGCAATTCGCTTTGCTGCTCTTCTCTTCAGCTTTTTGTTTTGCTTTGATGAAGGTGCGGCAATAAGTATGTATATACATAAACATATGTACATACGCACATGCATATGTAAGTAAATTGAGTCGACTCAGGCGAAATAATGTTGATAAGCACAGACGTTGAGGCAGCGGCAGCGGCTTATGTTCTATGTAACTACAGTTACGACTCATTTGCGAACAAGAAACAAAGTGAGCTCACCCAATTGCTCATTGATATCATTGTGTGAAAATATTTAGCACTTTTACTTTGCACCTTATCTGCACTAATACTCACAAAAATATGCACATTCACACAGACCAATAAGTATGTACACGGTATGAATGTATGTGCTGGCAAAGCTCTTGAGTGCCTTTTTTAATACGCGCGAGTGTGTATGGAATTGAGTCAGCACATCGCGCTGGTAACGAACCCACTCGACATGAAGCAGCAGACTCAGTCAAAGGCCGCCCACAAAAAAAGCCCAAGCACATTCCCACACATAATCAGAAGAAGACAATGTGCGATACATTTTTGCAGCGTAGAGATCAGAGATAAATGATTTAAAAACGTGTTGCATGCCAGACTGTCGCCATTTAGCCATAGATGAGATCTAGTCATACCTCATGCGAAACCATTTGTTTAGCCAAAAATGTAACAGTCAATCAGTCTATAGGCCCATTTGACACTCTGTACGCTTGACAGTTATTGTACAAAAATATACATGTGTATAATATTCGTAAAGCTGCAAGTAGAAAATATCATCGCTCTCACACATACAAGCAAGTTATATACTACAACTATACATACATACATACAAATATAATTGCCTCTCTGGCTAGATTTTTATTTTATTGGTACAAGGTTAAAAAGAAAGTCATCCAACCTACACTGCAAATGGCAAAGTTAACGCGGTCAAAAGCTTCGGTTGTCACATCTCTCTCACTGCAGCTGTTTCTGCAAGTTGTAAAATGCAATTAATGTGAAATTTGATTTGAGCGGTAAATCAACAGACATAGGAACGGCGAAAGAAAAATAGAAACGTACGCTAGAAGAGAGATGAACTCACACGTGCTCAAAACTTGCAGAGAGAGAAAGAGTTAGATAGAGATAGAGAGAGAGAGACAGAGAGACACAAAAAAAAAACGAAAAAAAAAAAAAAATGAGAACACAAAACGTGTCGAGCAAGCAAGCATGCTGCGCTCAGCTGAGCATATGACGCATTTAAAGCGCGACTTCAAAAAAACACTGGCGTAGGCGGTGCGCTTGAGCATCTGTCGCTCACGTCACGTTGTATTACGAACGCGTGTGAGCGTGTGTGTAAACGAAAGGAGCTTTTACACATACAGAACGAAACCATAGGTATATACATACATATCGTACATATGTAGGTAACTGCATAGACTCTATGCAATTGTGTTAGTGTTGGGGCTATCTCGAGACTGACGCTTTACAAATTTTTGTGTGGTCGTTCTACGATTGTGTGGGTGGCGTTTACAAGGCTACTTGGCTTGTTGGCCATTCAAAATAAACAGACGCAGCTGCAGCCGCCGTCACAGTCGCATCAGCTGTTGCTATTGTGGTGCTCTGCTACGACAACAAATGTTTTATTTAAAAATTTTCTTAGATAAAATACTTGTAACCTTAAAATGAAATCATATTGTTGCTGTGGCCACCGCAAGCAGAGTGTGCAAAAAGAATATAGCAATAATTTTAATGAAGATTTGTTGGTATTTTTATACCCGTTGCCCATAGAGTAAAAGGGTATTATAACTTTGTGCCTCCATTAACAGGGAGATGGAGGCATCTTCGAGCGTATAAAGTATATTCGTGATCAGCGTGATGTATGAAAATTGAATCACAGAGACTTATTTTGTTTGCACGCAAATCAAGTTTGTTTCAAATTTTGCCTAACTCACTTTCGACACCGCAAATCGATTAAAATCAAATAACAAGCATAATAAATAATAATAACATAGTTTTTAGAAGTTATATAAGAAATACTTGTGTATGTGCAAAAACGCCTAGTTTCTTTGGCTGACCATCTAGTATATTTTGCACTCTATGGTGTCTTTTGCATCTAGTACTATATCAATATACCAAATATAGCCCTCTGCATATATTTCTTTCTTTGCGGGTATCTCATAGTCGAGCACACTCAACTGTAGTTTTTTTACTTGTGTATTTTTATTGCTGTCTAAGAATTTTATCTTTTATTTACCCAGAAATCTGATTACAATAAAATATTATGCGCCTTCTTTCCGTTTATTAATGCACTAATTTAATTGGTAATAAGCTCTACCGGATAGCAATATCAATGTTTATAAAATGGTTTCGAAGCAGCCTCTTAGCCTTTACCCTTTAGGATTTGCATTGATACTAAGTTGGCTGAATTTAAACATCCAAACTAGCGTTACGTTACATGACGGTACCGGGTATAAAATATTAAAACGACAGCGCGCAGATCCATTAAGACACCAAAATACCAACAAGCAACAAATTAGCTAAAAACAAGACAAATTGTGGTTGTTACTGTATAAGTTTCGCAACAATACACATATACATATGTATATTTATGCATATTGCGTACCTAATCCGTATGTACACAAACATGCACACACACACTTAAATGTAATTCAAAAAGGTTGCTTTGCTCAAATTCTGAAGGAAAAAACTGCGGGTCTGAGATTGGCCAATAAACGATTTCAATGCGAGAGAGAGATATAGAGTGAAAAAATGGGAGAGCGGTAGAAATGAGTGGGCGACTTTCTGGACGTATCTATAGCCGGTGGCTGATATACATACATATGTACATATGTACACATGTGTATACACAACACACATAAGAAACATATGTATATATATGTATGTCTGTATACAACTTCAACGTGTAAATGATTTGCTCAAATGTTTCAGCCACAACATTCGACTTAAAATTAAGCATACTCTTAAATATACATATGTACAACAGTATTTTGTGTTTGATGTCAAAAAGCGCAGCTGCCAGCAAAAAATATTTTTACCAATGTTTTTCAGCAGCCGACAAAATTTACGGCGAAACACAGAAACAAAGCCAATTGCGTCTGCGTACTTGTGTGCCTGAGTACGTAACGTATGTATGCTTAGTGATATGCACACATAAGTACATATGTATGTACATATGTATGTACATATGTATGTAGATTCATTTGTATGTACTTGCACTGAAAATCTGCTTGAGCTGCCTGATTAAAAGTTACGCACAAACGAAATCGAAACGTAAAATTCCAATTAATCACAGTTCGTAATCTCATTCATAAATAAAATAAGCAGCTCATGAAAGGCACAGGGCAAGAAATAAATTGCATAGTAAAAAAAAAATCAAGGAAAGGGACGAAGTGCTTTTAAACTACAGCAATAATGAAGCCGAGTCAAGAGGAAGATGAACGTCAGACCCCTAAGCCTACAATAAAGTAGTATTAGAAGTAGGTGTTGTAGAGCTGCACCACTTTCGTTTTCAGTGCTTGCGACAAACAAAACAACAAATCAAAAATTATGTAATTTGCAATCGTGTTATTTAAATAACAATAACAATTACCGACCGAAATAATGTCACATTCCTTTCCACCCATAAAAGTACATATTATTATATGTACATACATATGTATGTATACGCCCACGCACTCATTTGCAAATATTATATGTGCTAATTTACTACTTGGGAGGTAGGAGGCATCACACACATACACACATGACAACGAACTACACCTACTGGTATTTACACTATCATGAATGCATCTGTGCACATACACACACTCGTATTTACATATCTATGTACTTACCGTCTGTTGTTTAGTGTCGTTGCCGCTAATACTCGTTGTTGCTATTGCTATGGCTTTCACACACGCGGTTTTATTCTAGCTGCCGTTTTTTTGTATTTGTTGGTGTTGTTGTTGTTGCTCGTTGACCCAAAGTCCGCCAAATGTTTCCATTTTCTCAAAATGCAGCCATCTAGAAGGCTGTGACTACCATCTGTATAATACGCACCTTTTGATTTGACCACAAATAATCACAAGCAATGGGTATTATTAAAAATGCGCTATATAAAATAACATGTGTTTACACTTGTATTCGTATGGATATGTACATACGTATGTGTATGTATGGTATCTACATTTGGCGTGGTGTGTAAACAACTTGAACTTTTTAGCTTTTTGAGGCGGCGTACTCGATTCGATTTGTCAACTCATTGACTTTTAACTTATTTTCAACAATTTGACACTCATTAGATTATAGCATGTGCATGGTTTGGATGTACTTATTTTGCCGGGTGGATTTTTTATTAACACAAACATATAATGAAATACTTCATAAATTATGGGAAACACACATCAACCAGTAAGCATACAACAAGCAAGCAGCAGGAAGCGGAACGCATAACACAGCACAGCACGCACCGATATATAAAATGTTACTGACAAAATCTCTGTTAAACATTTCTTATAAGAAAAGTATGATAACATAAGAGAGTTGCGTACGTGAGTCACGACGACACGAATAACAAGCACACTTCAAAGCTGCAGTCTGGGTCATGATACAATTATACAAGGTAGTCCCGTCGGAAAAAGCTGGTACCCTGTCTATGTTAAAAGAACTTTCAGAAGTCTAAGGTTTTTTTGTTTGCTTGATGTTGCTTAAGAAATACGTGCCGAAGTACAAACAACTTTTATTTGCACTAATTCTCGTATTGTTTATCATCACTATTTGTTACCAGTTCAATATTAACTAACGGTTGACTCTCTGAGCATAACATTTACTCTCTTACTTTCGAGCATAACAGTGTACCCGAAAAATCTATCGATATTTAATTCGATTTCACAGCAGCTGTTCAACTTTTTAGTACCATTTGGCAATGTGACCGTAAACGGCCTATAAATACTTATTGACATACAATATTTAATATGAAGATTTATTAGTGTGTTTTCGTACTTACAAAAAACTTGACATTAAAATTTAAAAAATGGGAAAAATTGCTTAAAATTACTTACCGCTTTAAGGTGGAAATGTATTTTGGTAAGTGGATAATTTTTAAAATTTTTTTAAATAATTAAATTTTCTAATAAGAAGGAAATTATTTATTTTTTGCCTTATGATGTTTTTTTTGTTTTTACAGATTGCGTTTGTTTTAGTGTGCTCTACGGATGTTTTAGACGTTTTCCAACACAAATAGGTTTCAACGATTTTTATAAGCCATTTAGAATTAAATTATAAAGCTTTATTTTGATCTAGATATTCAAATTACAATGGATCACAGTTTATTTCAACCACTTCCAATCGACAATTGAAATCATTATATGTACATGTCAAACTAGGAGAGGTTAATTTATTTAAATGTAGAATTAAAACAAACTAGTTTTAACACAAAAAATATTATTTCATTTATTTTCAAAATTTTTGTTTTCTATATGAATTCTCGATTAAACGAAAACATACGAATAAATACAACAGCTTTTTTAACGACTGACCTTCGGAAACTGGAAAAATTGTTTGTGTATAGTATTAGTAATGTTAAGAAGTTGCATTTTTTTCATTTCAATCATTCGATCTCAAGAGACACAAATTTTGTAAAATGGATCCGTTAACAGCAGTTGAAAAGCAATAAAACGTTGCGAGAAGAAACGCACCCAATGAAATTTTTAACGAGACCGACAAGTCTACCGGAAAGTTCAAGTAGAATCCGAAACATTGTGCACCAAAAGTAAGCTAGTGGCGGAACTGGGTAAGGCAACTTCAATGACACAATTGAGTACAAGATGCCGTTTATAAGTAGAGAAAATCAAAAGGCTCGTTTAAAATTTTCCAAGGCAGGAATTGAACAGACTTGACTAATTTGGAATTGTTCTCATGTCCTGCCACCACCAACTCAGTCAACTGACATTAATGTATGTTATTGAGAATTTGTTGTCCATTCGGGACGAGAATATTTATTTATATAATAGCCCTGCTATGACAAAAACATTTGGTAAAATCGAACTTCCACATCGTCTTGGAATAATTATGCAACAAAAGGAAGGTCTTACGAAGTATTAAATACATAGTTTAACATATTTATACTTAAATAAGCTGTAGTATTTTTTTTTGTTATTTTGTTTGTTTACCAATTATTTTATAAAGTAAACAAAAAGTGGGAAAATAAATTAAGTAATATGTTTTATGTGAAAACATTACATTAATGGAGCCAACTTTTTCTTAGTTTGGCTAGTCAATAATTTAAAGCCTTGATGTTCATATGTAATTTTTTCCCTTAACTAAAACATAAAATATTATGTACATATGTTGTGTATGGAATGTAGAAAATAAAACATTTACAAAGCTACGAAAATAATAAAATTCATATTAGCATTTTTTCATAAAGGAAAGACTAGAATTTTTCTTGCCGTGAATTGCTTTCTACTAATTATTTATTAATAATTAATTTTAACATTTTATTCATATACAACGTAATGTAATGTACATTGTACATATGTATTGGGCAAAATAATACAAAATAATTATGAACAATTATTTTCGAAACTCGTGTTAAGAGTGATCTCACTTTGTATACAATTTGTTTCTCCAAGAACTGATTTTAATCAAAAAGAAATGATTTATTAGAAATGTTTTACTGACATCTCGTAGTGTTTATTCAAGTAATTTGACTTTTACATATGGAATCGAAGTTTACAACATAAACTTATTGTTTTTTTCAGACAAGTGCTTCGAGGAACGTTTGGCATCTAAGAAGAGAGAGTGCACATCCTCGATGTCATCCTTGGTGATCTGGTTACGTCCATTCACCTTACACATCTGGTGTGCAGGCGTCAACAGTTGGACAGCGTAACGCAAAGTGGAACTTGTGCCAATCTCGCTGAGGCGCGAAAAGGCGCTTTCCTCCAACTGGAGTCCTCCGTCTGGGCGCGCAGCTTAATGATCTGCTCCATATCCGAGGTAGAGTAGAGAAGAGTGCGAATGATGAGCAAGCGATCAAGCAGATCCAAAGGAATGCCATGTGGGGAAACGATATCCGTGGTGCCACTGTGAAGTATTAACTCAGTTAAGAATACAATGTTATCAATCGATCAGCTTACCGGATAACACAGCGACCACGATTGGTGGCAAAGATCACAATGGGAGCTATCGGAGACTCCAGAGATTTGTGCAGATATGTGAAGGTCTCGAGATCAAGCATGTGAATCTCATCGATGAAAAGCACTCCCGGCACAAGCTCTGCTATTCCCTGGTCAATGTATTTGTTTACCACTTTGTTGATCTCCATACGCAGTTTGTCTGTAAGAATCTGGTATCTGCAAGACCTTGTTAACCGCAACTGTAAGAACACGCACCTGTAATTTCTGTTTTTTTAGGCTTCATCAGTTGACCCATCATCGAGAGCACATCCTGACCTCCTTGTGGGCGAGCATTGGCCACATCCAAGTCGTGCAGCGTCACATCTTGTATGACCTCTTTCTTCTTGTGCACATCCCCTTTGGGCAAAGGCACATACTCCTCCGTCTCCAAGTCAAATTCTGTAGCAAAGGTATCGCTGCGTCCCTGACGCTTTACAGCTCCACTGTTTGCCTCAATGTAGATGACGTCTCCGACCTCGACCTTCTCCTTTTGCAAAGCATCGAAGATGCTGGGATCAAGTTTAAGTTGCTTGGTCCCTTTTGCGGTCTTCAGGCCCACAACCACATTACTAATGGTCTTGCCATAGCCACCCATTGATTCTCGGTTTCCACGGGCGTCAATTCGGTCACTTCGCCCTCGTAGACCTCTTTGGTTTCGCGAATACGGAGACCAATCGAGCGACGGAAGTTCTCCATGAGCACCTCGGTTTTTTTAATTTCATTGCTGAATACCTCGGAGCCCACCATGGGACAGAAGGGCACTTTGTTGCCCAGCTCCTGGGCAATGGCCAAGGCGATGGCCGTTTTTCCCGTGCCAGGTGGGCCAGCTAAGAGCAAGGCGCGTCCAGCCATCTTTTTTGACTTGATAAGATCAACCACAATACCAGCGGCTTCACGTGCAGCCTTTTGACCAACAAGGCCGGCTGCACTTTGAAGTGCGCCGCCGGTTTCATCCAGGCCAAGTCCTTTCACGTGGCTGTGAGCTGCGATGCGCTGGGTGCGCACAGTACTTTTTACTTCTTCGATTTTCATGTTTTCTATGGAGTTTTGAATATATTCGGCAGATATTGTACAGTTCACTGAGCAAAAGCAACTGAATTATTGATCAAACTTAATAACAAATGAAATTTGTTTGCCGCCGCAGCACACTTTGGTTACAGTGTGACCGAATAAAAAACTATTTATATTGAAGAAAATGCACATAAAATACTGCAGGTATTTTTACGGCAAATTGCGTCGTATCAACGCTGTTCGCTGTGAATGATTGACGTGTTTTTTTGCTAGAAAAAATATGAATAGTTTAAAAATATAGTTTATATTTTAACGTTAATCTAATTTGTAATTAATTGTAAGATGTGAAAAAACATGTTTTTTTTTGTAATTGTTTTATATATATATTTGGCATGTGAAATCAATTGAACTTTTAAAGACATTTAAATTATTTGTCGGTTGTGAATTTTCAAGATGTTTTTCAAAGTCCTTGATACAATTTTAAACTGTAACTGTTTTCTAAACAAATTTTATTTGAAAATTATTAAAAATCTTGTTTTTTACATTTTGGGGTATTTATACAGAAAAAAATGAATAATTCGGCTTAAGTGTTGATGTTGATTTTAAGAATTTTAACGTAAAAATACACATTTTTAATTAGAGTTGACAATTATTATTTTTTTAAATAAAGTTAATTTGAAATAATTTACAAATCTGGTAAAATGGGTGGGCAAGTGCAAACCAAATGCTTATCGCCATACGCATCATCAATCCTACCAACAGTGGGCCAGATTTTAGCATCAGGTTTCACAAATAACTGTGGATTAATTAGAGAGAAACATTATTTCGAGCTAGATATGTTTATGTTTAACAGGCAATGCTTACAGCTGGAAAGGCAGCTTGTTCCCGAGTATAGGGACGGTTCCATGTATCTGAAATGACCTGAGCCTGCGTGTGAGGCGCCATTTTGAGTGGATTAACCTTCTTATCGATGCGACCCTCTTCAATCTCAGCAATCTCTTCTCGGATGGATATCATTGCATCACAGAACCTATCCAACTCCTCTTTGTCCTCCGATTCAGTCGGCTCAATCATCAGAGTACCTGCCACTGGCCAGGACATTGTTGGGGCGTGAAAACCATAGTCCATAAGGCGTTTAGCCACATCAACGGCCTCTATGTTCGCTGATTTCTTAAAATCTCGTATGTCGAGGATAAACTCGTGTGCCACCAGTTGTGAGTTGTGTGCTTTGTAAAGTGTTTTGTAGTGATGCTCGAGGCGCTTCGACATATAGTTGGCATTGAGAATGGCAACCTGCGTGGCTCGCTTCAATCCACGACTACCCATCAATCTAATGTAGGACCAGGAAATCGGTAAAATTGCCGAGCTTCCAAATGGTGCAGAGGAGACAGCACCAAAACTATGCTCTTCATTGTCGAGCGGACTAACCACAGGATGACCCGGCAAATATGGCGCCAGATGCGCTTTGACTCCGATGGGGCCCATGCCGAAGCCGCCGCCGCCATGTGGAATGCAAAAGGTCTTATGTAGATTCAGATGTGACACATCGCTGCCGTAGTCACCTGGTCGGCACAGACCCACTTGAGCATTCATATTAGCACCGTCTAAATAGACCTGACCACCATGAGCATGGACCAACGCGCAGATGTCCGCAACGGTCTCTTCGAACACGCCCATGGTGGATGGGTACGTAATCATCAAACACGATAATTCGTTAGAGTGCTCCGCTACCTTTTCTCGCAAATGCGCCATGTCAATGGAGCCATTTGTCAGAATGCGTATGGGTTCCACCTGTTACAAGAAGAATGCAAGTGACTCTTCAAATATTAAACTTGAGAACTTACCTTCATGCCGGCCATTTGAGCAGATGCTGGATTCGTGCCGTGCGCAGAAATTGGGATTAGGCAAATGTTGCGGTGCCCTTCATTTCGATGTTCATGATACCTCCGAATAGCTCGCAGTCCAGCGTACTCGCCTTGTGCACCGGAGTTGGGTTGGAATGAGATTCTATCATAGCCGGTGATTTCGCATAAATCGCGCTCCAGCTCATTAAACATTTGATGAAAGCCCTGCGCCTGCTCCACGGGTGCAAAGGGATGAATGTCCGTAAAGTGTCGAAATGAGCATGGCATCATTTCAGTTGTTGAGTTAAGTTTCATGGTACAAGAGCCGAGTGGAATCATAGAGTGCACTAGCGAAATATCTTTATTCTCCAGCTTCTTCATGTAACGCACCATACGGGATTCGCTGTAATGCAAATTTGGAGTTTCAAAGAGTCAAATGTTGACGTTTTGGTTCAGTTGGAAAGCATAATATTATTTGCTTATGAAACAATTCGTTAAATGATGAGTCGTACCGACACACGTTTCGAAAAAATTAAGAAAGCTACAATGAATAAAATCAAAACAAGAGAGTCAACCAAAGTAATTAAGGGCCGCTTTAAGGTGGAAATGTATTTTGGTAAGTGGATAATTTTTAAAATTTTTTAAATAATTAAATTTTCTAATAAGAAGGAAATTATTTATTTTTTGCCTTATGATGTTTTTTTGGTTTTTACAGATTGCGTTTGTTTTAGTGTGCTCTACGGATGTTTTAGACGTTTTCCAACACAAATAGGTTTCAACGATTTTTATAAGCCATTTAGAATTAAATTATAAAGCTTTATTTTGATCTAGATATTCAAATTACAATGGATCACAGTTTATTTCAACCACTTCCAATCGACAATTGAAATCATTATATGTACATGTCAAACTAGGAGAGGTTAATTTATTTAAATGTAGAATTAAAACAAACTAGTTTTAACACAAAAAATATTATTTCATTTATTTTCAAAATTTTTGTTTTCTATATGAATTCTCGATTAAACGAAAACATACGAATAAATACAACAGCTTTTTTAACGACTGACCTTCGGAAACTGGAAAAATTGTTTGTGTATAGTATTAGTAATGTTAAGAAGTTGCATTTTTTTCATTTCAATCATTCGATCTCAAGAGACACAAATTTTGTAAAATGGATCCGTTAACAGCAGTTGAAAAGCAATAAAACGTTGCGAGAAGAAACGCACCCAATGAAATTTTTAACGAGACCGACAAGTCTACCGGAAAGTTCAAGTAGAATCCGAAACATTGTGCACCAAAAGTAAGCTAGTGGCGGAACTGGGTAAGGCAACTTCAATGACACAATTGAGTACAAGATGCCGTTTATAAGTAGAGAAAATCAAAAGGCTCGTTTAAAATTTTCCAAGGCAGGAATTGAACAGACTTGACTAATTTGGAATTGTTCTCATGTCCTGCCACCACCAACTCAGTCAACTGACATTAATGTATGTTATTGAGAATTTGTTGTCCATTCGGGACGAGAATATTTATTTATATAATAGCCCTGCTATGACAAAAACATTTGGTAAAATCGAACTTCCACATCGTCTTGGAATAATTATGCAACAAAAAGGAAGGTCTTACGAAGTATTAAATACATAGTTTAACATATTTATACTTAAATAAGCTGTAGTATTTTTTTTTGTTATTTTGTTTGTTTACCAATTATTTTATAAAGTAAACAAAAAGTGGGAAAATAAATTAAGTAATATGTTTTATGTGAAAACATTACATTAATGGAGCCAACTTTTTTCTTAGTTTGGCTAGTCAATAATTTAAAGCCTTGATGTTCATATGTAATTTTTTCCCTTAACTAAAACATAAAATATTATGTACATATGTTGTGTATGGAATGTAGAAAATAAAACATTTACAAAGCTACGAAAATAATAAAATTCATATTAGCATTTTTTCATAAAGGAAAGACTAGAATTTTTCTTGCCGTGAATTGCTTTCTACTAATTATTTATTAATAATTAATTTTTAACATTTTATTCATATACAACGTAATGTAATGTACATTGTACATATGTATTGGGCAAAATAATACAAAATAATTATGAACAATTATTTTCGAAACTCGTGTTAAGAGTGATCTCACTTTGTATACAATTTGTTTCTCCAAGAACTGATTTTAATCAAAAAGAAATGATTTATTAGAAATGTTTTACTGACATCTCGTAGTGTTTATTCAAGTAATTTGACTTTTACATATGGAATCGAAGTTTACAACATAAACTTATTGTTTTTTTCAGACAAGTGCTTCGAGGAACGTTTGGCATCTAAGAAGAGAGTGCACATCCTCGATGTCATCCTTGGTGATCTGGTTACGTCCATTCACCTTACACATCTGGTGTGCAGGCGTCAACAGTTGGACAGCGTAACGCAAAGTGGAACTTGTGCCAATCTCGCTGAGGCGCGAAAAGGCGCTTTCCTCCAACTGGAGTCCCTCCGTCTGGGCGCGCAGCTTAATGATCTGCTCCATATCCGAGGTAGAGTAGAGAAGAGTGCGAATGATGAGCAAGCGATCAAGCAGATCCAAAGGAATGCCATGTGGGGAAACGATATCCGTGGTGCCACTGTGAAGTATTAACTCAGTTAAGAATACAATGTTATCAATCGATCAGCTTACCGGATAACACAGCGACCACGATTGGTGGCAAAGATCACAATGGGAGCTATCGGAGACTCCAGAGATTTGTGCAGATATGTGAAGGTCTCGAGATCAAGCATGTGAATCTCATCGATGAAAAGCACTCCCGGCACAAGCTCTGCTATTCCCTGGTCAATGTATTTGTTTACCACTTTGTTGATCTCCATACGCAGTTTGTCTGTAAGAATCTGGTATCTGCAAGACCTTGTTAACCGCAACTGTAAGAACACGCACCTGTAATTTCTGTTTTTTTAGGCTTCATCAGTTGACCCATCATCGAGAGCACATCCTGACCTCCTTGTGGGCGAGCATTGGCCACATCCAAGTCGTGCAGCGTCACATCTTGTATGACCTCTTTCTTCTTGTGCACATCCCCTTTGGGCAAAGGCACATACTCCTCCGTCTCCAAGTCAAATTCTGTAGCAAAGGTATCGCTGCGTCCCTGACGCTTTACAGCTCCACTGTTTGCCTCAATGTAGATGACGTCTCCGACCTCGACCTTCTCCTTTTGCAAAGCATCGAAGATGCTGGGATCAAGTTTAAGTTGCTTGGTCCCTTTTGCGGTCTTCAGGCCCACAACCACATTACTAATGGTCTTGCCATAGCCACCCATTGGATTCTCGGTTTCCACGGGCGTCAATTCGGTCACTTCGCCCTCGTAGACCTCTTTGGTTTCGCGAATACGGAGACCAATCGAGCGACGGAAGTTCTCCATGAGCACCTCGGTTTTTTTAATTTCATTGCTGAATACCTCGGAGCCCACCATGGGACAGAAGGGCACTTTGTTGCCCAGCTCCTGGGCAATGGCCAAGGCGATGGCCGTTTTTCCCGTGCCAGGTGGGCCAGCTAAGAGCAAGGCGCGTCCAGCCATCTTTTTTGACTTGATAAGATCAACCACAATACCAGCGGCTTCACGTGCAGCCTTTTGACCAACAAGGCCGGCTGCACTTTGAAGTGCGCCGCCGGTTTCATCCAGGCCAAGTCCTTTCACGTGGCTGTGAGCTGCGATGCGCTGGGTGCGCACAGTACTTTTTACTTCTTCGATTTTCATGTTTTCTATGGAGTTTTGAATATATTCGGCAGATATTGTACAGTTCACTGAGCAAAAGCAACTGAATTATTGATCAAACTTAATAACAAATGAAATTTGTTTGCCGCCGCAGCACACTTTGGTTACAGTGTGACCGAATAAAAAACTATTTATATTGAAGAAAATGCACATAAAATACTGCAGGTATTTTTACGGCAAATTGCGTCGTATCAACGCTGTTCGCTGTGAATGATTGACGTGTTTTTTGCTAGAAAAATATGAATAGTTTAAAAATATAGTTTATATTTTAACGTTAATCTAATTTGTAATTAATTGTAAGATGTGAAAAACATGTTTTTTTGTAATTGTTTTATATATATATTTGGCATGTGAAATCAATTGAACTTTTAAAGACATTTAAATTATTTGTCGGTTGTGAATTTTCAAGATGTTTTTCAAAGTCCTTGATACAATTTTAAACTGTAAATTATTAAAAATCTTGTTTTTTTTACATTTTGGGTGTATTTATACAGAAAAAAAATGAATAATTCGGCTTAAGTGTTGATGTTGATTTTAAGAATTTTAACGTAAAAATACACATTTTTAATTAGAGTTGACAATTATTATTTTTTTAAATAAAGTTAATTTGAAATAATTTACAAATCTGGTAAAATGGGTGGGCAAGTGCAAACCAAATGCTTATCGCCATACGCATCATCAATCCTACCAACAGTGGGCCAGATTTTAGCATCAGGTTTCACAAATAACTGTGGATTAATTAGAGAGAAACATTATTTCGAGCTAGATATGTTTATGTTTAACAGGCAATGCTTACAGCTGGAAAGGCAGCTTGTTCCCGAGTATAGGGACGGTTCCATGTATCTGAAATGACCTGAGCCTGCGTGTGAGGCGCCATTTTGAGTGGATTAACCTTCTTATCGATGCGACCCTCTTCAATCTCAGCAATCTCTTCTCGGATGGATATCATTGCATCACAGAACCTATCCAACTCCTCTTTGTCCTCCGATTCAGTCGGCTCAATCATCAGAGTACCTGCCACTGGCCAGGACATTGTTGGGGCGTGAAAACCATAGTCCATAAGGCGTTTAGCCACATCAACGGCCTCTATGTTCGCTGATTTCTTAAAATCTCGTATGTCGAGGATAAACTCGTGTGCCACCAGTTGTGAGTTGTGTGCTTTGTAAAGTGTTTTGTAGTGATGCTCGAGGCGCTTCGACATATAGTTGGCATTGAGAATGGCAACCTGCGTGGCTCGCTTCAATCCACGACTACCCATCAATCTAATGTAGGACCAGGAAATCGGTAAAATTGCCGAGCTTCCAAATGGTGCAGAGGAGACAGCACCAAAACTATGCTCTTCATTGTCGAGCGGACTAACCACAGGATGACCCGGCAAATATGGCGCCAGATGCGCTTTGACTCCGATGGGGCCCATGCCGGGGCCGCCGCCGCCATGTGGAATGCAAAAGGTCTTATGTAGATTCAGATGTGACACATCGCTGCCGTAGTCACCTGGTCGGCACAGACCCACTTGAGCATTCATATTAGCACCGTCTAAATAGACCTGACCACCATGAGCATGGACCAACGCGCAGATGTCCGCAACGGTCTCTTCGAACACGCCCATGGTGGATGGGTACGTAATCATCAAACACGATAATTCGTTAGAGTGCTCCGCTACCTTTTCTCGCAAATGCGCCATGTCAATGGAGCCATTTGTCAGAATGCGTATGGGTTCCACCTGTTACAAGAAGAATGCAAGTGACTCTTCAAATATTAAACTTGAGAACTTACCTTCATGCCGGCCATTTGAGCAGATGCTGGATTCGTGCCGTGCGCAGAAATTGGGATTAGGCAAATGTTGCGGTGCCCTTCATTTCGATGTTCATGATACCTCCGAATAGCTCGCAGTCCAGCGTACTCGCCTTGTGCACCGGAGTTGGGTTGGAATGAGATTCTATCATAGCCGGTGATTTCGCATAAATCGCGCTCCAGCTCATTAAACATTTGATGAAAGCCCTGCGCCTGCTCCACGGGTGCAAAGGGATGAATGTCCGTAAAGTGTCGAAATGAGCATGGCATCATTTCAGTTGTTGAGTTAAGTTTCATGGTACAAGAGCCGAGTGGAATCATAGAGTGCACTAGCGAAATATCTTTATTCTCCAGCTTCTTCATGTAACGCACCATACGGGATTCGCTGTAATGCAAATTTGGAGTTTCAAACAGTCTAACTTTGACGAATTGGTTCAGTTGGAAAGCATAATATTATTTGCTTATGAAACAATTCGTTAAATGATGAGTCGTACCGACACACGTTTCGAAAAAATTAAGAAAGCTACAATGAATAAAATCAAAACAAGAGAGTCAACCAAAGTAATTAAGGGCCAACAGTCGTTCTCGATATATAAAGTTATTTCTCGAATAACTTATAAGATTTTTATATGACGACATATTTTCAGGAATAATAAATATTATAAATGTACCAAAAATGTTGAAGTTAAATTACGCTTGCAAACAAAAAAACTGTACATCTTTCTCATTCTGTGAAATCTAGGTGTTCATCCGAATAGGCTAGACTAATAGACTGAGAGACGGTCATATTTACTACTTTATGGGATCTGCGAAGGGTTCTTCTGTCTAATACAATGAGGTATTTTCTCTAATTTTAAAGAATAAATGCAATTAAATTATTCCGTACAGTAAAACAGTAAAACTTTTTGAAATGGATAACTGCATGGGAATTTTAAACAACCATATTACCGTTTTCAGCGTTGGGAAGACCGTTTTATGTTCCGTAAATTAGTCTAAACTTAGACTTTATGTCAGATCAAAGTATTTTATAAAATTCTGGTTACCTGTGATAGCTATTGAAGATCGGATGCTGCAGGAATGGTGAAGTGCGCAGGAATTTGGAATTCTCAATGGATTGGTTGAGCACATCCTTGCTTGCCAGTAGCTTCTCCACAGTTGTCTCTGTCCTGAAAGTCCACAATAAATCATTGACATCGGATACGCTGACCGTTTCATCGAGAGCCACTCCCACAGTGCCGTCGGGAAAATAACGTAAATTGATACGTTTGTGCTCAGTGCGCTCTTTTAGGTCCTCAAGTGTTAGACTCGGCGATAGTTTGATATGCAACGTGTCAAAAAAGTTGTTGTTTAACACCTCGTGCTCAGATGCTAACAATCCCGTTTGCAGGGTCAGAGCGAAATGATGAATGCGATTAGCAATTGCCTTGAGACCCTCCGGGCCGTGATAAATCGCATACATGGCCGACATATTGGCCAACAGCGCTTGGGCGGTGCAGATATTGCTGGTCGCTTTGTCGCGGCGAATGTGCTGCTCTCGTGTCTGAAGTGCCAACCGATAGGCATCATTGCCGTCCATATCACGAGTGACGCCAATCATACGACCTGGCATCAGACGCACCAGGTTTTGCTTGCATGCGAAGAAGCCGGCGTGTGGACCGCCATAGCCAAGGGGGACGCCCAGGCGCTGAGAAGTGCCGATTGCAATATCAGCACCGAACTCCGCCGGTGGCCTGAGCAGAGTGAGCGCCAGTAAATCAGTTGCCACAACAACCAAAGTCTGTGACATTTAACAAATACATTTCATTAATTGCATATTGTGATTACTTTAATTGTTGGTTACTTACACCATTTTTGCGTGCAATTGCTGCAATGTCCTCAAAGTCCTTAACGTCTCCTTGCGTATCTGGATACTGCAAAAGGATGCCGGCCAGCTCACGACTGGGCAAGTCCGCTTGCTCAATGGGTCCCACTATAATTTCCAGCTCGAGCGCTTCAGCACGTGTCTGGACTACCGATAAAGTCTGTGGATGGACTTTGTTGGACAAGTAGAGCTTCTTTCGCTTGTTTTGCCGCGTGGCCAGGCACATGGCCTCTGCAGCAGCCGTGCCTTCATCCAGCAGCGAGGCATTAGCCACGTCCAGACCAGTCAGTTCGGAGACAAGTGTCTGATAGTTGAGTAGTGATTCGAGACGGCCTTGGGCAATTTCTGGCTGATATGGTGTATACTGTGTGGTCCAACCGGGATTCTCAAATATGTTGCGGACTATCGTATGGGGCACATGACAGTTGTGGTAGCCCATACCGATGTAAGAGCGCCACAGCTGATTCTTCAGCGAAATATCGCGTATGCGTCGTATCAGTTCATGCTCATCTAAAGGAGGTGAACGGAAAGGAAAATTATATTTTGAACTAAGCCACAATAACAACATCAACGATAGCGCAGACGAAAACAGCAGAGAATGTATCAACCTGATGAGAGATAAGAGTGAAACGACGGACCTTCTGAACTAGGTTCATCCCATTATCAGTTATCGCTCCAGGGGGTCGCTTCTAGTCTGTCGTTGACTATTTTTGAAATAGCTTCGCTTGTGCTGCTATGTATATTATTACTCAACTTACTCAATGGCTTTTCCAGGCTTAAGTCCCGCTTTAGCTGAATGTCCTGGGGTACGGCTTTCTCGGTTAGCTCCGCCAAAGACTTAAAAAGATATTACAATACATAACACAATACCAAATGGTGCTTATTTAGTTTGTCCTACCTTGAAGCCAAGGGTATCCAGCATGGCGACAACATCCGTTTTACGTGGACCGATGTGACGACTAGGGAAATCGGACTTTGTCGGAAATAGCACATTCTCCACAGACGGTGTGGCTAGACACCTCTTATTCATTCGGAGCATTAAGCTGCAGTTGCGTTTTGTCAGTAGGCGTTGCATTGTGTAGAATGTAGAGGCAAATCAATTGCAAGAAAAGTTTAAGTATTCAGCAGCTCTCTCTTGATACGTCTGCTCCAGATGGGCGCTAGGCATGAACTGTCATAGCACTGCTCTCTCTGATGCTGGAAGACCAGAGCTTGGGATTATCAGCATAGATGCTGTTTAATTCGATCACAACGCACTCAGTTATGTCCTTTAATGAACTGATTAAGACCCAAGCCAGAATTTGAATAGAAAAACTTTAGTATTTTTTGCGGAACATGCATTAAATGCACTTTATGTTTATTTGATTTATTTTCTATTAATACAATATATTCTAACATTTCGTAACAAAAATACATATATTTTATGCCCCGCACATAATGAATTTGCAATTTTAACATCAAATAATATTACAAATGTCAAGTAACGAAAATGGGAAATATGAACTGAAAACTGAAACTACAAGTATAAATATAAATATAAATATAAATATCAAGCCTTTAACAATTGATGGCTTGTAAGGCGTCTTGCTGGATGCATTAACAATTATATCATTAATATATTCGCTTTGACCCGTCGACTCACTGCTGGCCACAATATGTAATTAATATTCAAGCCGATAGCATTTTCATAAAATCTGCCTTATTCTTTTGATTAACTTTTTGTTTCTTTTCTGGGCGTGGCAATAAACGTTGAAGCCATTTTCGTTTTGCATTTTCCCTTGCATATTGGTAGCTAGTTTTGAACTTGTGTTTGCATAATTCATGTTTAACAACTGCAACTGGTATGTAATTATTTAATTCGTTTGTAACAGTATGCGTGTGTGTAATGAGTACAACATTATTATTAATTTTATTATTATTATTATTATTATTATTATTATTATTATTATTATTATTATTATTATTATTATTATTATTATTATTATTATTATTATTATTATTATTATTATTATTATTATTATTATTATTATTATTATTATTATTATTATTATTATTATTATTATTATTATTATTATTATTATTGTAATTGAAATTTAAGGGATTAAATACATGGTTTGTTTAAGAATTCAATTTAGATAAAGTCCGTTAAATAGTTATACATAGTATAGTATTCCTAGATAGTTCAGAGTTCATAAAGACTTGCGTATTACTGTATAAAAATCGTTCAGTTTTTAATGTTAATTTTTTTAGTGCTTTCAATGTAGATGAGGTATGTGAGATTGCTAGAAGCCAGAAATCGGTGCTTGATGCAAAAGTTTGTCTTAAAATTTCAAAGTGTGTATACGGGTATTATAGTTGGTATATGTATATGTAAATATCCATTTATTTATTAATTTACGTATTCATAACTTACGTGTGTTGTATAATATGTGTATAATTAATTTCTGTGTTTCGTTTTCTATTCAAAGTTAGATGTGTATATTGCTTGAGAGTTATAGAGTTTATTATAGTGTAATTGCAACAAGTAAAATTAGTAGCTAAAGTAATTAGTTTGAGCTTGATTCATGCTTCCTTACAATGAATGCTTTTTTGTATGGAATCGCATTATGAGCTTAGGGCTTATCTATTTCACTTTTATCCACAGCCGAAGAGCTGTAGGTTGAGCTAAAGCCGCCCTTGTACTGATACTGACCCAATAGAGGACTGGGGCCAATGCTGCCTGAGCCTGGAGAAGGCTTCGATATTAATGGTTCTCGCAGTGTGAATGACATCATTGGATTGTAAACACCCGTTGAATATGAGTGCACTTGAGTGCTTGAGCTGAGACTGGATGTGGGCACAGCAGAGGTGGTTGTGGGTTCGCTGAGGCGACTGCTAAATGAACTGCTGAAATTATAGGGCACAAATGCTGATAATGTGCCTTCATTTGAAGTGGATACGAAGGTTGAGGCAGTCGTAGATGCGGTTGAACTAAAGGTAAAACTGGAAGATGAAGCGGTGGTCTGACCGAAAGCATTTGAAAATGAATTTGCTGTACATGTGCTTGAGATGGAAATGGGTTCACGGTCGCCGGACGATACTAGAGGGGTGAGATATGAGTGGCTACTGCTGCCCGCATAGCTACGGGACATGGTGCTCAGTGAGCAGCTCGTCGTTGTGGCTAAATCGATCATAGCGTTACAACTGTACTTATCGGCGGTTGGCGGAGTGTCGGCTAAATTTGTATAGCTCTTTGCCGTTGCGGAGGGTGAGATGACTGGGGATCGGCTGGGTGGACGTGAAAGTGTTTGCTTCTCAATTTTCCTCTCGGTTAGAAAACGATCATAGAATGTTGAAGTGACTGTGGTGTGTCGAATCTCTAGCTTGGTCGGTTGATACACCGGCGTATTGGAGCGCATGGAATGGTTCAGATCATGGGGCTGGGGCTGTCGATAGGGCGAGATAGGTCTAGACGCAATTGTAGTTGTGTTGTTGCTGTGGCTGGTGCTGTTGTTGTTGTATCGTGTGCCTGCTGATGTTCTGGACTCGTAGGGAGAACTCAATGGCGATCTGCTGGCCGAACGTCTGTCATCAGCGTACTTGGCGCAAGTTTCTTCTAGTTGTCTATCTACTTTATGAAACTTAGTTAAACTATTGCAGCTACTTAGATCGCTACGATTATCGACAAAATAATTTGGCAACATATTATCACGTCTTACCCTACTACTCTCTCGCTCCTCTTGCTCCTCCGCTTCCCTGCCACGACGCGGTGAGAGCTCTCTGCTTATATCACGATGCGAACGATAATGTGGCGGACTTGCCCCCCGAAGCGGGCTGATTCCCATTTGTACCGACTCTACGGATCCAGCCGATCGATGCTCCGAGCTGATTCGTATAGAAGGAGTATAGTCGCTACATCGCTGTTGACCACGACCTCGTCCCCGACTATCGCTTTGGCTGTGCGTCAAATCCTCCGCGGAATTCTTTTTGCTGGCAAAGTGAAGCGAATCGGTAAATAGAGAGTCAATATACCGTTGGCACTTTTCTTTCTGATAGGGTTTCTCCTCGCACAGACTGTCAATGGATTTGATGCTGTTCTTGATAGAGCTTAGCCGTTCATTAATGTTATCTCCCGTACGCAGAGGTACTCCCGTGTGTGTTCCCGTTCGAGTGATGGGCGACGTTTCCTTCAAATGCAAGTTGTGTAATGATTAATACTGAAAATTATTGAATTATTGAACTCGCACTCACCCTCATTAAGCGACTTCCTAGTGCATCAACCCCCTCAGAACTTGCAGCCCTAACTGGGGTGCGGCTAGCTGATTTCTCATCTGCTGAATGATCTGCAAAAGTCTTCTTAACAATGCGTTGCAAAATTTTAGTATTCTCTTCAACACAATATAAAACATCAAATGTGATGCCCACCATTCTGTCATTGGATGGACTTGGTCGACATTTGGAACGCCTATTCTCCTCGTAGTAATCCTCGTCTTCATCGCGGAAACGAATGACTTTTGGGCTTGTGGGTCGATAATAGGTTGTCTCTTCTCCCCGCCGGTAGTCATCATGTTCATCTCGTCTTAATGCTGACTTAGGCGTTGTTACCGTTTGGCGTTTGGGGCTTTGCTCGCGCGATTTAGAAGCTTTGAATTCCTCGTAAGATAGCGAGGGCGATACCACGTCCTTGAGTTTTTGATTAAATTCTTTATAGACTTTTTGGGTTTTGAAATCAAAGCGTTGCTCCTCTTCAAGGGCTCGAATGCGTTCATCCAGCTCGGCTGCCGTGGGTGGCTCTGGCTTGCTTGGTGACGACACTAAACGCTCCAGACTATGAACTGGCGTTTTGGGTCGTTGTTCATCTAAGATTTTCTTTCGTTTGATGTCGTCGATTGTTGGTGATCGGGATCGCGATTTAAGACGTCCTGGTGATTTTAATTTTTCATCCAGAAGTCTTATACGATGTTCCAGTTCACCGGTCGTAGGTATTTCGCTATCATCAGGACTCGGATCGAGCAGCATTTCTAATGGATGAATAGGTGGCTTCTTATTGGTTTGGCGCTTGGACAGATTATCTTTCGACTTTGAGCGTACCAAGTCAAGTACTCGGTACTTATACTCCAAGTCATCTGAGATGGGGACATCATCGTGATGCACTTGCTGGCGTACTGGTGATGTATAAGGGCTTTTCTCATTTTTGTTTAGCACTTTCCCGGTATGTCGCGATGGGGAAACCAATGGTGACTTTGCTTTCCGCGAAGGCGAAACATAAGGAGACCTTGCTTTACGGGAAGGCGAAATATGTGGTGATTTTGTAGCCACTTTGCGTACCGGAGAAGTATAAGGTGATTTTTTGGTTTCTTTTCGCGAGGGACTACGAGAGGATTCAACAGCTGCAGAAGGTTCTTCTGGTAAGTCTTCGTCGATATCTAGACCCTTGCCTTCACAAAGTTCAATGTACTTATTGAGGTCTTTCTCATGCGAAAGTGAGTATTGCAGTTTTATCTTCCGTTCAATTTCAACTAATCTTTGCTCTACATCAATTTTCTCGACGTCCTCGAGAAGCTTAATCTGACGTTCCAGTGAGCGAAATCGAGCTTCAAGCTCTTTGGTTGATGGCAGATAAACAGTTTTACGTTTCAGATGATGCTTCACAGGATTTGGACCCCAGTCATGGGTTGTCTGCTCCGCAATTGATTGTTGTTGCTTATTCTCCCCAGTGTCTTTTAGCTCTGAGTCTGCTTCTGGTTCGCTGCTGGTAAAGTCGGTTATTTCTTTAGTCAGATCGGAAATGGCTTGGGCTTGATCCATTTTCTCAGCTGATGGCTTGCTCTCAGCTCGAACCAGCTTACCATCTTTAGATTTAACAAGATTGCGGTCGTTGAGTTGCTTTTCCAGTGCTTGAAATAGCCCTTCTAGTTCCTCTGTGTTTGCTCTGGTTAAGCGACGAACTTTTAATGCTTTGGGCTCATTATCCATTAGAAGAACTACAGTTTTATTATTCGTGTCCACACCTTCAATGTTAGTAGCATCTATAACATGGCTTACATTATTTTCTTCACAAGCACTTGGTTCATCAGCGATTATGTCGGATTTCTCAACTACTTTGTCTCCTCGAGTTGGAGGCGTCAAGACTTCCTCTTTTTTCGGTAAGGACGATGTGTTTTCATTCTTATCAATTTCACGATTCACTACCTTTTCATCTTTTATATTAGTTTTGTCCAAATCCGATTCTTTGCATCGGCTCTGCGCTTTCTCTTTATTGTGTAAAGTTTTAGATTCTTTCATAGTCTCAGGCTCAGTACTGTCCGCCGATGGTTTTTGAAACTCCTTCAATTTATCTGATTCGTCAGGCTTAACATTGTGATTATGACAATCTTGCTCTGGTCTTAGCTTTGCAACCGCCTCCAACTTCTCGACTTTGTTAGATTTGCAGCTATGATTATCACTCAAATTTTCCATTTTTTTTTTTCTGACTCTACTTCTTTCTCTAATTTCTCGTCCTCATCGGATTTAACGTTATGATTGTGACTCTCCTTTTCCAACTTTTTAGTTGCATCTGTAAGCTGCTCAATTGGTTTTGAAAAGGGTTTGCCATCTTCTGTTGCTAAATCACATTCTATAAGTATTGTTTCATTTCTGGCACGTTCCTCCACCAATTGCTGTTCCAGTTGCTCTAATCGTCGCTTCAGGTCTTCAGTAGTTGACTCTGGCTCTGACTCTGACATAGGCCTCTTGAGCTCGCCCTCCTTGTTGACCAACATTTTGATGTTGATGCTAATATTAATAGGTTTGTCTGAATCCTCCATTTCACTAAAGTTTTGGGTATAGCGCACCAGCTCCTTACCCGTTTCGGAGTCAGTGCCAAGGTGACACAATGGCGAATGAATATTGTCGCTATGCGTATGTAGCTGCTCCTTGGCTTTCTCTTTTTCTCGCATGGCATCCAATAGCTTAAGACTGTTTTCACTTAACTGCTTCTCTAATGCAAGAACGCGCTGTTCCAATTGTGCCTCTGCTTGGCGCGAAGTGCTCGGCTTTTCATCATCAGCGTGGTCATGAGCATTAAGTCTGACTGTCCTCGATGCAACTTCGGAATCACTTGCACAGCGCTGCTTGTAGAATTTCTTGTACAATTTCCGCTCAAGGAATTGTAAACGATTTTCCAAATCGGCTCTCGATGGCAAATCAGAGAAACGACGAACCATTCTCTGTGTTTGCCACGGTTCGTAATTTCCCGATCTGTAGTAAGCGGTGTTTGCAGGTGCTTCCGATGTCTCATCGCCCATTGGCGTGGGTCGCTGTTGTAGTTGCAGTTGCATTTGTCGTTGTTGCTGTAAGTGCTTGCGCTGCGGATTTATTTCGCTGGGCTTCAGGTTATCTTCCCCCGGCGACTGGCCCTGCATTCTCCTTTGCAGCTCCTCAATGAGGGCCCGCTGCTGATGATGACCTGGATCGATGTGAATTTTATGATCCTCTGTTGGAGGCGGAGGAGCTTCAGGTATATGTGCCTCGATAGCTACATCTACATGCTGAGAAGACGTCTTAATGGTCTTAACGGACTCGGATATTTCATTTTTACTCGTGTCAAGCATCTCATTTTCCACTTTATCCTGGCAATGCAAGGCATCGTATCGACTTTCCAAATCCTCTGTTGACGGAGGTTCCTTTTTGATTGGTCGCTGCTCCTCAGCTGTATCCCCCATTTCTGCTATTACTTCTTGTTCGATACGGTCCAAGGCTGCACTCACAGTTTCATTTTGCGTCGGCAAATGGTTTTTACTACTCATACGTCTCTTAAGTGTTTCATATCGTTTCTCCAGATCCTCCATTGAGGGTGGCTCTGAGGCTCGCCGTTTGCTCAATTCCTTTCGTTGTGATTGGTCGCAGTGCGTTGGTTTTGACTTTTTGTCTGTTTCTGAGTTCGTAGTATTTTCAATTGCTTTGGGCAGCTCTTCGCTTTCCAAAATCTTATTAGCCCTCTTGTGTATGTCCGTTTTATTTGCTTCTAATTCAACAATTTCGTCGTTTTCTTTACTTATATTTTCTTTTTCTTTATCATCAAATGATTTCATCGTCTTGAAAGCGTTTTCTTCTTTTTCAAAAGCAGAAACTACTTTACTTTTGCCTGTTTTCCTTTCGCCTTCAGAATTTTGACTGTTACCTTTCTCGTTATCATTTGGTCCGACATTGCTTATACTAATTTGTTTTTCTAGGGCTTTAAAACGTTTTTCCAACTCTTCTGTAGAGGGTGGGGCTTTACGCCTTTCCAGATCGACCTCTTGACTATCTTCAGTTGTCTCAGGTGTTTTGATCTTATCACTTTCAACTTTTTTTTGACTTGACACTATTCCCTCTAAATCTTTTGTGGACTCTTTATTATCTCCTGCATTTTTGGCAGCATTTATGACGCCCGGACTGGCTACCTTATTTGTTTGCCCATCGCCTTTATCTATTTCATCATCAGGAGGCTCTTTTTTAGATATTACTGGATTATTGGTTTGTATGCTAATTTTTCGCTCGAGCGCATTAAATCGATCTTCAAGCTCTGCCGTTGATGGCAGCTTCTTAAGACGTTTTTGTTTTATTTCCAATTGACTCTCATTATCATTTGTGCCAGCACTTTTATCACTAATTTTATTCGCAGGTTGTGTAGTAGCATCTGATCTATGCAGATTGCCGGTCTTTTTGGAACCATTCGATTTTACTGGGGAACTGTCATTACGCTGCTCTTGGTTACACGTTAGATCTAATGGTGCTTTAGCATTCGTATCGTTGGAGCTCATTTGCTTCGATAAAGCATTAAACCGTAGTTCAAGATCAGCTGTTGAGGGAATTCTTTCTGGTTTTTCAAAGCAATCCACATCAATTTTCTGTTTTTCCGCACTGATCTGCTTTTCTAGTGATTTGTAACGCTCTTCCAGGGCGGCGGTAGTCGGTATGTGTTTGGGGGCTTCTGCTTGATCATTATATCTTTTCGTCTGATCCTGACTGAGACATCGCTCTAGTGCCAAAAAACGTTCCTCTAGCTCTATGGTCGAGGATCTAGTCAGAGTTTTGCGTCTCGGATCTCTGCGTTTGCGGCTGGCATTATTGAGGGTCGTAGGCAACTGCTGTGGCGGTGGCGTTGGTGATGGAGTTGGTGGTGGTGTGGCGATCTGCGATGCTATCGTCATGCTTAACGCCTCTTTGTAGTCATCCTTATTCTCGCCTGGAATGTTATCATCACGAATCAGCGCGAAGACGTTCAACCTATCTATAGAAAGTTCTTCTCTCTGTATTTTTCCCATATGCACCTCACTTTCGGATTTAAAATGTGACGTCTTTTCCTCATTACATGCAGGCCCTTCGCACTCACAATCATCTGACTCTTTTGCTCTTAAGGAGTAAGACAGTTCTAGCCTCTTGGGACGTTCTACGGTATTCACTCGTTCAAAATACTGATTGGTAACGCCATCATCATTAACATCGAATAGCGTGAAGGAGTTATCTACTGCCCTCAAATCCGTTTCAGGAACTTCTTCATGCGTACCCAGTGGCTTGATACATTCTGTTTCCGACTTAGATGTTTCCTTGACCGGCTTGAGCATGGGCAGGGAACTAATGCAGGTCGTGCTTAGATAATTGGCGATATCCGGCAACGGCGATAGCTGGCTAGTGCTAGTTATGCCCACAGAGGAATCTTTAATCTCCAAGGGTAATGGTTCCATTTTAGTGTATGCCAGATCACCAACAGCCTGAGTCCATTCGTTATCACGAGAATATCCAAATCTATCACATTCCGTAGCACTATCTTCTTCGTCGACCTTGGAGGCTGGCTCCTTTTCGTCCCCACTATCTGTACCCATTAGCATGAAAGGGATTTCTGCAGTACTGGGTGCCCAGGACTTGGGGCGTTTGCGCTCAAGGCTGGAGTCTTGTGAGTTTGATAGTCTTGTCATCGGCGGCTTTGGACTTAAATTTGCATTCAGATTAACCTTCGGCTTCTCTTTTAACTTGCGCGCCAGCTTAACCTTGCGTTTGGGACTCTGCTCTATTGACTTGGGATCATCATCGTCACACAGACTTGTATCTGTACTGGAACCTTCTGTGCCGTCGGCCTGATGATCTCCATCACTGTCTTCACTGTAAGAGGAGCTATCGCTCTTTCCCAATCGTGAGCGCAGCTTTTGTGACTTGCTGATATTTGCATCGCTTCCATCACGCCGCATGGACGCGCGATCGGCTTTGATTTCTTTCCAAGTCAAACTATCTCGCCGCTGTCGAGTGGCATCTGTGTCCCGCCACAGCAAAGTCTCTCCACGTCGCAGGTGTCTTTCTACCGTCACAGAACTTTTGCCATGAAGGACGGCAGGCAGTGAGGGCTTTCGAGCCGGTGGTATGGCTCCCAAAGGTGCTCCGATACGTTTTCCCTTATTTGTAAGAATGGCTGGGCGACCTTGAAGTAATTGATTCACTACGACTGAAGCCTGGACATTGCCCGATGGCGTTTGCTTAGCAGCTGTGGCTGTGGAACAGGCGGTGGTCAGTATGACATGCGCCTGTTTTTGACGTTCGCGTAATCGATCATATTGCTTCTTGAGCAAGGAGATGTCCAATGCTAAACGATCCTTTTGATCCGTCTTTCCTGTTCCAGTAGCTCCCCCCTCCAACGACGACTCCCACGGAACCACGTCTACCCCAGTTCAAGCCCCACATTGTGGCGACAGCCATACGGGACTCATCATCCGAGTGCGTATCGTCCTCATCAAAGTACAATCTGTAAAGACAATAAATCGCTATATTTTTTTGAGTTTAAAAAAAAATGTTTCATGCATACTGCAATCCCTGTTTGGATCCCAGCGGAGCAATATGGTATAGATGCTTATCCCTCAGCTGCTTGATATCAGTAATCGGCCCCAGTTGCACGACCTTCTCGATGAGACCATTAGAGTCAATGAGATGTCCGTTGAGCAGTTCATTTGAAAACGAACCCATCTTTCCATAAAACTCGTCTGCAGTGCGTGCATTTAAAACTCGTCTGTAATATCGAAAAGTAGTGAGTAGAATTTATATTTGACAATTTAGATTATTATCTGCATATATATAAATACTGTGTATATCTGTTTTAAGTATGCAATAACTATTATTCAACAAACTCATAATATTGTTGTTGTTGTTACACAAATTAAACCCGTTATTAATTAGATTTGTAGTGCTAACATATTCTACACACTTAGCCATCACATTTACAGATGCTTGGGCTTGTGGACAGGTATTTCGTACTCGAATATAAGCTTTTAACACTCACAAATTGCATTTGACGAAATGAAAGTGTCAGAACGCTACAGTCGAGTGTGTTCGACTCTGAGATACTCGCTGCCCATTATCATTAAAAGCAAAACAGTACTGTATTATTCTACAAATATTCCAAATTAATAATTTGAAAATACTAAAATATTTCGAAGGCCTTAATAGGTATATCGATTTGCGGGGCGGAAGTAGGCATGGTAAAAATTTAAAGCAAACTTAATATGATGCGCCCTCCTTCTACCTAATGGGTGGCGGATATAAAAAGTTTAGGTAAATGGCGGCAGCCTTGCGACCGTCTTGACCCAAATTTTGCCTGCATGGTACTTCAAAAGAGACGACTAAGCTTTCACCCCTGAATTACATATAAAAAGAATATACGTAGGCGTATATGTATGTATTTTACAACTACTCACTCTTCGAGGAGACTCCAGAGAACGAGGGCCGTACGCAATAGTACGTCGCTGCCCTCAATGAGCACTAAATCCCATACGCGAAGAACACAGGACATGGGTAGGCAGGTGCAAAACATGGTGAGGAACCACTGCATAGTAAAAACATTAGTGAGTGGTGGCTCATAGGCATTCTCCACGGGACCCTGCAGTCGTTGCAGATGCTTAGCCAAGCGAGGCAGTTTCGTTTGCATCAGCTCACGAAAGACACTCATGTCTGCCTGTAGGCCACCCATAGAACCATAGAAATAGCCCGTCGGCAGCACACCCTCGACCAAATAGATCATGACCTTCATTGACTCTTCTTCTTCCTTGTCCATGACCTGGAGTATAAGTGCACCTAACATGTTGAAGCCCTGTAAGTTAATGTTTAACATAAGTCGGAAACATAAATTCCAGTCTGATTCAGGAAACACACCTGGCAATAGCCCACTTCAGGATTATAGCGAGCATAGCCGAGTAGAATTCGCTTGAGCTTTGCTTGATTAATGGAGCCGGCAGGTCCCGTGCACAAATTAGACCCTGTACGATGCAGATCCTAACAGAAAGCAGGGAGAGAAAGGATATGTTTTACAACGCATTGCCTCCTCGCAGTAACTAAGTGAGTTAGCTTACCTTGACGATCTGAATGCCTAGTTCTTCGTCATCCTCCCGCCATTCCTCGCAGAAGCACTTCTCCCGCTGCTGCGTCCAGTCCACGTTCTTGGAACTTAGATACTTGTCTGCCAGCGACAGCCACAGCTGTGGGGCACAGTGTTAGTAATCTAAATGAAATTATCGCTCCCTACATCTCTTCTGATTTACTACAATACCTTTCGTCGGAATTCTGGCGGAGTACCGCCGGGCAATCGTGCCACCAATTTCATGGCATGTAGCCATTGATTATAATCCGAAACATCATCATCTGCTGCGGCATCAGCGGTGTCAACAGAGGAGGAGGTTATCATATTGTTGTTGTTGCGACCAAGCTCCTTCCTTTGGGTGCCGCTGGTCTGAAGGTTGTTGTTGTTGCTAATGTTGATGCTGATGTCCGTGGTGGCTGTGAGGGCGTTGATGGCTTTGGTGCCGCTAGTGGCGATGATGGTGCTGCCACTCGTCGTGCTAGTGCTATTGGTGCAAGAAGTTACGCTGACTTTCGGTGGCGGTGGTGAAAGACTGAAGCGCATTTTAGGCTGGGCATCGTCTGCAAAAGTTGGGAAGCAAATTGAAATATTAAAGTAGATCGAATTCTGCATCAAATAGTCATTTGTGTATTGTATATTGTGCGAATTAAAATGTAGACAGTCGTATATAGAATAAGTGTTTCATTTTTTTTGGGGAACTTCCATCTTGACTCGACTTACAATATCCGTGCAGTATGCAAACTTTACCCAAGTTAATTTTTATTTAAATGTAACGATTAATAAAGTTAGATTTAGTTCGTTTTTAAGCAGGACGCACAAAAGAGAAGAAGAAAATAAAAATAATATATATCATATATATATATATATATATATATAGAGAGAGAGAGAAAAAGAGAATATCAGTATATATATGTAGTAAACACTTGATCAATTTAATTGTTTCGCCTTAGGGCAATGAAAAGGAAATGTTAATAATGAGCTACAACGAGTGCTTCAAAGGAAACCGAATAGAGAACGAAAACATGCAGCTTGGAGTTAAACATTGTGCTACATTGCAATGAACTTTGCTACAACGTTAGACGCCAAAGTGCTTAAGACACTTTGGCATGGGTGGCATGCAACGGTGACATGGTGGCATGAACACATGTGGCATGGCAGCATGGAAGCATGATGGAGCTTTTGTTGACTTTTGACGGGCTGTATGTGAAATTGACCATGAGATTTCTAAGTATACGAGTATCAGTTGGGGCAGATCAAGCACAGCGTCTCGGGGAAGAGCAAGCTGACGAGTTTTCTGTTGATGCTTAAACATGACTAACGAGGTGTACACTTAACATATCCTCGTTGTTCATCAGCTTCGGTATACACATAGTATTTTATGTATTTATAGTAGATGTATGCGTCACATAATACTACGTTGACATTCTGAAATGAAAAATAAATTCACTTCAGTTGCTCTTATCTGCGTCGTGGTGCGCATAAATCTTTACTTCTTAGACTTTCTTCTTTGTTGGTGCTTGTTTATATTCCATACAGACTTACACATTTAAGTATGTAAGTGTATAACGACACAACAAGCAGTATGAGAAGGGAAACTTTACTGTTCTTTGCATTAATGGAGCTAAATATTTACGCTTAAATTAGATAGACAATATATGAGCAGTTGTCATTTCATTTGAAGAACCCATATTCGTTGTCTTCTAACCTATACCCGAAAATATTGTGGCCTTCACCTTATGACTGATAATTTAATTGGAAGCCGCCTATGTTAAAGATGCATATTGTTTGCATTAAATAATTTTTCTTTTTCGAAACGTGATCCGAATTTGAAATCCGTAGTATAAGGATGAATATGGAAATAATATTATACATCGACATATGATTTAAATACATTATTTTTATGCTTTTCTAAATACATAATAAAAGAAAATTACTGGTGTGAAAGTAAATAAACAATAAGTGCAAAAAGAATTAATTGAAGTGTGCTCAAAGAGGAGGCAAAGCGAATGTTCACCGGATATTTGTCAGTCCTAAAATGGAGTCTTGGGGACACCCTTAAAGCTGTGTGTTTCAAGCGATACCATACACATACACTCAAAATATATATGGAGAGACTGATGCAAGTCAGAACCCATCACTTAGTTATTCTGCGTTCCGCCTGAGATTGCCAAAATGAATGCGAAAATAAAACACACAAAATCATTAAATATGATGGCCAGCAAACAACTGGGAAATTGCTAATGAATTACTAATTGCATAAACACTTATGTATGTTAGGGTCCTTAAACGCTAAGATACTCAATTTAATCAGAGCCCATAAAACATTTGCATATTTATTTGTATACCCAATAGGCTAGCGCGCTATCGTAGTTTTGGATGAACTTGATAATTATGTGCAGTTGTAATGCGGCTGGAGAGATAAATATAAATATGATAACATCTTTTTATTGTTGCGAAGCGAAATAATTTTTATTTTACAATGAGTGTCAAGATTAAAAATATGAATATATATTGTGTATGTATATGAATGAGAATGCATGGCGATGCTACTCCACGTATTTTGAATGAACTATTCATTGCTTGTCATTGTTTCTGTACTCATCTAATGGGCTTGGTATGTGTATGTACATGATGGAATAGCTCATACTAAGCACTTGTGCGGCAAGCGAAAAAAAAAGGAAGAGCATCACAGGAATGGCAGCTACCAAAAGCAGCACGTAGAAGTCCAGAACAAACTCGAATCCTTTACGACTTTGCGTGAGCCTGTGTGTATGTTTGTGGCTCAGCGTAATGTTATCTATAGCAATGCTAGTTAAGGATATTCTTTCCTTTCTCTTACTTCGACTACTTCGTACACAAGGAAATCCGTCGATACTCTTGTGCCAATGGACCAGCACGTTTTATATAATTGGCATCAATTGAAGTTGTCTTTAAAGTAAAGATGTTACTTAAGTGAAAGTCTATTTACGATGTGAACTATTTGCTTGTTATGCATTTCGAATGGAACACTGGGATCTACACTATTCTTCGGTTTAAAAATGTAATGATACATTTGAATTTTAATTTCGGTGTTTACAATATAAATAATTTCTTCTTTTTTAGTACTAAATATATATTTATAAAGTTAAGTTAACAAATAAAGTCCGTTAAGTAACTCTGATGGGGCAGCCGCTAATTGAGGAAAGTTCGATTAAAGTCGCCCCCTTGCAGAATATTAATCATTTCCAAATATTCTCAAGTCTTTTTTGTAAATTGCTTAAAGCCAATCAATTTACGCACAGTTGCGACCTGTCAATTTCAATAAGCTTCACATTCAAGTTAAGCTTCGTCCCTAAATTAAAGGAAATGTACAAGTACGGGTATATACTATATTTAGTATACAGAAACCTCGACGCACAGCTTTACGTTCGTTTTGTATATAAAAATACGAGAAAATGCAGAATATCGTTGGTTTTTATTGTTTGGGAGTGCAAGTAAACATAAAAGAAAGGAACAGCGTTTCGAACAGTAAATGAAAATAAGCAACGTTGCTTTGGATTCTGACTGAAAATTTTATTAAATTAGTTTATCTAGATTCTTGGAATTTATTAGACCATATTCTTAGATCATTTTTATTTTAGAAATACCTTATTATATATGGGAGGGTCAAATGAATCAAGTCTAAAATCACAAACATCTCTGTTTCTGTGTGTGTGTGTGCTGGAGCATGCGTATGTTCAAAACGTGGGCGTTTTATTTAAAATCTGCAATTGACAGACGCCGTCATGATGAAGTATCCAAAATAAGACCAAAATGCAAAAAAAAATTGCAAATATTGAAATTTCTAATTAAATGTTGTACATATGTGTATAGTATATGTACTTATATACGTGTTAAGCTGGTCCCGTCCAAAATAGAAAAAAGGTCTAACGGAGGCCAGGATTAAAGCTAAAACGAATAGCCAACATAATAATAGAAATAATGCAAATTTATGCCAGAAGGCTAGGAGTATATCTGTCGCCTCTGAAGCTTGCTTGCCATATTTACAAATATATAAAAAATGCAAATGTTAATTACAATTACAAGCGACCCCAGATTAGAACTGTGTGCCTTATGCATGAACAATGGCTGGTTGCGCGTGTTTATAGATGTGTGCGAGTTTGGGTGCCACTGAGTGTGAAGGAGACCTGTTTCGAATGAACGAACGAATTCGGATGAACGCGGCTATGGGTTCAATATTTTTTGGCGTAAGCGTTGAATGAATTAGCATATAGAATTTCATTATGAAATTTACCTTGTTGTTGTTTGATTAGTACACACGTTATTATTGTTGTTGCAGTTTTAAGAGCAATTAGAGAAAGAGCGTTAGGAAGAAGAAGAGATAGATATATTTAAAAAAACAGAGACAGCAATAAATGCGGATAATGAAAACATCAACTTTGATGACACACACAAAATGAAGCAAATGCTTAATACTTTGCTTTCCACTCGAATCCAGGCGCGCTAAAATTTGTTTGGGAACACGAGATATTAACAAGAATGTGTATGTATGTATGTATGTTGGTGGTGATATTGACTTGTTCTCTGCATAATATTTTAATGTATATTTATGTAAGTTTAGTTTATCTGTCGGCTCTTGAATAAGTTTGATGATCTTTGGTATATTTACCCATGTTAAGTAAACGTGCGCTGCTTGTTATGCTACGATTTCTGCGACTGCCTTTAGAAGCACCTCATTTAACTATGCGAGTACTAGTGGTAGTTGTTGTTGTTGTTGTTGTAGTGGTTGGTGGATTCCGAACTGATTATTCGTTTTTGTTTTACATTTTTGCGTTGTTTGTATCAGCTAAATGTACTAGTGGTAGTAGTTGTAGTTTTTGTTGATGTTATTTAACCTATTGCATTGTTTACACAAAATATATACAGAATATATACAGAAATACATAAGTATATGAGTTTACCATAAACATATTCTCTCCCTCCTCTCTCTCTCTCTCTCTCTCTCTCTCTCTCTTTTGTCATTCTACTCATTCAAGATGCTGATGCTATATGAGTTATGTAACGAGTTTGCGACTACTGCTCGGGGATAATGCAGAACACATATTTAAACAAACCCTCATGCTCCCATATACTATATTCTAGCACTACACGTACATAAAAATAGGCGCAAACAACAGCTTGATAAATGTCATTGTAGAATTTTTTGTGTTCGTTCTGTTCGTTATGTTTTGTTCCGTTTCATTCTTACTGCCAACAAAACAGCATACGAAAATAACACAACATTGGGCGACATGGGCGACCCACAAACAGCTGAACAGCTGAAACCTTGACAGCAGCTAGAGCTCAGCCAATGAGTAGTAGTAGTTTCATAGTTGGCTCGATGGATTGGGATTAGGTAAGAAAGCGAGACTCGCATTTGCTTTGCGATTGTGTGACTTTTCACTGAGGTTCATCGATTCTTTAACTTGCCAGAATCTTGACCCACTTTTTTTGTTGGCCAAGCCAAAAAAACGACAAGCACAACCGAGAGTGTAGAAATAAATACCAAATAGAAAAATATCAAAGACCTTGCACTCAAATCCGTTGTTGCAACTGTATGCAACTCTTTCGAGAGCTACAACAACAATCGAAATAAACTAAACCACCAACCAACTGATAAGGTAAGTAGAGAGCAGGCAAATATAATGCTTGTTTGGAATATCAAATTATTATGAAAGCAGTTTAATTGTTATTTACTTGAAATCCTTGTCTGTTAAAGTTACGCAACAACTGCAGAATATGAAAGGCATTTTACAGTTAGCCTGAAACTTACTTAACTCGTGACTCTTTGTTAACTGAGCTAATCAACAATTTTTTATAGAATCATGTGTGCGTACGACGTGAGTCACAAGCAATCGAATGCGTGCCCTCTCTATCTCTCTTGTCTCTGTATATGTGTACATAGGCTACTCATACAGAGCCATGTGCCCGAGTATGTGCGTGTATAATATATATATAAAAATATAACAAAGATATTTTTAAATGCGCTACAGGAAATCGTCAACCAATACAGCTCGACCTCGACCACAAGAACGTCAGTTATTCGAATTAGTGTTGTAGGCGTTGCATACTTTTGGGCGCAGTAGTAAAACACAGCAACAAATATGTAGCTACAGTTGTATTATTTTTGCACTTGTATTGATCACATTTTCCTCTTCAGTTAAGTAGTACAATAATTTGCACACATCGAAGAAAAACTACACGGATTTTATAGGTGCGATTAGCATTTTGCTGCATTACTTTTTAGAATTCATATACACAATTATGATATAAGAGAAAGCAAAGCTTGTGTTTGCACGTGTACGTGCTGAAGCCCGACCCCGTCGCTGTTGTCGACGTAACAGCGCGTTATATGGCCCGCGAATATCAAGGGTAATGTTGAGCAGCCACACAAAACACGCCCACACAATGACGACGACGACAACGACGATGCGAACAACTGACAGGCGACTGAGGCAGCAGGCGCAGAGATATAAAACCATAGATAAATGTGGCAAATACTTGCGGAGGCCAAGCAGGAGCAGCGCCATCTACACGTGCAAGCATACTACCGAATACAACGATACATACACACTAAAAATGAGTGAGTGAGTGTCTGTGTGTGTGTGCGTGTGTGAGTGTGTTTGTTTGTGTGAGTGTGCACGTCACGTCAGACAATCTCAAAGCATCGCGATGCAACGGTCAGTGAGTTGTTTTCATGTTCACTCGCCTGGCATTGTGTCGTCATCCACCCCCAGCGTGGACACTCACTACAGCACTCCTCTACACACCCACACTGATGTGTAGGTTTACCTGCTCACTAAAGCACGCACACACACGCATGCACATAGAAAAACGAACACACACACAGAGAGAGGTGGCAGGCAGGCAGTCCATTCAATAAACTGAGCGAACTCACACACATACATGCACGTTCCGTGAACTGAATTTCCTTCAGTATTCAGCTTTCAGCTTTCTGTTTTCCGCACTAACGACGCACACAGTTGAGAGTTCCGCACTTAACTGATTTGCTCTGCGGCACACTTTGCTCTGTCAACCCGGAGACCCAAAGCTGCAATGCCAGCAGTACGTCATGCGCACAATCGCACCGTGTCAGCTGATTACACTGCACCAAAAGCATTGTACTTACTTCTCTTCACAACGAACAGAGCAGTGACAAATTCACACAGTACTTCTTGATGTCGTCGCTGTCGATCTCTCGCAATAAGCACACGCTCTAGCATATAACCCATCGTCAATATCTCGATTTTGAGCATGGCAGACACATCGATCAGCTGTCGTATATTGAGTTTTTCCAGAACCCTTCGATTTCCCGTCAAGCCGCTAGCCATCCTACAAAGCGACACCTTTCCACACGATCTTGTGGTGGCAGTCCTCTGATCGCGACAATGTCGAAGACGTCTCGCCTGCTGCTCCTGTTTGCCGTAAATGTCGCACAACAATGTAGTGAGCATGGCTTTGGTCGCACTGTGGCAGCAGTTGTGTTTATTCTTATCAACTTCTTATGGTAATTGGAAAGCTCACCTCATTTCGAAGCCTTGTTGATTGCCGTTGGGTTGATTGATAATATTGCGCTCTGTTTGTACTGTTAGTTGATACAACAGTTCTTTGTAGGTTTTCTTCAATTTGTTAACATTTTATGGAAAAACTTAAACTGAATAAGATTAGCATAATAAATATAGACACGCTTGCTCCAATTAAATTCAATTTCCAAGCTTTTGAAAATAATTTCAACTCACAGTAGATTCGCTAAGGCACAGACATTGCCGATCTAACAGTCTTTCTAAATCAATAAAACGCTTTTCTCTATTTGCATTTAATCTAATTTTTTCGTGGGGTAATATGAGCACAACTCAGTGTAAAACTTCAAAATATTGCCAAAAGGAATTTTGTGACTTTTGACGTTGCATTCATTGCAAGATGCTGACAAATAAGATCCAAATAGCAATCGTCCAATTCCGAGTCTCAGTAGTATGTACTATCCATATGCGTATTCAAAGAGAAATTGCGATACATGCCAAATCGAACCACATCGTTCGAGAATCTTTGTGAGAGGGGAAAGAATCTCGTTGGGATAGTGTAGGCATTTGGTGCATAATAACCATATTCGGAGTTGCAAGTTCGATACATGGTGTTCCTGTCTGTTTCCACGCCATATCCCTTGAAGTTATCTAAAGATCGAGGGTAGAGTGATACAAAATGGAAAATAAATGTAAATACTACTTACAGGGACACTTGATGTCCTCGCGTTTATGCAACTTCTCGTAGAGCTTAGCCGTCTCAACAACGGGCTTACGCTTAATAAATTTTAAGAATTCAACCTCTGGATTGAAGGTCTCCAAATCATCGCAGTAGTGTTCACACATTTTAATAGAAATCTTTGCAACTATTTTAATGAATAAAAAAGATTTGTAATTTTTGCTCTACGGTTGCTTCTGCTAACTTGTTTCCTGTGTACAGGGAACTGGTGTCTATCGAACAAACTGCTCGAACAACAGTCAAAGGTTGCTAAGTTCCACGATGCGACTATTCAAAATTGACATACCCAGGGCGCCATTTGTAAACAAGTGTCTCCTGCAAATAAGACATGCGCACTGAGTATCTGACTGTCATTTTTTGGCATTTGGAGATTGGCATTTGAACAACCCTTCAAGAGGGAAAAATACATATGTATGTACATAGTTGTTGGAAAAGGAAAAGAAAAAGGAAAGGTTGGTCTGTCGTTGAAAGATCGAAATGTATAACTTGTCAAATGTGCTTAACTTTATTATCTGCATGGCGAGCTTCAGCCAATCTTTTGATGGCACCTTGGCTGTAAAACGGGGCCCTCATCATCCACGGGGCGAAACTCGACGTGTGGATCAGCATTTGACGCACGAGGAGCAGTGAGTTTCAATATTGAGTTGGGAAAAACACAACAACTTATTGACAGATATCATTGTTTAGTCGCATCGACGATGATCTAAAGGACATGGGCATACAGGCCAACCTCGATGATATGAGTGAAGAGGAGAAGATATTCTATATGTTTAAGGTACAAGTATAAGGCATTTCATTCAATGCAGTGGGTGGATAGTAATTCTTGATATCCACGCAGGCCCACGATAATGACAACAACAATGCTCTTGATGGACTAGAGATGATTCAATCGGCCATGCATCATAACTACGAGTACTTCAAGAACAGCGATCGCAATGACTATTTGCAGAATGCCAACGACGAGTTGGATCACTTTATAGGTAAGATATATACGCAATATGTCATACACACACATATATTCACGATTCCCGATTCCCGATTTGATAGAGGCCATTGATAAGTTTCTATTGATTGCCGATGAGAACAACGATGGACTGTTGCATTATCCAGAGTTCGTGAAGGCCGTAACTGAGGGCAAGGAACAACTGGAGAGGAACATGTTGCGATAAACGTGTTGAGATGCGACACAATTAGCAATTGAACAATAACAGACTAATAGATATACTAAAATAATAGATATACTAAATTAGTTAAATTGTAGAATAACACATATATTCATGTATTTCCATGTTGAGCCATTGAGACTGTATGTATATACTAGACAAATTCACTCCCAGTGCACAACAAGACAGCCAAGCCTCAAGCTTAAAAAATACATACTATTTTTAATTTGTACTACATTATATACCACTAACGATATGTGTATATATCGTATCAATAGCTAACAGCGGGTGGAGCTAGTTATAAAAGCCCATCACATGATTGCGTGGTGTTGCAGCTGGCTCCTCGAAAGCCGTCGTAGGCGGCACGTTCCATCAGCAAGATCAGATCAGTGTATCGCGGCTTCTCCACGGGTGCTCTGCAAATGAACATTCGCAAAACCACAAGACATTGGAATCAGTGCGAGTGTGTTGAAAGTGCATTTGCTTTTGATTAACTCACCCCTCAAACATTTCAATGGCGCCCAGCAGAGCACGGCCCGCTTTGGCATACTCATAGGCAGCATTGGGACAGGCGCAGGCAGCAGCGAAGAGACAGTCATCTTGGCCAGCTCCCTGGGCAGCCAGAAAACCCATTATAAGATAATCGTCACCTGACGTGAGGCCCAATCCATAGGAGCCATTGAGGCGTGCTGCAGACCTTGCGTATCCGTGGCCGTAGCTGCTCCAGTGTCCCGCGCCCAGAAGACCAGCCGAAAAGATCAGCACCTTGAGCAGTACGATGATCAGCAAATTGGTGAGATTCAGGCTGAGCACCTGCAAGGAAATAACTGACACATGCAGTAATCGTGTCTCGCTCGCCAGGTACAAACTATGCACGCACTTGACTGTTGCCCGCAGAGCGGTGGAGCAGCTCCTTGGCCACCTGAACAACCACATGGCCTGCTGGGCTAGCAAACAGGCCCTGAGCACTCCTCAGCCACGTGAGTGGACGCAGCACACTCACGCTCTGGGTGTCATTTGCCACACTCTCCTCCATCCCTTGCACCTGCAGTTGCACACTTGCTGCCACACTGAGGCAGCACATTATGGCCAGCGAAGTCAGTAGCAGCCACACTCTTCTTGTACGATTCCACTTGATGTGCATTTTGTTATTAGTATTTGTTTTCTTTGCCTTTGGTTAAGGATCGCGTGCTCGTTGTTGTCACCGTCGCGCACAGACTGGTCTCAAACATGGTGAGTGTTGGGTTTTTTATCTGCCTCGCACATCTGTCATTCAAAAACGGTTCCGCATATTCAGGTAATGCAGACTGCAGGCCACGATGAAGACCAAGACCAAGACCCAGACATTGCATGTTTTGCCTCGCTGCACAATAAAACAAGTGAGAAAGCTACAGTCGAGTGTACTCGACTGTAAGATACCCGCTACCCATTTTAAATAAAAACAATATATTTTGCGGCATTATTCTCAAAATATATCAAATATACTACAAAAATACTAAAATTATACCAACTGGTATATCGGTGTAATAACGCATTCAAAATAAACCATAGACGGCGCAATCTACCAGATTGTCAACCAAAGCAACTTATACCCCTAGAAAGTAGGCGTTTTTGCCCATACAAAAGTATTTCTTTAATAACTTTCAAAATTTTTATCTGATCGCAACCAAATTCTCAGAAATCATAACTACTACAGTTATTGTTGTATATACCAAAATTCGAAACTCTAGCTTTAAAATTACGCTTGTTATTCGATTTTTTTGATTTGCGGGGGCGGAAGGGGGCGTGGCAAAAATTTGAAACAAACTTGATCTGCGTGCAAACATAATAAATGCTGTCGAAAAAAAATTATAGCTCTATCTCTTATAGTCTCTGAGATCTAGGTGTTCATACGGACAGACGGACAGACACACAGACGGACAGACGGACATGGCTAGATCGTCTCGGCTGTTGACGCTGATCAAGAATATATATACTTTGTAGGGTCGGAGATGCCTCCTTCTACCTGTTACATACATTTCCTGTCGGCACAAAGTTATAATACCCTTCTACCCTATGGGTAGCGGGTATAAAGAGAGAACGAAGTTGGCAAGAAACATTCGAAGAAACATTATCGAAGCAACGAGAGTGTTTCCTGATGTCACTACCCTTAAATTGGCGGACATTTTTCCACACCGGAGATTTGCCTACCTGGCTCTCGTCCCCCTCTCTATCTCTCTCCTTTCGCTTTCTGCAAAAATAACTCAGGTAGACGCACGCGAAATTGTGCATGGAGAATAGGCTATGATTAAGTAAAAGTACTGTGGCTTTTGTATCAATCATCAACGCATTTATTGTTACTTGTATTTTAGTTTTTGGTTTGCAGTATCCGTTGGAATAGTTGAAAGTACATATTTTATTAGTTTATTATGTGTATATAACATATGTATATTTTGTCAATAAATGGTTATAATACAAATACAAATGTTTTATGTATCCGTCATTTCCAATAAATGTTCAGAAATTTTTGCAATTACAAACAACATACAAGTACATATTCCATAAGTACGTGTGGTATTAAGGTGTATATGTATATACGATTAGAAATATTTATCCTTTTTGTTTTTGTTTTTGCTTCGCCTTTCACATTAATACGAGTATTGATTTGGTTAATTTTTGTTTGATATTGCATTGATGTTGTTTTGTTTTGTAATGTATCTTATGCTTGTTTTTGTTTAGAGTATTTTTTGTTGGTTTTCTGTTTCAGCATTGTGTACTTCATTATTCAGAACGGTTAAATTCCGAAGATGGGCAAGATACGTAATGAGTATATGTGGATGTGTATGCGTGCTCGTCCATAAATTGTTATATATGGATGTGTACTATGTGTAACATATATATTCTTCTTTTTCTTCTTCTTCGACGAACTTCAATATAAATTATTGTTTTCAAAACAGTTTCATATGTACGATTTAAATGATAATGTCTTGGGGTTACAATGAGTACATGTAGCCAAAGATGAGTATTCAAAAAGTGTATATGAGTAAGTAATATGTTTGATAGGTCTTTAGGTCTAGTTCATAACAATCTGAATAAATCATGTTTTTTGTAATATTTTTATGTTTATTCAATTAGTAGAAATTCCGAAAATTGATAGACAGATTAAAACACTACTAAAGTTGAAAGTATTAGAAAATATGAATAGAAAGTTATCGAGCATTGCATATGTATATTTGAAAACGCTTACAATTTATTGATTAAAATATCTCTATTGCACGAGTTGTATATTTTTAACTAAATAATATATATCTTTTAAAATACACTTTAAAAGTTGTTGTAGTACTTACAACCCAATCAAAAGATGATTCAACTATATTCTCGACATGTAACAACAAAAATTGTCTACTTGTAAATATTTAACTATTGTTAAAAATAATGCTAAAACATGTGCGTGACAAAATAAATAACACATGTATTGCTAAAAATAATCATTTGTGTTAATACTTTAATAAGCTTCTCCAAAACGAGTGTCTATAGTATCTTCGTTGTTGCTCTCAACATCCATGAGTGAGTACTTTACTTCAGCTGTATGCGTATATGCAATGTTGAAAATGTGCTTGGTTCCTAAACCCCCATATATTTGTAGTACATTATAATATATGAATGCACATAGTTGCACACAAAATGGAATCATTATAATTGTGATTTCTTTGTTCGCCTTCTGTTCATAAAACTTAATATAACATTGCTTCACTCGAAGTGGGGGTAATGTCTAGGTCGGTAGTAAGTAGTCTCTCTGTATTGACATTTTCCATATACACCTACATATATGTATGTAAGTTTATGTGTAGGTCTGTGGGTTTAAGCATTAACTACTAATACGTACCTAAATACAATAATAATAATATTTGTGGGCGTATAATAAACATTAAACTTGTGTAATTAGCTTCTGCTTTGACTTTATGCCTTTGCATGTAACATTTGCTGATAGTTAACATATATGAATTTCAATAACCATTATTTGCTTTATAAACATTGAGTGTATTTGCATTGTTATCCCATCTATATTTTTATACTTCACACATATTGTCTTTTATTAAAGCACACGAATTTCACGAAATTCATATGTGCCCTTTAGTAGTTTTATAAGTATTTAAGATTCATATCTCGTATTTTTGCCAATTCATTTGCAACAAGTTAATCCGTAAATGTTATTCGAAATAGGTTTTTAATAGCAAGTTAACATATAATATACGCTTGGGAATATGTGTTCTTATTTAGCAACATTTAAATTACCATTAAGGTTTTAATAATTTAATATTTCTTTCGTTCATTTGCCTGAACGATATTTGCCTCAATAATATATATGTAAGGTATTGTTCGCTTCAAATAGAAAAGGTTTGAAAACGTTTTCAAGTATCTCTAATATCCTCTCATTATCGTGCTGCAAAACCAGTCAAATCATCATCGAAGTCCCGCATTCTTGAGGGATTCATATATGTTTTCGTCATTATTATCATTGTTATTGTTTTTGCTTTGGTGGTTATACTTATACATCATTTATGTAGTGTAGAGTTTTCATTTCAATATATTTTTAGTATGTTGTAAGTTTTTCTTGTATTCATTGTATAGCAAATGATAAGTAACTGCATATTCATACTTATATGTAATATTGATTAATAACAAGAAATATTGTATATCAGCATTGAAAGTGAAAATAATAGTAACTCAATGAAGAACTTGATACAGATGCGGTGAAGTTCGAATGCATGTGTATGTATGTGTGCATACTTTCCTGTGTATGCGTTTTGGTGCATGTGAGTGTATGGTATGATTTGGATTCTTATGAAACCAGGAAACTTCGGAGGCAGAAACAAGACAGATTTTCCATAGTTCGAGTGTAGAATGATTATTTCTATGAGTGTGTGTGTGTGTGTGTGTGGGTGTCAAATTGAACTTATTTCAAATCCAATTCATCATCATCGTCGGGCTTGCTGTTCCATCGTTTGCTGCCGGAGTTGGTGCTCGCAATGCTACCTGAGTCGCTGTAGTCGCTAAATGCTGCATTCTGTATGCCCTCGTATATCTTATAGGAGTTGGATGAGGCACCAACGCCGCTTGAGCTCATGCTCATGCTCTTGGCAGCCCCAAAGCGATCGCTCTTGTAATTCGAGGGTGGACCCCCAAAGATCATGTCCGCATCGGAGATTGAGCCACCGGCTCGGGTATATTTTCCGTTGCCTGAGGACGAGGCCGTTATCGAAGACGATGACTTATTTTCACCGAATATGATGTCCAAGTCGGACTGCTTGGAAGCTATAAATACAATTAGAAATAATTAGAAACACATTTGAACGTGAACAATCTCCAAACTCCAGATGCACATCTATTTTGCTCGGGTGCAGTTGAGAGCCAATTTCAGCGCGTTTCTATTTAGCACTACTCGGACCAATTGGTTACATAGTACACAGTGATATTAGATGATAGTTATTGCGAGAAATGAGCGTTATCAAAAATATGCGACAATCAGTAGTTATGAGCTATGAATCTCAATCATGAGAGCGAGTGAATAATGTGAATGACAATAGTATGGATGGGCATGCAAAACTCAAAATTGAAACACATGAATTAATAAATGAATTGAAAAAGACACACGATTTTCTTAAGTTTGATTATTTTCTGCATTGGGCCTGTCTACTTTGAATTGTGTAAACTTTTTGATAACTCTGCATTTAGATTCTTGCACTTTATTTCACAGGGCCACACACCACTCATGATAAAATGATAAAAGAAAGTTGCAAAAACATATATCGAATTTTGAACTACGTAAGCTTCTGAGATAATATATATTTGTAGATACGAGTTACGAGTTGTTTTGTGTCTATTGTAGACGTGCGTGCCAAGAAAGCCAAAAATGAACTGAGATTGCGGTGCGCTCTAGCGAGATTGTACTGTACGGTAGGTAGTTCCTGTTGTGTATCAATGTTGTATCGAGTTGGACGTGTGTGTGTTCGTGAGAGTTCGTGCGTGCAGGCAAGCGAATAGCAGCACTCGGGAGTGACGAACTTACAAATTGTTTTGCGGCGCACACGTTGTATACGTATTATTTGGCTTACACTTTGAGAGTTGGCTATCAAAGAAGAGAATCAATTGAACAAAACAATAGATGGCACCTAATTTACTTTGGCTATGCTTTGACACGCTGCTGCCTACTTGGCTAAGTTTAAGTTTGTTAGCTTCTTATCGATTTTCGAATTCGCTTCTTCTATGCATATGAAGTACTTTTCTTACTTGGTCGTTGCTAAACTTCTTTAGTTAATACGATCTACACGTCAATATTGTAGGATTATTTGAATAAATATAAGCGCGTCGATTATACTATGACATTATACGGGATTAGTTAAATATTGATTAGTTGCGTTTCGATATTAATGATACTGATGCTATAATGATATTGGTTGATATTTTTACTGATACTGATGCTGATGCTGATACTGATGCTGATGCTTATATGGAACTCAATGATTTGGAGATGAGAAGTTGATTATGTCTTGCGCAACGTTAAGCTAACTAGCAGCACGCCCACCGCCAAATAATTACCGTTGCTCTCGGGCGGGAGTAAGAGGGCCGGGTGTATGAGGGCAAATCACTGGGATTGTTGTAGCCGGCCTGAGATGCCAACGAATTCGAATCGTAGCCGGAGGTGTCGCCCGGCAGAGCAGCTGTGGTCACAGCAGCGGGCGCGCTATAAACGCTCGCCGATCTCATGCCAATCGCCGATCGCCAATCGTTAGTCGACGTTGAACTTGTAATGGCGGCGCCGCCAGCGGCGTCGGTGGTGATCGCTGTAATGCCGCTGGCCTCCCCTGCTCCGGTGGCTGTTGCCGCTGTGTTTGTGGTATTGGTATCCATGCGTGTGATGGTCTCAATTGAGCTGCTGCTGTCGTAGTTGCCGTAACTGGTCTTGTCCTTGCTCAGCGAGCTACTAAAGCTGCCTCGATACGCTGTCGCACTTGCACTTGCACTTGCATTTGAGTTGTTTGTGTTTGGTTTTGTGGTGACATTGGCATTCGAGGGCGGCGGTGGTGGTCTCTGAGATCTAGGTGTTCATACGGACAGACGGACAGACACACAGACGGACAGACGGACATGGCTAGATCGTCTCGGCTGTTGACGCTGATCAAGAATATATATACTTTATAGGGTCGGAGATGCCTCCTTCTACCTGTTACATACATTTCCTGTCGGCACAAAGTTATAATACCCTTCTACCCTATGGGTAGCGGGTATAAAGAGAGAACGAAGTTGGCAAGAAACATTCGAAGAAACATTATCGAAGCAACGAGAGTGTTTTCCTGATGTCACTACCCTTAAATTGGCGGACATTTTTCCACACCGGAGATTTGCCTACCTGGCTCTCGTCCCCCTCTCTATCTCTCTCCTTTCGCTTTCTGCAAAAATAACTCAGGTAGACGCACGCGAAATTGTGCATGGAGAATAGGCTATGATTAAGTAAAAGTACTGTGGCTTTTGTATCAATCATCAACGCATTTATTGTTACTTGTATTTTAGTTTTTGGTTTGCAGTATCCGTTGGAATAGTTGAAAGTACATATTTTATTAGTTTATTATGTGTATATAACATATGTATATTTTGTCAATAAATGGTTATAATACAAATACAAATGTTTTATGTATCCGTCATTTCCAATAAATGTTCAGAAATTTTTGCAATTACAAACAACATACAAGTACATATTCCATAAGTACGTGTGGTATTAAGGTGTATATGTATATACGATTAGAAATATTTATCCTTTTGTTTTTGTTTTTGCTTCGCCTTTCACATTAATACGAGTATTGATTTGGTTAATTTTTGTTTGATATTGCATTGATGTTGTTTTGTTTTGTAATGTATCTTATGCTTGTTTTTGTTTAGAGTATTTTTTGTTGGTTTTCTGTTTCAGCATTGTGTACTTCATTATTCAGAACGGTTAAATTCCGAAGATGGGCAAGATACGTAATGAGTATATGTGGATGTGTATGCGTGCTCGTCCATAAATTGTTATATATGGATGTGTACTATGTGTAACATATATATTCTTCTTTTTCTTCTTCTTCGACGAACTTCAATATAAATTATTGTTTTCAAAACAGTTTCATATGTACGATTTAAATGATAATGTCTTGGGGTTACAATGAGTACATGTAGCCAAAGATGAGTATTCAAAAAGTGTATATGAGTAAGTAATATGTTTGATAGGTCTTTAGGTCTAGTTCATAACAATCTGAATAAATCATGTTTTTTGTAATATTTTTATGTTTATTCAATTAGTAGAAATTCCGAAAATTGATAGACAGATTAAAACACTACTAAAGTTGAAAGTATTAGAAAATATGAATAGAAAGTTATCGAGCATTGCATATGTATATTTGAAAACGCTTACAATTTATTGATTAAAATATCTCTATTGCACGAGTTGTATATTTTTTAACTAAATAATATATATCTTTTAAAATACACTTTAAAAGTTGTTGTAGTACTTACAACCCAATCCAAAAGATGATTCAACTATATTCTCGACATGTAACAACAAAAATTGTCTACTTGTAAATATTTAACTATTGTTAAAAATAATGCTAAAACATGTGCGTGACAAAATAAATAACACATGTATTGCTAAAAATAATCATTTGTGTTAATACTTTAATAAGCTTCTCCAAAAACGAGTGTCTATAGTATCTTCGTTGTTGCTCTCAACATCCATGAGTGAGTACTTTACTTCAGCTGTATGCGTATATGCAATGTTGAAAATGTGCTTGGTTCCTAAACCCCCATATATTTGTAGTACATTATAATATATGAATGCACATAGTTGCACACAAAATGGAATCATTATAATTGTGATTTCTTTGTTCGCCTTCTGTTCATAAAACTTAATATAACATTGCTTCACTCGAAGTGGGGGTAATGTCTAGGTCGGTAGTAAGTAGTCTCTCTGTATTGACATTTTCCATATACACCTACATATATGTATGTAAGTTTATGTGTAGGTCTGTGGGTTTAAGCATTAACTACTAATACGTACCTAAATACAATAATAATAATATTTGTGGGCGTATAATAAACATTAAACTTGTGTAATTAGCTTCTGCTTTGACTTTATGCCTTTGCATGTAACATTTGCTGATAGTTAACATATATGAATTTCAATAACCATTATTTGCTTTATAAACATTGAGTGTATTTGCATTGTTATCCCATCTATATTTTTATACTTCACACATATTGTCTTTTATTAAAGCACACGAATTTCACGAAATTCATATGTGCCCTTTAGTAGTTTTATAAGTATTTAAGATTCATATCTCGTATTTTTGCCAATTCATTTGCAACAAGTTAATCCGTAAATGTTATTCGAAATAGGTTTTTTAATAGCAAGTTAACATATAATATACGCTTGGGAATATGTGTTCTTATTTAGCAACATTTAAATTACCATTAAGGTTTTTTAATTATTTAATATTTCTTTCGTTCATTTGCCTGAACGATATTTGCCTCAATAATATATATGTAAGGTATTGTTCGCTTCAAATAGAAAAGGTTTGAAAACGTTTTTCAAGTATCTCTAATATCCTCTCATTATCGTGCTGCAAAACCAGTCAAATCATCATCGAAGTCCCGCATTCTTGAGGGATTCATATATGTTTTCGTCATTATTATCATTGTTATTGTTTTTGCTTTGGTGGTTATACTTATACATCATTTATGTAGTGTAGAGTTTTCATTTCAATATATTTTTAGTATGTTGTAAGTTTTTCTTGTATTCATTGTATAGCAAATGATAAGTAACTGCATATTCATACTTATATGTAATATTGATTAATAACAAGAAATATTGTATATCAGCATTGAAAGTGAAAATAATAGTAACTCAATGAAGAACTTGATACAGATGCGGTGAAGTTCGAATGCATGTGTATGTATGTGTGCATACTTTCCTGTGTATGCGTTTTGGTGCATGTGAGTGTATGGTATGATTTGGATTCTTATGAAACCAGGAAACTTCGGAGGCAGAAACAAGACAGATTTTCCATAGTTCGAGTGTAGAATGATTATTTCTATGAGTGTGTGTGTGTGTGTGTGTGGGTGTCAAATTGAACTTATTTCAAATCAATTCATCATCATCGTCGGGCTTGCTGTTCCATCGTTTGCTGCCGGAGTTGGTGCTCGCAATGCTACCTGAGTCGCTGTAGTCGCTAAATGCTGCATTCTGTATGCCCTCGTATATCTTATAGGAGTTGGATGAGGCACCAACGCCGCTTGAGCTCATGCTCATGCTCTTGGCAGCCCCAAAGCGATCGCTCTTGTAATTCGAGGGTGGACCCCCAAAGATCATGTCCGCATCGGAGATTGAGCCACCGGCTCGGGTATATTTTCCGTTGCCTGAGGACGAGGCCGTTATCGAAGACGATGACTTATTTTCACCGAATATGATGTCCAAGTCGGACTGCTTGGAAGCTATAAATACAATTAGAAATAATTAGAAACACATTTGAACGTGAACAATCTCCAAACTCCAGATGCACATCTATTTTGCTCGGGTGCAGTTGAGAGCCAATTTCAGCGCGTTTCTATTTAGCACTACTCGGACCAATTGGTTACATAGTACACAGTGATATTAGATGATAGTTATTGCGAGAAATGAGCGTTATCAAAAATATGCGACAATCAGTAGTTATGAGCTATGAATCTCCAATCATGAGAGCGAGTGAATAATGTGAATGACAATAGTATGGATGGGCATGCAAAACTCAAAATTGAAACACATGAATTAATAAATGAATTGAAAAAGACACACGATTTTCTTAAGTTTGATTATTTTCTGCATTGGGCCTGTCTACTTTGAATTGTGTAAACTTTTTGATAACTCTGCATTTAGATTCTTGCACTTTATTTCACAGGGCCACACACCACTCATGATAAAATGATAAAAGAAAGTTGCAAAAACATATATCGAATTTTGAACTACGTAAGCTTCTGAGATAATATATATTTGTAGATACGAGTTACGAGTTGTTTTGTGTCTATTGTAGACGTGCGTGCCAAGAAAGCCAAAAATGAACTGAGATTGCGGTGCGCTCTAGCGAGATTGTACTGTACGGTAGGTAGTTCCTGTTGTGTATCAATGTTGTATCGAGTTGGACGTGTGTGTGTTCGTGAGAGTTCGTGCGTGCAGGCAAGCGAATAGCAGCACTCGGGAGTGACGAACTTACAAATTGTTTTGCGGCGCACACGTTGTATACGTATTATTTGGCTTACACTTTGAGAGTTGGCTATCAAAGAAGAGAATCAATTGAACAAAACAATAGATGGCACCTAATTTACTTTGGCTATGCTTTGACACGCTGCTGCCTACTTGGCTAAGTTTAAGTTTGTTAGCTTCTTATCGATTTTCGAATTCGCTTCTTCTATGCATATGAAGTACTTTTCTTACTTGGTCGTTGCTAAACTTCTTTAGTTAATACGATCTACACGTCAATATTGTAGGATTATTTGAATAAATATAAGCGCGTCGATTATACTATGACATTATACGGGATTAGTTAAATATTGATTAGTTGCGTTTCGATATTAATGATACTGATGCTATAATGATATTGGTTGATATTTTTACTGATACTGATGCTGATGCTGATACTGATGCTGATGCTTATATGGAACTCAATGATTTGGAGATGAGAAGTTGATTATGTCTTGCGCAACGTTAAGCTAACTAGCAGCACGCCCACCGCCAAATAATTACCGTTGCTCTCGGAGCGGGAGTAAGAGGGCCGGGTGTATGAGGGCAAATCACTGGGATTGTTGTAGCCGGCCTGAGATGCCAACGAATTCGAATCGTAGCCGGAGGTGTCGCCCGGCAGAGCAGCTGTGGTCACAGCAGCGGGCGCGCTATAAACGCTCGCCGATCTCATGCCAATCGCCGATCGCCAATCGTTAGTCGACGTTGAACTTGTAATGGCGGCGCCGCCAACGGCGTCGGTGGTGATCGCTGTAATGCCGCTGGCCTCCCCTGCTCCGGTGGCTGTTGCCGCTGTGTTTGTGGTATTGGTATCCATGCGTGTGATGGTCTCAATTGAGCTGCTGCTGTCGTAGTTGCCGTAACTGGTCTTGTCCTTGCTCAGCGAGCTACTAAAGCTGCCTCGATACGCTGTCGCACTTGCACTTGCACTTGCATTTGAGTTGTTTGTGTTTGGTTTTGTGGTGACATTGGCATTCGAGGGCGGCGGTGGTGGTCTCTGAGATCTAGGTGTTCATACGGACAGACGGACAGACACACAGACGGACAGACGGACATGGCTAGATCGTCTCGGCTGTTGACGCTGATCAAGAATATATATACTTTATAGGGTCGGAGATGCCTCCTTCTACCTGTTACATACATTTCCTGTCGGCACAAAGTTATAATACCCTTCTACCCTATGGGTAGCGGGTATAAAGAGAGAACGAAGTTGGCAAGAAACATTCGAAGAAACATTATCGAAGCAACGAGAGTGTTTTCCTGATGTCACTACCCTTAAATTGGCGGACATTTTTCCACACCGGAGATTTGCCTACCTGGCTCTCGTCCCCCTCTCTATCTCTCTCCTTTCGCTTTCTGCAAAAATAACTCAGGTAGACGCACGCGAAATTGTGCATGGAGAATAGGCTATGATTAAGTAAAAGTACTGTGGCTTTTGTATCAATCATCAACGCATTTATTGTTACTTGTATTTTAGTTTTTGGTTTACAGTATCCGTTGGAATAGTTGAAAGTACATATTTTATTAGTTTATTATGTGTATATAACATATGTATATTTTGTCAATAAATGGTTATAATACAAATACAAATGTTTTATGTATCCGTCATTTCAATAAATGTTCAGAAATTTTGCAATTACAAACAACATACAAGTACATATTCCATAAGTACGTGTGGTATTAAGGTGTATATGTATATACGATTAGAAATATTTATCCTTTTTGTTTTTGTTTTTGCTTCGCCTTTCACATTAATACGAGTATTGGTTTGGTTAATTTTTGTTTGATATTGCATTGATGTTGTTTTGTTTTGTAATGTATCTTATGCTTGTTTTTGTTTAGAGTATTTTTTGTTGGTTTTCTGTTTCAGCATTGTGTACTTCATTATTCAGAACGGTTAAATTCCGAAGATGGGCAAGATACGTAATGAGTATATGTGGATGTGTATGCTTGCTCGTCCATAAATTGTTATATATGGATGTGTACTATGTGTAACATATATATTCTTCTTTTCTTCTTCTTCGACGAACTTCAATATAAATTATTGTTTTCAAAACAGTTTCATATGTACGATTTAAATGATAATGTCTTGGGGTTACAATGAGTACATGTAGCCAAAGATGAGTATTCAAAAAGTGTATATGAGTAAGTAATATGTTTGATAGGTCTTTAGGTCTAGTTCATAACAATCTGAATAAATCATGTTTTTTGTAATATTTTTATGTTTATTCAATTAGTAGAAATTCCGAAAATTGATAGACAGATTAAAACACTACTAAAGTTGAAAGTATTAGAAAATATGAATAGAAAGTTATCGAGCATTGCATATGTATATTTGAAAACGCTTACAATTTATTGATTAAAATATCTCTATTGCACGAGTTGTATATTTTTAACTAAATAATATATATCTTTTAAAATACACTTTAAAAGTTGTTGTAGTACTTACAACCCAATCCAAAAGATGATTCAACTATATTCTCGACATGTAACAACAAAAATTGTCTACTTGTAAATATTTAACTATTGTTAAAAATAATGCTAAAACATGTGCGTGACAAAATAAATAACACATGTATTGCTAAAAATAATCATTTGTGTTAATACTTTAATAAGCTTCTCCAAAAACGAGTGTCTATAGTATCTTCGTTGTTGCTCTCAACATCCATGAGTGAGTACTTTACTTCAGCTGTATGCGTATATGCAATGTTGAAAATGTGCTTGGTTCCTAAACCCCCATATATTTGTAGTACATTATAATATATGAATGCACATAGTTGCACACAAAATGGAATCATTATAATTGTGATTTCTTTGTTCGCCTTCTGTTCATAAAACTTAATATAACATTGCTTCACTCGAAGTGGGGGTAATGTCTAGGTCGGTAGTAAGTAGTCTCTCTGTATTGACATTTTCCATATACACCTACATATATGTATGTAAGTTTATGTGTAGGTCTGTGGGTTTAAGCATTAACTACTAATACGTACCTAAATACAATAATAATAATATTTGTGGGCGTATAATAAACATTAAACTTGTGTAATTAGCTTCTGCTTTGACTTTATGCCTTTGCATGTAACATTTGCTGATAGTTAACATATATGAATTTCAATAACCATTATTTGCTTTATAAACATTGAGTGTATTTGCATTGTTATCCCATCTATATTTTTATACTTCACACATATTGTCTTTTATTAAAGCACACGAATTTCACGAAATTCATATGTGCCCTTTAGTAGTTTTATAAGTATTTAAGATTCATATCTCGTATTTTTGCCAATTCATTTGCAACAAGTTAATCCGTAAATGTTATTCGAAATAGGTTTTTAATAGCAAGTTAACATATAATATACGCTTGGGAATATGTGTTCTTATTTAGCAACATTTAAATTACCATTAAGGTTTTTAATTATTAAATATTTCTTTCGTTCATTTGCCTGAACGATATTTGCCTCAATAATATATATGTAAGGTATTGTTCGCTTCAAATAGAAAAGGTTTGAAAACGTTTTCAAGTATCTCTAATATCCTCTCATTATCGTGCTGCAAAACCAGTCAAATCATCATCGAAGTCCCGCATTCTTGAGGGATTCATATATGTTTTCGTCATTATTATCATTGTTATTGTTTTTGCTTTGGTGGTTATACTTATACATCATTTATGTAGTGTAGAGTTTTCATTTCAATATATTTTTAGTATGTTGTAAGTTTTTCTTGTATTCATTGTATAGCAAATGATAAGTAACTGCATATTCATACTTATATGTAATATTGATTAATAACAAGAAATATTGTATATCAGCATTGAAAGTGAAAATAATAGTAACTCAATGAAGAACTTGATACAGATGCGGTGAAGTTCGAATGCATGTGTATGTATGTGTGCATACTTTCCTGTGTATGCGTTTTGGTGCATGTGAGTGTATGGTATGATTTGGATTCTTATGAAACCAGGAAACTTCGGAGGCAGAAACAAGACAGATTTTCCATAGTTCGAGTGTAGAATGATTATTTCTATGAGTGTGTGTGTGTGTGTGTGTGTGGGTGTCAAATTGAACTTATTTCAAATCCAATTCATCATCATCGTCGGGCTTGCTGTTCCATCGTTTGCTGCCGGAGTTGGTGCTCGCAATGCTACCCGAGTCGCTGTAGTCGCTAAATGCTGCATTCTGTATGCCCTCGTATATCTTATAGGAGTTGGATGAGGCACCAACGCCGCTTGAGCTCATGCTCATGCTCTTGGCAGCCCCAAAGCGATCGCTCTTGTAATTCGAGGGTGGACCCCCAAAGATCATGTCCGCATCGGAGATTGAGCCACCGGCTCGGGTATATTTTCCGTTGCCTGAGGACGAGGCCGTTATCGAAGACGATGACTTATTTTCACCGAATATGATGTCCAAGTCGGACTGCTTGGAAGCTATAAATACAATTAGAAATAATTAGAAACACATTTGAACGTGAACAATCTCCAAACTCCAGATGCACATCTATTTTGCTCGGGTGCAGTTGAGAGCCAATTTCAGCGCGTTTCTATTTAGCACTACTCGGACCAATTGGTTACATAGTACACAGTGATATTAGATGATAGTTATTGCGAGAAATGAGCGTTATCAAAAATATGCGACAATCGGTAGTTATGAGCTATGAATCTCCAATCATGAGAGCGAGTGAATAATGTGAATGACAATAGTATGGATGGGCATGCAAAACTCAAAATTGAAACACATGAATTAATAAATGAATTGAAAAAAGACACACGATTTTCTTAAGTTTGATTATTTTCTGCATTGGGCCTGTCTACTTTGAATTGTGTAAACTTTTTGATAACTCTGCATTTAGATTCTTGCACTTTATTTCACAGGGCCACACACCACTCATGATAAAATGATAAAAAGAAAGTTGCAAAAAACATATATCGAATTTTGAACTACGTAAGCTTCTGAGATAATATATATTTGTAGATACGAGTTACGAGTTGTTTTGTGTCTATTGTAGACGTGCGTGCCAAGAAAGCCAAAAATGAACTGAGATTGCGGTGCGCTCTAGCGAGATTGTACTGTACGGTAGGTAGTTCCTGTTGTGTATCAATGTTGTATCGAGTTGGACGTGTGTGTGTTCGTGAGAGTTCGTGCGTGCAGGCAAGCGAATAGCAGCACTCGGGAGTGACGAACTTACAAATTGTTTTGCGGCGCACACGTTGTATACGTATTATTTGGCTTACACTTTGAGAGTTGGCTATCAAAGAAGAGAATCAATTGAACAAAACAATAGATGGCACCTAATTTACTTTGGCTATGCTTTGACACGCTGCTGCCTACTTGGCTAAGTTTAAGTTTGTTAGCTTCTTATCGATTTTCGAATTCGCTTCTTCTATGCATATGAAGTACTTTTCTTACTTGGTCGTTGCTAAACTTCTTTAGTTAATACGATCTACACGTCAATATTGTAGGATTATTTGAATAAATATAAGCGCGTCGATTATACTATGACATTATACGGGATTAGTTAAATATTGATTAGTTGCGTTTCGATATTAATGATACTGATGCTATAATGATATTGGTTGATATTTTTACTGATACTGATGCTGATGCTGATACTGATGCTGATGCTTATATGGAACTCAATGATTTGGAGATGAGAAGTTGATTATGTCTTGCGCAACGTTAAGCTAACTAGCAGCACGCCCACCGCCAAATAATTACCGTTGCTCTCGGGCGGGAGTAAGAGGGCCGGGTGTATGAGGGCAAATCACTGGGATTGTTGTAGCCGGCCTGAGATGCCAACGAATTCGAATCGTAGCCGGAGGTGTCGCCCGGCAGAGCAGCTGTGGTCACAGCAGCGGGCGCGCTATAAACGCTCGCCGATCTCATGCCAATCGCCGATCGCCAATCGTTAGTCGACGTTGAACTTGTAATGGCGGCGCCGCCAACGGCGTCGGTGGTGATCGCTGTAATGCCGCTGGCCTCCCCTGCTCCGGTGGCTGTTGCCGCTGTGTTTGTGGTATTGGTATCCATGCGTGTGATGGTCTCAATTGAGCTGCTGCTGTCGTAGTTGCCGTAACTGGTCTTGTCCTTGCTCAGCGAGCTACTAAAGCTGCCTCGATACGCTGTCGCACTTGCACTTGCACTTGCATTTGAGTTGTTTGTGTTTGGTTTTGTGGTGACATTGGCATTCGAGGGCGGCGGTGGTGGTGGTCCAGCCGGTGGTGGCGGTGATTTTACTGAGTTGTTGCCATTGCGATTGATGCGCGACGATATCGAAGACGATGACATCGACGACGACGACGACGATGCATTCGAAACAGCACCCATGCTAGTGGCACTGACCGACTTGTGGGGCTCCTTATCGAAGGGGTTGACACGCTCTTGGGGCTCAAAATTGGTCACCGGCTTGTAGACGCCAGTTGTTATATTATCCGTATTTGTGTTGGCGCTATCCAAAACGCTGGCGTTGGGCAAAGCGGCTGAGCTGGCCGCAGGCTCCTCCAAGGGTCGGCTTGGCTGTGAAGATATCACTTCCGTTGCCGCGCCATTGGATTTGCCGCCCGAGGCGAACGAGAATTGCTTGCCCAGAAATGAGCCGCTGAAGCCGCCACTGGCTCCGCTGCTGGTGCCACTGGCACCAGTGGCAGGTCCAGCACTACTGGGCACACTGCCTAAGCCGCTGCTGTTGCTCGTCTCGCTCGCCGTTCTGCCGCGTTTCTTATTAGCGATTTCCTACATGTCACCAAAGATCCCCGCAAATGTCTTCCTCAAGTTCTTCATGGTGTCCTCCGCATCTTCAACAACTGAGCTCTGAGATTGCGGAGGACGTTGTCCGGTCCTGGACACCGATGAGATGCTCGATGCCTGCGATGTTTGCGAGTCACGACGCACGCCTCCTCCCACAGTACTGGGCACTGACGAGGAAGGCTCCTCCGGTAGCTCTGAGATGCTGCTGCGGCTGCTCAGACGTCCGATTGAGCCAACCGCCGGCGAGGTTCGCTCCGGTATTGGCGGTGGTCCACCCATCGGCGCTGGCCTTGGTCCTGCAGGCAGCGGTGGTGTTGAGGCCAGATCATCAGTGGGACTCTCGGCACGAGAAGAAACCGAGGAACGTGATGGCAGCTTGCCGGGACCCGTCTGTGCCATATTTGGCCGACATACGTTCTGCACAATTCAGTAATGAAAGGGATAGTATAAGCGAAGGCAGTTTCGAAGATACGACGATGTCGTAGATTACCTGCATGCGTCCTGATACCAAGTCAGCTATTTGTCTACGATCGTCCTCCTGACTGTCTCCAATCAGAGCAAAGGTGCTGTCGCAAGCACTGATGATGTACTCGCGACCATCTTTGGCCACAACCACTGAAAGGCCGCACACCTCCATTCCTCCGAAGAGCTCGGATATCTGAGGATACAAATATACAATTCAATAATGCGTATAATTCAGTTTGTTAACAAACAAGAAGAAAAGTCACGAACAAGTATCTCACAGTACCCTACTTCGAAATGTTCAATGGTTGATCTTGTTTAATAATAGCCGCATTTGTCTGCAACAGCTACAGAGAAGAGTAGGAGGATGCAACTCAACTGAGTCATGGCATTTAAATCGAAATCGAAATATAAATCAAAATTGAATAATAATCTGTTTATGATTTGAGTCTCAGTTCACAGTTTAGGTTCTGTGTGGGCTGCTGTAGCTGTGTGCCTGTTGTTGTTATTGCTATTATCGCAAGCTCATGGCTTTAATTACAAACATACAAACAAACAGATGCCACCCACTTACAACCTTACAACTGAGCGGCAATTCTAAGTAGTTTATCTAATGTACAAACAAATAGTTGCAGTAATTGCAATTTACTTGTGCACATACGCGGAAATTCTGAGTCAACATTGTGCTCAACAATTTCAGATGTGAGTTCCATTCCATTTATGGCTAGTGATCAAATAGCACAGCTGATGGCATTCTCATGTTTCCCAGTGAAGCAAATACTCAAAGTACCGTTGTTGTCTCATTATATGATACTTGCAGTTCGATTTTTTACAACTGCCACTCAAGCCACTCTTCTCAAGCTTGAATTAGTCGAGCTTTTCTATGCATCTAATCTTTTTTAAAGATATATTCCTTCATTATCTATTATATGGAATAAATTTAGTTAATCTTAGTAAATATTGTTTTCTTTTGACGACTGAATTCCGAACTGCTGCTGTTGCTACTGGCCTACATCTGACGATTCATGATGCCGATAGCTTAGTGCCGACTTACTAATGCCAACCGATACCTAAGTGCTTATCGACTAGCCTCCACCTCGTTTACATACATTTATTTTAAGCTGCTTGCGGCTCAGTCGGCACAAATCAGCGCAGAGACTTGACTTCACAGCCTAAGGGTGTAACCCACCAAAGCAAATTATGGGCTCAAAATATGCTGAAAATAATTCAAGTGAACTCTTGATTGCTAACATTTGATAACTGTCTAACACTTAGCCACTTCAGTTCAAGCTCTTAGTATCAATATGCATTTCCACTTTTCCAATGAACGAGATAATATGTAACAAGTCAGAAAGCTACAGTCGAGTGTGCTTGACTGTGAGTTACCAGCTACCCATTTTGAATAATAGCAAAATTTGCGGTATTATTTTCAAAATATACCAAAAATACTAAAAATATACCAAATAGTATATTTGATATATCGATATAGTAGCACATTCAAAATATACCATAAATGGCACAATATTTCCAGATTGTCAGCCAAAGCAACTAAAAGCCCTAGTATGTAGGCGTATTTGCCCATACAAAAGTAACTTCCACAATCACAGTACTATTGTTATTATTGTATACACCAAAATTTAAAATTAAATTTTAAAGCTACGTTTGTTATTTGATTTTTGTTGATTTGCGGGGGCGGAAGTGGGCGTGGCAAAGATTTGAAACAAACTTGATCTGCGTGCAAACATAACAAATGCAGTCGAAAAAAAATTATAACTCTGTTTCATACGGACAGGCAGACAGACGGACATGGCTAGATCGTCTCGGCTATTGATGCTGATCAAGAATATATATACGTTATAGGGTCGGAGATGCCTCATTCTACCTAAAAGTTTGCAGTCCAGTGTGAACAACTGAGCTACCCGCTAATTACATTTATCTTAAAACGTAATTAATGAATTCATTTATTCATTAAATAATTTACCATCATAAGTTGCATTCTACCCTTAGATTCCCAGCCATTAGGGTAAATATTTATTTCATTTGCCTAACTGTTTCAAACACTTGTATTTTAAAGACAAACGACTTACCTCATCAACCCAGGTTTTGTACTTCTCGGTTAAAGTGATTTGCTCGAGCATGGCCGAGCCCTGATTGGTTTTCCAATTGCCAGTGATCGATTTGCGCCTAAGTAGAAAATAAATAAATGTAATACAAGTTAGGAACACATATAGAAATAATAATAAAGAGACGGATTCATTTATATCGTATATATTTTCGACCACAATGTCATATTTTTCCCAAAAAAGATTTCATCTTTTCAGTTAATTGTGGAAATCGACTGAACCAAAGTTGTAAAACATGAACTGCACTTTGAAGGATAATTGTCCATTGTATTGTCCATGGTCAATTCGAAGTAAGTGACACAGACCCTAGAGCTATAGATTAATGTACCCGACTGCTCTATTGATATCCATATCGATGCTTTCAGTTTGTTTTCAGTCACTTCTCTGCATCTTGCGCACTGTATGCAGCTGTGATCACTTACATAAATGCCTTGTAGTTGTTGCCAATCTTTTGAATGTGTACACTAAACTTGGCATCAATGTAGGGCTCAATGGTGCAATAACAATGCGAATCATTGCCAGCACCGCTAACAAGTCCAGCAGCATCTTGTAAAGCGCTCTGGCTCTCCAATCGGGCTGTGGCCACACCGCCATGGCAATGGCCAGCCTTCAGAACACTTGGAAACTTGGTAAATTGGAACTGTAATGATGAAATGAAACAATATATATAGTACGAGTGTATTCTGTAAGAAGTATATATGTATGTCCATATACATTATGAAATAAGAGCTACTCGGATCTTTTAAAATTTGAGTAAAAGCCAGTTTATCATAATATAACATATGTATATTTACATTGAAAATTGGAAATTTCGTCGGTCAAAATAAAAAATAAACTTGGCGTAATGATCACAGAAAGCCACAAATCATTTGGTTTGGGCAGTTATATTATATATCACTCTTTGAGAGCCTCACACTTTATCGGACTGACAGACAGATATACATATATATTATTGTAAATCACATATAACTTATCTAAAGATCATTAAAGTATCAATTTAAAGACAGTCTCTTTGCTGATTCTTACTTATTATTTATATGTAAGTATGTTTTGATGTAGGTGGGTAGAAATAAATTGAAGGTCTGGCAAACTATTAATTGCAATTGCAACCTACCTTAAATTTGTGTAACTTTAGGGGAAAAATATAAGTATTTATATCACTTAAAAAATAAACATAAAAGCGACGTCATTTCCTACTAAAAATTTGATAATTAGCAATTCGAAAACATGAAAACAGTCTAAAAATAACATTCTGGGAAAATGTTCGTGAACAATATTCATGTCTACAACTATATTGATGTATGTATGTTAATATATTATTTATAAATGAAAACTAATAATTTCATATATGTATATCTTAAGTATAGCCTTATATATGCGGATAAATAATCTACATGAAAATTAAATAAGGTCTAATAAGGTTTTTCGATTTCTCCAAATAAGTGTTCGGAGTAAATAACCTTTGAGAAGATTTCGTAATTATTTTGTATATTAACTTGGCGGAATCTGTTACAAACTGCTTCGTTAATCATTTCCAAACACGAGTATGTGAGTCTGTTGATCTGTTTACTAAAGATCAACAAGCCGCCACAAATGATGACGCAGTCCGTAAAATTGTCACAATTGGCGCGAGGCGCAAAAAAAAAAAACGCTCATTGAATTTCAATAGCAATGACGTCTTTGAGGAAACAGAGTGGTGAAAGGGGAGGACTATGGCGGGCAATTCGTCAGATGCAACGGGTGATATTGTGTGTGGCGTTGAAATCATGGTCACACCCCCGCATAGCAAGCATTCCTGGAAGCTGCTATGAAGAATTCGCAGTGTTACTCGAGTGGTTGTCTGGTTGGCTGCCTGTCTGGAGGTCTTCTGGTTATATCAGCGCACTTAAAATATTCACAGTGACGCATCCGTTGAGCGATATATCGCATGCATGTGTGTTCATGCAAGTACATTTAGGTAAGTCTGGTCTCTACCTAGCAGTGTCTACATATTATCGCATTCGAATATGCAGATTACTCTCGGTCGGCAGATCGGCGCTTTGTGTAGTTGTTGTAGGCGTAGCATGAAGCATATCCGACCATGCCTTGCACGTGTGCGCACCACATGGCCAGTCACTTGGACTAGCCGCGGTCATGGAAGTGGATATCGATATGGATGCGAATGTGAATGTTGACATGCAACTCGAAGCCACTCGAGTGTCCGGTCAATAGCATGTACATACATACATACAACTAAATTATAGCTTGATTTGTGGCCCAACAGATGCGCCGTTTGTTACTCATTCAAAAATTGTTGCATCTGCCGCCGGCGCTGCCACAACTGGCGCTGCTGTGGCGCCAAACACTCATATGTTTGTTGCACGAAAAGCATAAACTGTTGAATCGCACTCGCAATTAATAAAGCTGCCAAGGTAAAATAATGCGCTTACAATTGAGCGAGCCTTTTACTGTTCTCTCCTTGCCCCCTCCTGCTCACAAATTAGCCATAAATTTATTACGCTTTTCATCGCCCGGCGCAATGACAACAAAAGCTCTGAGAGCCAGGCAAACATCAGCATCGGCAACAAGAGCATCAGGAGTGAATGCTGCCAACTGAGTCTTATTGGGTGAATGAAGCCACTCGAAACGACTCAACTCAGTAGCAGCAGTAAATAAAAAAGCTCAATCGTGGAGAGCAATTGGTCTCTCAGTGTTACCCCAACGCAGTGGTGCCAACTTTTGACCAGCAAAAAAAGCTGTTTTTGACGGAATGAATGGAGAAAAAAGCTCAAAAAAATTATTAAAAAATCCCAAAAAAAAGCTAAAAACAAATGTATCAAAAAAAGAGAAAAAAGTCTTCAAAAATAACAATTTATTAAGTTCATTTTTGTTTAAAAGATAAAGATTTGCATTATTTTATCGTTATCTCCTTAGTCTGTCTCATTTGCATATGTCATATTAGTGCCTATCATCTGCAGATATTTTATAGGCACTTCATAGTCGACGCAGCATTTTCCCATCCGTCACAATCCGATTCTCTTTATTACAATAAAAATGAATAGAGTATATCTTTTGCTTGAAATTAATACTTTAACTTATGCTTAAAATGCATTCCTTAATTTGGACTTAATTAGGTTAACCTGGCAAATAGCCAGAAATCGCGTATGACCAGGGCAAACACAATATCTGGATGGCCACAGTTGCCAACTCAAAAAATCTCCGGTTTTCACCAGAATCTTTAAAGACCAAAATTTGTTTGTGTTGCTGATGTTGGCCCACATAATCAAATTAAAATGGAAACACTAAGCGAGTGATGAAATTAGCGTATTTCGAGAAAACAATCGATACGCCAACACATTTTCTGGATTGTTTATAAGTGTTGATGCCAGATGATGGCAGGAGTGACCACTCAAAACAGCTGACAGTGTGGTCGCGATCGATTGATATCGATAGCGACAAAGTTAGTATACTGTGCGTGTGACCTTGTCACACGCGCAGTCACACTGATCTAGTTTATCCTCATGTTGGTCACCCTGCCCACTTTTAGTGCTTTTTCATATAACATATGTTCCTACTATTCGCTGACCTGCACAACAAGTGCATTTTTTTCCAAGTGCAATAAAAGACTTTGTAAAGGTTACAAATATACAGTAATTCCAAAGTGATTGTGTCATTATTTATCTGAAGACGCCCCCCTACACATTTTGGTCCTTCGAGCCGGATATATGATTGGATTCGCTCGACCCCAGCAATAGCATTGGTTTTTTCGAGATAAGTAACACACTTTCATACATTCTCCATACATTTTGTGCTAGTGTCGTGTTCGCGCCATATTCTTTTTCCTTGTAAATTATATATATGTGACACAGCATATATATAAGTACATAAGCGTTCTACCGGCTTTCTTTCCGCTATCTTTTCTACTTTGTGTATACTTTGCGCAGTATATATATATATATATCCTTATATGTATATGTATGTGTAAGTATCTATACAGTTTAAAAGAGTTCGCTTATATTTTACGATTTGGCCGCTGTTGTATGTACTTTGTTACATTTCTGTCGTTTCGCGTTTGTCTGCTTTTTTGACACACTCCAGTGTATGCGACCTCTTCGTGTTATTTTACTCTAAATAACAAGGAAGTTGCACTCTATTAAAAACAAACGCGCGTAGATCCACTACACTCCATATATATATATATATATACATATACATACGACACATATACATCCACATACGACACACATACATACACGAACATTTCCATACACGACACTTAAGCACATATACACTCCGTATATATTTCATATACACTCCGTATATATTCCATATACACTCCGTATATATTCCATATACACTCCGTATATATTCAATATACACTCCGTATATATTCAATATACACTCCGTATATATTCCATATACACTCCGTATATATTCAATATACACTCCGTATATATTCAATATACACTCCGTATATAGTTGTGTCGGCTTTGTTCACTATCCTGTGATAGCCGAAGTTTCTTTCCATTTTTTGTGCTTGCTCTCGGCTGCCGAAGCGTAGTATGTCCAAAAGCCAAAAGAGTGAAAAGGACTCTAAACTTTCTTTAAAGCTTCCGACCACAGCTCGTCGACTGTCGTCCGCTTCGCCCACTCCTTCGGGATCCAAATCCGCCACTCCTGCCGCTCAACTCCGAGTCAAAGTTGATCGTCCGTCGCCGTCTGCTTCTTCTGCAACTACACGATCCGTCCAGGCTAAACTTAGCAACACCCGTGCGATGGCTCTCAGCAACTTCGTCGCCGTCTCTGACAGACTGGTGCACTTTGAGAGTCGGGTCAGAGGGCCTGCAGCCGAAGACGACAATGTACACACGTACGAGATCCGTCGTGACCGCCTGCAAGCCCTCTGGGACAGTGTAGAGACCGCTTATGCCAAGTGCGCTGATGCACTGCATCGAGACGGCGACAACGAAGGCATACAGGCCATGGAGGCCAAATATGACCACTGCTATGCAGTGTATGAGCGGTGTCTCGCCCATGTAAAGGGGCAAATTACACAAGTTTCCGAATCAACCAGGGTGAAGCATCCGCTCCTCCTGTGTACTCCAGTGGCTGCCGGCTCCCTCCAGTCGACATCGAAGTATTCCGTGGGGATTACTTGCGGTGGCCGACCTTCCGTGATCTTTTCACGGCCATCTACGTCAACAATCCGAGGTTGACTCCGGTTGAGAAACTATTCCATCTCAATTCAAAAACCGCAGATGAGGCCAATGAGATCGTAGCCAAATTTCCGCTGACGAACGATGGTTTCGCGTTGGCTTGGAGTGCTCTCTGCGAGCGATTCGAAAATAAGCGCTTGTTAATAACGAGCCAGTTAAAAATTCTCTTCAACCTGTCCACGGTTTCGCAAGAGTCTGGAGCAGCGATTAAGGAGCTGCATGGCACAATTCAGCGGTGCTTGACCGCTCTTGACCACTCAGACATTTCAGTCTCTAGTCCTTTCGCCGACTGCATCCTGGTCTTTCTTTGCTCATCCAAGCTCCCCAAACTTACACTCTCACTATGGGAGCAATCATTGGTGGACAAGACCAAGATTCCCGCATGGCATGACATGAGCACATTCCTCAACGAGCGTTATCGTACGCTCGAGGCTGTTGAGGACGTGACGCAAAAAACCTCGCAGAACTCTACCGCTGGACCATCCCGTCCACAGCAAAGTTCAAAGCGAATTAACTCTTTCAAGGCCCGAGTCACTCAGAGAGGCAAATCGTGTGACTTGTGCTCAAAAGAGAATCACCCTGTCCGGGTTTGTCCAAGCTTCCTTGAAATGTCGGTCAATGATCGGATGAGCTACATCAAACAGAAAAGTCTCTGTTTAAACTGCTTCGCAAGAGGTCACCAACTCCGAGGTGTATGAGTGCGCACAATTGCTTGACATGCAAGAGGCGGCACCACACTCTTCTCCATCGGGGCGACAGTGCCCACAATGGTGCCTCTTCCACTCCATCCACACTTCCCAACATACAGTCCACTCCGAATCAATCGGCAACAAATGTACAAAATTACTTTGCCATTAACGCTCAGAACATCCTTCTCGGCACGGCGGTTGTCAATGTATGCCATCTAGGTACTACATACACCGCACGAGCACTAATCGACTCAGGGTCCGAAGCGACTTTCATTTCTGAGCGTTTATTCCAGCGCATAAAGTTGCCATTCCAATCCGTGCAAGCCCAAGTATCCGGGCTGAATCATGCAATTGCGGCCCAACCGCAGAAGTTATGCAACTTCAGCATTGGTTGTCCAACGAAGCCGAGGCTCCACATCGAGACCTCAGCGTTCGTTATTCCACAACTGGCAGACAAGCAGCCATCATTCCGAGTGCCGAAAGGGTTCCTAAAGGATCTACCAGCGATTGAACTGGCAGATCAAACTTCTACAAAGGTGCTCAGATTGACATCTTAATTGGCGCGGATATCCTTCCGTCTGTCATCCTGAGCGGTACCCGGCCAAACATTTGTGGCTCACTCCTTGGCCAACAAACCGTGTTTGGTTGGATTCTCACCGGCCCCGTCTCCCAGAATGTGTCGAAAACTGTCTCTGCGTTTTCGACAAGAGTCGCTATCCAAGCAGACGATCAACTCGACAGACTAAGCTCTAAAGTTTGGGAGGCGGAGGATATTCCGTCGAAGCTGGTTAGCTGCGAAAACACAACTTCACGCAGCAGATGTGGCAGATCTCGGGTGACTCTTCCATTCCGGAAGCCCGTCACCACTCCTAATTTGTATCTGCCTCATCATTCATCCAAACCAGATAGGCATCGACACAAAGACGAATAACCTCCTACTTCGTTTCTCTATTCGTCGTCCTGTGCTGTCCTATACTGTAAAGAAGCTACTGTAATAATCATTTGTTCTTGTTTCATTCCATGTTGTATGCCCTTCTCCGTGTGGATGGGCCTCAACTCTATTACATGATTGCTGCCATGGGACCCAAGTACCAGAAATTTATTTGGTGGAACCAGCCAAATAAGTGAATGCCAAGTCGTCAGTGACGACGCGACGACCAGCCGGAAACGACTCGATCTTGAATTCCAGCACGGCCCACGAGCATGCCTCACCTCTGGGGAGTTTCCAACTTCGCTCACATCCTTGCCCCCTCCGTCCCTGGTGCTCGGCACTGATGTGTATCCTCACATCATTCAACATGGCATCCTGCCGAGCACCAACGATTTGCCAATGGCCCAGAATTGGATTCTGTCCGGTCCATGTGCACAATAAATCCGTTTGCAACTCATTGCAAGGGGGGGGGGAGGATGTTGATGCCAGATGATGGCAGGAGTGACCACTCAAAACAGCTGACAGTGTGGTCGCGATCGATTGATATCGATAGCGACAAAGTTAGTATACTGTGCGTGTGACCTTGTCACACGCGCAGTCACACTGATCTAGTTTATCCTCATGTTGGTCACCCTGCCCACTTTTAGTGCTTTTTCATATAACATATGTTCCTACTATTCGCTGACCTGCACAACAAGTGCATTTTTTTCCAAGTGCAATAAAAGACTTTGTAAAGGTTACAAATATACAGTAATTCCAAAGTGATTGTGTCATTATTTATCTGAAGACGCCCCCCTACACAATAAGTGACTATCGTAAAGCTGCCACTTTTCCATATTTTGTACTTTTTGTACTTTTGTGTTAACAACACAAAAAAAGTTGGAAAAAGCCAACAGAATTTCTAAAAAAGCTAGAATTCCCGCTTTTTTTTAGCCTTCAAAAAAAGCCAGATTTGACGGGAAAAAATCCAAATTGGCAGCACTGCCCCAACGATCGCAAATTTTACTCGGCGCGCTCTCTCTCTCTCGCTTTCTCTCTCTCTCGAAGCAAAGTGAGTGGTTGGAAACGCTATGAAACACTTGAAACGGTTGAGCTTACGATTCAGTGCAGAATTGAAGGCGCATCGAAGTAGAACGCACGGAAAGACTCACGACGGCATCGGGGTATCGTCACATCGAGAGATCGACGTCGGCATTGTGAAAATTATTGTGTGAAAAATTATTAAATGGAAATGTAACGAGAAGTGTCAGTAAACAAATTAGGTTGATGAGCTATCACTCAAAGTGCTACGGCAAATCCAAAAACAAATAAATATATAAAGAATAGTGAGCACAGTGCAGTCTGCTGATAACTCAGGTATTTTACTCAGGTAATTTACTTTTCAATGGTACAATTGAAATTGGGGAATTATTTAATATTTCAAATATGCAACGCGTGCTTAACGTAGAGCTTGGATTACGGTTTGAAATGTGCGCAGCTGTGAAAACTGTGGCACAAATCGCTGTTGCTACTGCTGCAGACACAGTTGCAGCATCGTTGACACAGCGACACAGTTTTCCACGATACTACACGACACGCACTGCACCGCATACGCACACGCACACACACACACACACACACACATGTCAGCATAGCCGGGCGGGCACGAGCACGAGCTCACACATGTATAGCTGCATTTTTCTATTTATTTGTGCTCGAACATTTTTGCGTTTATTTTTATATTTAATTTGTTTTTATTTCATTCTTTCCCTCCTTTTTCGCCTCGCGTTCGCTTTATGCCTTTCGATTTCTCCTCGTATATATTTTCCAGATTTTAACTTGTGCTAATAGATTTTAATGTCGCCAATTTGTAAACAAACGGCAGTCATAAACAATCCTCTTTGATTGTGCAATCCTACAACAAATATTCCATAAATAAAATGTAAATAAATGTAAAACTATTTATGAGAAATACATATGTAGTGTTCGAGCGTTAAAAATGTCAAGGGAAACTTCTGAGTTTGGCGGCTTTACGTAAATTACGCATACGTCATGCAAAATCGGCCCGTTTCGTTTTGACATTGAGCACTTAACGAAAAATAGGATCCATAAAATGTTTAGATTTTTGAAATTTAGTTTTGCAGATTCATAATTTGTAAATGGTAATGAAACATTCATCAGTTTTTTTGCTCGATTTACTCGCGGTTATTTCGACAATATATATGTACATATGTATACTAATTTCTGTCTTAGTCAGTTCCTTCATATTTCGCGTATTCTCTAGAGAATTTATTCTTGGAAATATATTTAAGAAACTGCTTGCTTTATATTCGCGCACATTATACCCTCAATATAAGTATTATACATACTCGTAGGTATATCTGGTGACTTATATTTACACTTTTCAGGCGCCATTGAATAAAAAGTGATCCTCATCAATGACGAACTCAACAGCCGTTTTGTTTTCTCTTTATATTATATATATTCAAAAAAATACGATAAATGGAATATTTCCGTCCATTGCAATCATTGAGCTTGCTTTTTCCACAAGTATTTCATATTTGTTGTTTTAGGTGATTTAAATTTTTTTAGTTTTTGCGTATGTTTTTATCAGAATCGACAGCTGAGAATCACGTGCGTCTGATCGTATAAGCATCTATATCTCGGACACTGTAAGAGATAGAGCTACAATAACTTTTTGACAAGACTTTTTGAGTGTCGCCCAGAGATTCATTTTATCTAAGATTTTCCGGCCCTGGAAATCGATAACAAATGTACAATTACATACAATAATAATGGATACAGTGGCGTGCAAGTGTGAGTACATGTTTGCAACTACTGACTTTGGGTTCGCATAAAAAAGTTATTAGTAAAGTAAATGAGTCCAAATTTTTTGTGTTTATTCTTTGAATATTTATCTTATACAAAATATACCAAAAAAATCGAATTGGTTTATTTACAAAATAAAAACCAAAAAAAACTCGCATGTACTCAGTTATGCTCATTTTGAACACTTTTCAACAAACTTTTTTTTTAATACTTGGTCCAAAGAATTTGTACGATATTTATTCATTTTGGTATATTTTCTACCAAATTTGGTATTATTTATTTTAGGATATATTTCGCTGCATCCATTGCAATTCGTAGATTCAATCGCTTTCATTTTTCGATCGGACAACTCTGTGCTGGCCATTTTAACATATTTGTTGTTTTAGGTGATTTAAATTTTTTAGTTTTTGGACGACTATAGTTTCTTATGAAACGAATCGATTCAGTCTGAGTAAACAATATTGTTGGAAGAAGCCTGATTAGTCGCTGCAGATAACGTACAAGGAACTGCGAAACACTGAGGTGGAAATGTCATGGCCTGGAGCTGTTCTATCTTAGACTAATTAAGAAAATAGATGATACTGTAAAAGGAGATTTCTAGAGCAAACCCATACAATAACATTTTGACAAAACACACGTCCAAAATCTTCAAAATATGGACTTTTAAGTTAAAGTGTCGCGAAAATTTTTGGTCGATAATGAAAAATCGATTGAGAATCAGTACCAGCAAGCTTTCCAGTATCTATTCTAAAATAAATAATACCAAATTTGATTTTAAATATCACAATTACAAATATCGATCTTTGGACCAAGTATTAAAAAAAAAAAGTTTGTTGAAAAGTGTTCAAAATGAGCATAACTGAGTACATGCGAGTTTTTTTTGTTTTTTATTTTGTAAATAAACCAATTCGATTTTTTTGGTATATTTTGTATAAGATTTTGTTAATAAATATTCGAATAAACAAAAAATGTACAATTACATAACAATAATAATGGATATATGGTTTTCTATTGTGTATTATGAAGGTAGCTTGTCGTTATGCCAAATGTAGCTTCTGGTACATTTCAGTATTTTGTTAATGTATTAATTTGTTATAATTTATTTTAACGATAATCTTCTCACTAGTTGGCTTTTATTAAAAATGGAATTCCTAATATTAACCGAATTTAGTGGAGTAGCAAGAATAATTTCTCAATGCTGATATATCGATATACTATTACATTAAAAATACACAATACAAACTGATACCAGACAGCAGCAGCTTTTTTTCCCATATAAAACGATTTCTTAAATAACTGTATCTGATCGCAAGTAAATTTTCAGGAATAATAAATACTGTAGTTCTCATTGTATCTACCAAAAATAGGTTCAAAACTTCGATTTTTATTTAATTTTTTAATTTGCGTGAGCGGAAGTGAGTGTGATAAAAATCTAAAAAAAAAATAGATCTTCGTGCAACTGCTGTCGAATTAAAGTGATAGCTCTATCTCTAATAGTCTCTGGGATTTAGAAGGTTCAAACGGTTTCGGCTATTGACGCCGATCAAGAATATATATACTTTATAGGGCCTGTTACATACATACAACCACAATTCGAAATCAATTTTCACAATGAATGTAAAGTTTTTTCACACTAAGAGAACGCTTTGGCACTTCATTCAGTGGCCTTTTTTGGGAATTACACTTAAGTTCCATATCCACTAAAGTGTTTAAACCGAGTCACCTTATACAGAACATGATTGTTAATAATTTTACACTTGTTCGGCTTTTGGTACATGACTCTGACGACGTCAACACACCCACTGTTGGATTTTTTGGTGGTATTGCTTTGTGGTATTGCTGTGGGTGTTGCGGTTGTCACGGACCACAATAAACAGACGGCCGCGAAAATGCATTAATAATTTTCTTATTCGGCATTGCAATTAAATATTATTGTACAATTAAAGATAAATGTAAAAGACAGCGATACAAAGACATCCTGGCCATTTATAAAATACGTTCGTTTAAATTTCACAGCCCGGCAGATTTATTGGCGATGATTTCTTTTTACGGCCTGCTGCTTGTGTGTTCCTTAGGAATGACACTGATGTAATGAATGGAGTTGGTGGCTAAGGAGGATGCCTCCATGCCTCCATGCTGTCAGTTTTCACTTCAATTGTTTAACTTTGTGTGTGGGCCAGAGTTGCGCAATTGGAAGCTGTCTGTGTTTGTCAATTCATTTGATTGACACTTTTTAAATTTATGAAACAAGATCTATCACAGTGCTTTTTCCGAATACTCATAAGAATAAGTATTTTTGTGATTAACATGATTTATCACATTAAAAGTTTATAACAATTAATAAATGAAATATGTTGATGGTTTAATATTATTTATGTACATGTATTATAGTTATTAATTAACTTGCATGGTATTAAACAAATTCATGTTTAGAGCAAAGTAATAGTAGCACAAAATATATTTATAGAAGCATCGCAAAATACCTACTTAACACATGATAATTCGTGGAGAACTCTGAAATTTCCAATCTTATCTATTTTACTTGCATCGATGGTTATTGAGTTCGGTTCATCTATTTTTTGGCTATTGTATTTTGGTGTTTGAGTAAATATACAACTTGGTATATATATTAAATAAAGTATAGCTTGACAAATATTAATAAAAACACATGTGAATACAAAAAAATTCATAGCATAGCATTCTTTGCGTTCATTCAAAATTTATATTTTCTGACCAGTAAATGCAATTTGAGCCAAAATGATATCTCAGAAAAATCATGTGCTCAAGTGTTTCTCTTTTAGCTGGTCAAGTTTTTATTGCTGTTGGCTCAAATTTGCATTCTTAATTGAATTCTTCGCATCGCATCCTGGAGCGTTGAATTGCGGGAGAGTTTTTGTTTGTTTTCCATAGGCCGTCGCCTTGAGTACATATAATTTGTGGCATAATCAACGACCGAAATTCATTTAATTATTTGGAACAACAAACTGCCGCGTCTGGGCGATCGTTGAAAAGTCAACTTTATACTTCGACTGTCGACCGTCGACATCGAACGTGACGAATTCCAAAATCTTAAAAACTGTGGCATTTTGCATTTTCGGTTTATTTACATACTCGTCCCAAAGCAGACGGACATTAAGTACTCAACCAAATATGAGGAATGCGTATGACTTATTTTATGGATAATTATGCCAGCCAGTTATTTAGTCGCAACAGTCTATAAGAAACAATAAGGAAAGTCGAGTATGCTCGACTGTAAGATACCCGTTACCCATAAGCCATGTTCTAAACATATACCAAATTGATATTCGACAAAAATACTAAAATATACCGAAGGATACAATTGGTATATCGATATACTATTACTATACAGTGAAAGAAATACCAGAAAGTCAAAGCAACGAAATTAATATATTTTTTTTATATAGCATTTAAATACAGTCTTAACAAACAGAACAAATTGTATGGAATCTCGATTGAGCTGCAAGTTAATTATCCGTAAAGCATAGCCACGAAATTCTTAAAAAAAATATTCATTGTAGACAGTACAAAAGGCCAAAACGAGACTCAGTTTGGGTAAACAAATAGAAAATCAGGGAGTGCTCTGTATTGGCGCCGCCTTGTCAAGATTGTGTCACGCAACAATGGAGCCGTCAAACGTTTCTGTTGCAATTACTGTTGCGGTGGCTGCTGTTGCACCAACGAACTGGGAATTCAATTAGCAATCATAGATTGACGTTAACATGTCTTATCAGTTGGGCACTGAACTACTAAACCACACTAAAGAAAAGCGAGAGGTATTAACCATTAGATGCATAAGTTTCACTGTTTGCGTGTCAAATGAATGCAATCGGGTAGAGTCAATCGCAAACTGAAAGCGTTTTCATATTTTGCAATCACACGATTCGTGGACACATTTGCAAGTCAAAGTTCAGCTAAAACTGCTTTGCTCTGAGCATTAATCGAAATATATTGTATGGCCATCCTTGGCCACAATTGTGGCCACAACTTCATTGATCATGCCGATTATGGCGTTATCGATCGTGACTCTGATATTTTCATATAATTTTCTCTTATTGTGCTCACCACAGCTAAAGCGCAATAGCCCCCACAGCCATAAAGGTCGACATTTGGTAAAGAAAGTTTTCAGTCGCTATGAAAATTTCCCAAGCAAAAACAATAAATAAAATGGGAAAGAAAGGCTTCCTTAGGCAATATGCATATAAATAAGTTTGCAGTCAGCACTCAGATTAGAGAATTATAAGAATAAATCCCTTGTACAATTTGCCAGTCAACTATGCAAAAGTTAAGTTAGTTAAGTTTGCTTATTGAGTCATTGCTTAGAGTATATTATAAATAATAGAACTTTTGTAAGATATACGTTAAGAATAACTGGAGTTTTTCAATACAAATTTCAATGGAAATGAGCTGCACTTGCCTTATCAGCTGCATGTATTTAATTAGTAGACGGAGAGTAAACAGTTCTGCCGACAATTCAAAATGAAATGAATTGCACTTGCTTAAAGTTGAAAGTGACGTGGCGAGCTGAATAAGACCACAGAAAAATGTTTTGAATCATAAGCAGGCAAATGCATTTTCTACTAGATACCATTTGTAATGGGAATGCGTAATATTATACAAATATTAAATAAAGCGAAAAATACATCACATTTTAAATGTTTTGGGATTGTCTTGTAAGCACTAAATTCTTTTGGTTTTGCTCTGGTTTTCATTCTTTAGTACTGTTCTCTGAGTAATAAATGTTCGCGATTTTATTTATTCGAAAAAGTTTGCGATCGATAGCAACAAATCGAATTGCTTAGAAAGTCAATAAGAAATAAATATAAGAATCGTCACAAAGCGTAAAAACAAAATGTAAATGACCGCCGAGCTAATTCGGTGAGCCTTCAAATAAAGCAATCAACAAAGCAAAAACCCAAAGAAAAGATGTTATTTAATTTTATTTTCAACAATTGCTGTTCGATTTGTTGTGCTCAATTGCAAAAGCGCGAAAGCTGAATCCGCATAAAGTGTTATACACTTGATTTGGATAATATGCAGACTTTAGCAGTATTTTATGACTCAATTAAGTGCTTATAAAACAATGCTCTTTTCTCTTCTCTTTATCTGCCCAAGCCTAGCTTAGATTTAACGCGACGCCACTGACGACAGGCGAAACATCCAACCAACAAACTAACCGAATAATCAACAACCCGTTAATTATGCGGCTTTTAGCTGTAAGAAACTTGATACAGCAAACCCAAACCCAAAAGCCCAAGCTGAGCGCTTGAAATCGGTTTGTGGCTTAGCCTTTCACCCGCCGCTGTCCTTTATCATTTCCCACCCCAAGAAAAACCGTCGGGGTTTTTAACATTTTAACATTGAGTTTTCGCATTGGGCATTCAGCCCTTTCAATTTCAATTTACCTTAAAACGCTCAGTTTGTGCAAGTGTTAATAATGCTTAAAGATATTTGCATAATTTATGTTTATAACACTTAATAGCACAATTTACTTTCATGCAAGAGAAGAAGGTAATGAAAAATTATTTGCTGAACCTATTTGAGAATAATATTGTATTTAAAGCAAAACTGGAAAGAAAGTACTCTTAAATAGATTTTATTTTAGGACCGATTAATGTTAAATAATTGCTGCAATCTCAGCCATGTATGGTGTATCTGCCTTTTGAAGTGTCTTATCTTAACTTATGACTGCCCCCGGTTATCTATATCTCCATGACCTCAATCTGCTGAGTAGATAAATGCAAGATTGAGAATCAGAACTGAGAATTGATTGTTGTTTTCTTGCTGCCGTAATTTGTGCATTGTTGGCATCATTAAACAGTCTGGGGGCAAAGTGGAAATCAATGCTAATTAAACTCGCCCCATTACTTGACACTTCACACATATCGAGTCATGGGCTTATATTTTATTACGAGTATTGTGTTTCGAAACTGCTTGTTGTCGTCCCGCATAGTGAAACGCCAATCCGAAAGTGTAGCCGAATGTACTGCCAAGTGTTCTAGTGTCAAATGTCAACTTCGTTCGTGATGACGAGACAACAACAAGTGTGGAATTTAGACGATGCTCAAAGTGACGTCAAAGCCAGAACAGTCCATAAGTGTGTTGGTCTATTGTTGTATGCGTATATGCCGTGTGCTATAATATATAACATTTAATTGACACATGTAAACTTGTCAACAAAACATCGCTGCCGCCGACAGCGATTGCCGTTCTCCACCTCCAACCCATTCTTTCTAGTGGCACTGCGGTTGACACACACGTACACGTACACGCACACACACACACACGTTGCCACCGCCTGCTGTTCGGTGCTGCCGCTTTTTGTTTGGGGGCCAACTTTAAATGTATGTATGGAGGCTTATTACCGATGCTGATTTGGATTTCGATGTTAATCATGTTGCCACCGCTGAGCCGAGTTGCCACGAGATCCGAATTTGCGACAAGTTCAAAAAGTTGTTCATGTTTCCTATTGGGTCTGATGTGTGTTAATATTTTTGAATTGTTTGTTGTCTTGTTTGTTAAACAAATCCACGTCATGGCTAAAGTCAAAGCGATAACAGCAGGGTGACAAAATGGATTAGGTCCTTCTACTCGACTACCATGAACTATTCCGTTAGCCCATTAGTGGAGGCGACTGCTTGTCTGGCTGCCACTTAATAAATAATTTGATGCATTATTCTGGCTTGCATTCAATCAATAAGGCAATCGAGTCCGCACTCTCGTCTCCCGGCATAACACAAGCGCCCCCCTCCGTTCCGACTCTCTTGTTTTCTAGTGGTTTTCCGCAAAATGCTTTTAATTCAATTTTATTTCAATTTAATTGCCACATTGCCGGGTTGTCGCAGCCGTAGCCTTAGCCGTAGTTGTTGCCGCTTGTCTTTGCTTTTGCCGTTGTCTTTGCCATTGCAAACTCGAATGTATGGATGCATGTTGTCTATATGGGCCTGCCTATCTCTGTCGATCAGTTCGACACGATGAACGGGGACCTGGGACTCGAATTTGGAATGGAAACGGGTATAAGAGTGCAACCGCCAGTGATTATTGTGCCCCGCTCTCGATATTATACAATATTTTTGCGTTTGCCGCATATATCAGCAGTTTTGTAATGGATTTCGACTTCTTCGTCTTAAGTTTTCTATGAATTTCCCATAAACAATGCTAAATGGAATAGCTGGCATGCATTTGACTGGCAATTGAACTACTTTCTGTATAGTTTCTCCAGCACGATTTATGTGTGCAGCTCATGTAGAGGCATCTAAATTGAATTCAATTCAATTGCAATGGCCAATAAAATATGTATGCATGTATGTGTGAAATTCACCAAATTAAGAAATTCCTATTCAGATTCGATTCTACTTCAACATATTGTAGAATATTGTGTGAATACGCGTTTAAATACAAAGGCCCTCGAAATTAAATGCAACAAAGCACTTTCCGCCAACACACAGCAGACTTGACAGTGCATTGATGAATTGATAATACGCTAATGGACAATGAGAATCTTATGACATAAATAGAGTAGTCTTAATAAATCGCTGGCTGACCTTCAGGCTCGGCTTTGCGTTATTGCGACTAGTAAATCATCATCATCATAATAGGATGCAATCACATTTACCTCACCTCATTTCAGAGCCACCGATAAGCGATACACACGATTTGTTATTGGTCTGAGGAGAAGGTATAAACACGACAGAAATTGGATTTAAACAGCTCCTCAGCTTACGTCTCACGGTTTACGGTTTACGGCTTACGGCTTCGGCGCCATGGAGTTCACAAGGCATTTTGGTTTATTGGCGCTTAGCATGTTGGCAATACTGGCACTTTATGGACGCACTGCGGATGCCTGTATGTGCATGCCTTCGCATCCACAGACGCATTACTGCTCCGCTGATTATGGTGAGTAGGAGGTATATACTTTGGAGAATTCAATTACTATCATTCGCTTGACAGTTGTGCAACTGAGAGTTCTCCGGAAATCAAATACTATCGAGCCGGGAAAAACCATCTACAAGGTGCACATAAAGCGCACCTATAAGGTAAGTAATCTCTGGTTCAGCTTGGTTGAATTGTGCATCTACATCCAATGTGTTCACTTCATTTAGGCAACTCCAGAGGCTCGCAGAATGCTTCGCGATGGCCGTTTATCAACACCTAATGATGACGCAATGTGCGGCATTCAGCTGGACACTGGAAAGGTTTACATAATCGCTGGTCGCATGCCACAACTAAATGTATGCGCCTACTACAAGGAATACACCAAGATGACAATCAGTGAACGTCACGGATTCAGTGGTGCTTATGGCTTAGCCTGCACTTGCAACGTACGTCTCATGCATGCTATCTTCGTTCCTCAACACAAGTGACAACTGACAATCGTATCTGCTCCATTCCACAGATCTCTACCTGCTTTGGACGCCAATGTCTGCGACACCGCGAGACCGCCGAAGGCTGCAAGTGGTCGCCTTTCGGGAAGTGCGAACGCGACTACTCTTCCTGCGTTCCCCACCATATTCACACCCGCAACGGAGATATTCAGCGATGCCGCTGGAGACGCACACAGCTCTATAAAAAGTGTCTGAGCTATCCGTAGATGAGTAAAGGGAATTGCCTAAGTACCGCTGGCTCTTCCAGCTTTTGTTATGCTACAGTTTTTATATTTATATTTTTATTTTTTGTGTAGAGCTTTAATTCGTACGTTATATTTAATGTGTTATTTATTAATGGATGGCTTTTAGTTATGGCAATGAATCAATGTAGCTACTTAATGTATTAGTGCTAAGTCCTTAATATTTAATACACTTACCAAATCACGTGGATTCGGAAAGAATGTTTGCTCAATCAACGGAAAGCCATCTCGGCCCAGACGCCGCTGCAGCTGCAGCAGATGCGAGAAGACCCATGGTTTATCCTAAATAAGAATGCATTGCACAATTTTACTATCCATTTGGCCCAGACAAGCTCAGGCATGAGCGCAAACTTACCTGAAACTGGTAAATAGAATGCAACGAATTGATGCTGGGTACTCCGCCATATTTAAGGCCCAGTATGGTCGATCGATAATCACTGGAACCGTCACGCGGCGGTTGCCGGATCAATACAAAGTCCGGTCGGAACGAACGGGCTACCTATTTTTTGGTGTGATATTCCAAAAATTATGTTAGAAACATAAATGTCATATTACGTACTTGTTGTCATTTTAGTTGACTCCTAACTAATTGCCTATGTAAAAACAAAATAACAAAATAAATCACACAAAATAAAATCATTCAATACTACAAAAAATACTTATAGTGTGCTGAAAACCTCCACAAGTTAATTGCAGCATTCCTGTTCATACATTAGAGTCGATTTGTTCAGAAAATTAAAATTGCAGGCAAATAAATGAAATTTATCATCATCCTGCAATATCTGTATTTATATTATACATGCCACTTTGTCTGCAAAATATGTGCATCATGGGTTCATACAACATTCTTTGTTTGACATGTCATTCTGATCGCGTTGAATGTTGTTCCTATGTCGGATAACTATTGGGTTTGAAACCTAGCTGAAACTCACACCTCCATATATGCATGTACATACATATGTACCAATGCCTTTTAATGCTCAAACCTATATTGGATATTGTTACCGACAAATAATTGATCGATACTCCTTTTATTGAACACAAATAGGTAAATAATTAATCATTGTAAAATCAATAAAATAATAAACAAAGTCCAGATGGTTTAAAAATTGGTATTGTGTAGTGGTGAAAATCTTGAACGTTTCCCATAAAAAACCTTGTAAAATGTATAGCATACTTTTAGGAAGAGCACAAAATTAAGTAGCTCAAAAATATACTGGGTACAGCAATACTTCAATCTCAATTTAAACTGTTGAAATAATGATCTACTACAGATATATAAATAATTATGAACTTTAATATGATTATATAGCTTTACGTTTATAACAGGGTTGAGCATTCTAAACTCTGCTCTTAAATGTGAGATGGTTAGTTTAATTTTTATCCTAAACCATTTAATCTATGTCAAAGAAAGTGTATTATCCGCTCGGTATGAATTTGTAATATTATATGAAATTACAGTCTTATAGAACACAAAAACTTATTACAATTCACCTTTTATTTAAATGAAAAACAAATTCTATTTATCTTTAACTTTAAAATGACTTTTTTCTTCGTCAAGGAATTAGAGTATGCCGAATGCAAATGAAATGCTTTTCTGTATTCCGATATGTCCGAGACTTCTAATAAATTGACCTTAAAAGTTTAATCAAGACAAGGCTAACAAAGCAGTAATACCACTTCAATGACAATTTAAACCAAGTACAGAAACAAATATAAACGCAAATAATTGTACACACGGGCTGTCATAACAACAAGAATAACAATCTAACAAGGGTCCACGGGAAATAAACAGGTCCGCGTGGCGGGAACATTGCATTAATTAAGCGCAAACACAACGCTCTTAAGACAGAGGAACACTTGTAACTCACCCGGGTGCCACTGCGATATGCGGCCATTGTGACGACAGGTCCGGTATCTGCGCTCGAGACTACAGTAATGTCCTGTGGTTGCACATGGAATAAAATGAAATGTTTGTTTGCATTGGCAGATTTAGTTTGTTCTCAACTTACTCTGAACTCCGCCTGCTCCACGCGTATGTCAAAATCACCATGGAGTCGCCGGCCACGGAAGTATTTTGGCCAGTCCGTATTCTGATCATCCAACACCAATAACGTAAAGTATCTATCCTTGTTAAAGGTAGGAGCACGTTGGGTGGCACTCTGAACTGCAGCTCCTATAGGAAATGAATAGAGTGGATTACATTTTTAATGAATTTTACCTCTTAAAATGGAAAAATCAATTTCAAATTACATTAATGACATATTGCGGCTCTGTAGTTACCTAAAAAATTATTTCAGGTAACTGATAGTTCGTATTAATTATTTAATTGTGCAATTCAGGGCTGCAAACGAAATTTGTGTTACTGAATAATTCTCTTAGCACTCCTAAGCTTAAAACTATTTTATTTTCTCAATAATATTTCTTTCTATTTACATTTTTAGCAATACAAAAATAACAACATAATTTTACTGCCGATTATAGTCTTGTGTCATGTTTTCATGATGATAAATCGTTTTTAAAGTTTGTTTTTATCATTCGTCTCTTTTTTTCCTAAAATAACATTTTGTCCTCTTTAATAGAGTGCATATTTGATTTAAGTTTTCTATCATGTTTATTGTTTAATCCGAACCAATCTAACTTGATTCGGTACTTCCTGTATATTATATAATTATAACTTCGTTTAATTGCATTATAATCAGATCACTAGGGATCAAATCAATATCAGTTAGCAGCCCTGATGTGATTGTAACACTATGCAAAAGAATGTAATGAGTGTCACAAGATTCCAACGATAGCATACCCAATATGGAAGCACCCTGGTCTCTTGCTGCGCCCGTTAAGCTTTGCACACGTTGCAAGAGACTCTCTCGCGACTTGGCTGGGCTCGTTGGAGCACTAACGCCACGTGGTGGCGCTGGAGCCGCTGCAGTCGGTGCCTTTCCAGCGCCAAAGCTTAGGGACAACTCCGGAGCAGCGCCAGCGGGCTGCGGCGGCACTTGTCCTGGTGCCGGTGGAGGCGGCATGCTCGGTGGTCCGCCTGCTGCATTCGGCTTCGTTGGCTGGTCCTGTATAGGACGCGCAGCTGACGGCAAGCTATTGGGATCAACATCATCGACCTCGGAAGACAAGTCTCCCGAGCTAAATCTGCGCATGGTGATTATTTTGATCGATTGTGGACATTAACGTGGATGTAGATGTGGATGTGGAGTAGATGATGTAAGTGTACGAGGTGTGGTGGGTTGAATTTCGTTTCGTCGATTTAGAGAAGACCCGTTCGACACGTAGACACGGTGGCAAGTGAAGGGTGCAGCGCATTACAGTGAAAGAATAATAGAAGATAAGAAGAGAAAGAGAGAGAGAGAGAGAGAGAGAGCGGAGAAGAGCACACATTTTGTGGTGGGGGGGAGAGAAAATAGACAAACATATGAAATTCGAAATTAGTTTTATCCAACTAATGCACCCTTCTCGAGTTAAGAAGGGGAGCAACTCCTTTTAAAGGTCTTTACCTTCTCTTCAGGAAATTAACATTGGAAGTGAAGCTTGATTTAAACGATGAGAAATTCAGGGTGCTGCTTTTTGGTTCCTGTGCGGCACGCCATAGGACAGAAATACAATTTGAAAGTGGTTAAACCAGCTTATTAGTTATGTTAAGTGCTTCAAATTTTGAGCATTCAGTAGACGAATCGGATTGTTTATCTTATTTAAGTGCATTGAGACATTGAGTGTAATACTAGAACATACTAGCATTTACTTGTACTATTTATATATTTCAAGTATACGCCGTATGACTCACAGTTTATTTTATTTTACGCAAGGCAAAACGTTTAAAGCGTTACATGTAAACTTAAAATGCAACAAAATACTTGAATAATTCTCTGGTCTTTCAATCTAAATACATATATTGAAGATGGGCGATAACACACCCAATCGACCCTGCCATAATTATAATTCCTAATTGTCCAGTTGGCAATAAATCACTTCGTATGAAAATTCACACAGTGAAAGATGGTAAAAATCGTAAAAGAATACAAGAGCAAAACAATATTTAGTTATCGCTTCTTGTGAAGGAAATCCAAATTTAAAATTTCATATGTCATCTTGATGAGAAAACGGTTAGTTAAATTTAATTTTCAATTATTTATACATTATTATAGATTACGTTTCGACTATTTTATGATTGCCACTCACAAATTAATAGTGTATTAATTGTGTAGAGTATGAAATTGAATTTGTAATGAAACTTCTACGATGTAATATACAAATTACGTGATTTCAATTGAACGAGAAAGGTTTTGGATCTGAGAGAACGAGACGGAAAAAGTGTTGTGTGAAGCGAAAATCTAAAACTAAAAGCTCATTGAAAATTGCAGTTAAAAGCAAAGCAAATTGAAATTAAATGGAAATACTCTGCTGCACAGACGTAAAAATTAATATTACCGTAAAGAAAATACAATTACTCTTTGGTTTAATTGTGCACTAACAGTCAACAGGTGGAAAGAGAAGGTGCAAATAGTGTCCAACTGTCCAGTTGCCAAGGACAACTTAGGACAATGGGAAACAATTCCGAAGCAGCCACACTTAGTGCACCTTTGAAGTTGGTTTCTGTTGGTGGTGCTGTTGCTTGCTGCTTGCTGTCAAGTCAAGTCAAACACTTGTAGCCAAAACGCTATATACTTGGCCATCTCGTATTTTACATTTGTATTGGCTGTTTTGGGCCTTAGGCTCAAGGCACTTCAAACTTTTCAGCCTGATGTTCGCGGGTACAAGCGCAGCCCGCAACGCGCAACGCGCAACGCGCAACGTGCAACACGCACAATACACAAGCGTGCCACAGTTAAGGGCCATTTCAGTATAATGAGCACAACGTGGGCCCTTAAAAGAGAACTAAAATGCGAGTATGCGTTTAGAGGCAACTAAAATATAAATGAAACTGAAAATTAAAGCGAGTAGTTTGTGAAGCGGTGGCTAATGCTAGATGCACACATCAATATGTTGGTGAATTAAAGGTGTGTTAAAGTAAATTTGAGTGCATTTAGTGCAATAATTGCGATCGTAAGAGGTTAAGGCTGACAGTTAGCAATATTCACTGTGAACTGTGAACTGTGAACTGCTCCTTACCGGTGGCGGGGCGCAGATTCGCCCACACCCAGCAGTTGCAATGGTACTAATATTGACCGTGGAGGGCGATGGAGTCGAACAGTTGTCCGCTGTTCAATGTCGATCAGGCGCAGTTGTCGTTTAGCTTCCTTCGTCAGTAGACTTTAAATTTCTTGGTCAAATGCTGAAAATGAAAGGTATAAAATGCATATTAAAATACAAACTCACAAACTTCAATTGTCTGGCAACGAACTGCAACGAGCACAAAAAATATAAACTGTATCAAGTCCCGACTGTGGCGATACTTTGTTGCTCTGCCAACCACTCTAACTCCAGTTCTTGCTCTTTTTGCTGTTGTTTCTATTGCTTTGCCATTGGTGGTATGTGATAGCAACTTGAACGATGATTATTTTTAGTTCAATGCACTCGCCAGTCGGAAACTAGGGCAAGTTCCTGCTTTGTACACGAACAAATTCAAGAAAACTATAAAATATGTTAAATATCTAGCAGAAGTGTCCGATTTCCAGTTACCCTGTGTCTCTCAAAAATATTTTAAAATTGCCGACAAAAATACTACATAGATTCAAATAATTGGTGTAACGTCATATGCTGCATAGAAGAGTCAGAATTAAGGAAAGACTGTTCCGAAAGTTCTTACTTATTTTAAATCGACACCTTAGTAATAGAATCCTAATTATTGGTTTAAGTTGTCCCTCGAGAACATTTTCAAAATGTGAATGTGTTGCGCAGTGTCCAAGTTAAATCCTGTAATAACATGTTCACACGCACTTTCCTTAATTAAAGTCGCAATTAGAATTTTAGCTTGCCTACTTATATGCGACTTTAACTCAGAAAATTGCTATTCGTGCTACAAATTTGCTGTAGGTGCAACGTATTACTGAATGTCCTTGGGTTCTGATATGCGCATAAATTGAGAGCGAAAATTCGTAAACTTTGATTTACCAAGAAAAAAGGAAATACATCAAGTTTGAATGTAATAAACTCGAATGCATTTAATGACATAAGCTTCTCTTCTATAATCTGAGCGAGCAGTCTTTTCCCATATTACACATATATGCGATGTAATTTGGCAATGGCGTCACTCTGTCTAGCGGTAATGTTGTGGTAGCTGCAAAACTGCGCGGGCGGAGCAATTGCTCAGCTAACAGGAACCAGCAGAGCTTGTGTGTTTCTTTGAGACTGAAGCTGAAGCAGAAGCAGAAGCAGAAGCTGTAAAAGTGTCGGCGTTTCGACTTGGCTCGATTTGACATTTGCCATTTCGATGGCTGTACACGCGTTCCCCAACCTCGTGCTGTTTTCGGCTCGTGCTTAAATGTCAAAGTTGACAAATGACTCCACCGAACAAATTTAATCATTGACAAACAAACTGTCACAATGACAACTGCCTTTGCGCGATGTGAGTTTATTTTATTAGGCTATAGTACAGCAATCTGACAGAACTGCGATAATTTTGCCCAAAAAAAATTTTTATGACAAATTCGAAAAATGTTATTGTTTACGTAATAGGGAGTTTATTACACCCTATATCCCAAAGGGACGACCATGAGCTGCTTACAATGCTATAGTTATTTCTAAAATGTTGGTACTGAACTAAAGTCCAACATTTATTATGTTGATACTTTTGAACTTTTTGGGGAAACCAGAATAAATCCGTACTTTAAACACGTCTGAACTATTTAAACTTTTTTGAGGTTGACCCACGTGGTAAACCTCACTCTCCCAATGCATCCTTTACCCAACAATTCACAGCGCAATGGATGCTCTGAAGGGCTTTAAGCTCTTATTATTTAGCTACTACAAAGGAAAAGGAGAAACAAACAGCACCTGGAGGTCTCTTCAATTTATTTCCTCTTCTTTCTTTGTGATGGTTTAGCTGTGGTGGTCTCACACATCGGCAGTATACGAACACTAAATGCCCTTTTTGCAATAATGCTTTCCAACAAGAAGAAAATACTTTTTATTTGCTCTCTTCATTTGTTGCATACTTTTGGGCTGCTAAAAATATTTATTTGTTGCTGCTCTAATTATTATTTGCAAGAGTAAACTTCGCCAACCGCCCACCGCCTACCTATCACACCTTCCCACTCACCCCGATTAGAATGCTGTGGTTCGCGAGAAGTCGCAATCCAAACGCCTTAATCGCTGAGCGCTTTTTGTTTTATATATAATTCAATAAATCGCCTCCGTCTGCGTCTACGCTTCAGATTCGGCCTGGGGATTGTTGTTACGGCTTCTGTCTACGCTTATCACGTACAGACATATATACACTCACCGATACACTCACACACGCACACTCTCTCAAAAGCACGGACCGTTTTGTTGCCTGTGTGACTTAGTGATACAGAATTTTTACGGTGTTTCGATTTTTTGCAAGTTTTTTTTTGTTTGAGTTTGACGTTTTTTCTTGGCTACACTGAGCTGAAAATTTATCACTTTTGTTGTTAATTATTTTTCAAATTACTTAACAGGCAATACTTTAAAATTTCCTTAATATTTTTAACGAAATGCCAAATTACAATTTTTTTTAAATTTGGTTGCGTTGAATGCGAGAAAAGCTGAACTATCAACGATGGTGATGAAATTTTCACTGAGCGACGAACCGAGTTGTTATATATTCATTTCCCACCAAAAAGTAATGTGTAAAGGAATGAGAGCATTTTAGAAAAGAAAAAAGCAAGAGAGAGACAGAGAGAGCGCGAAGTGGAGCGCCAAACACTGGAAGAACTGTATAATCACATACAAAAATATTTCAAATTTATGTTTTTTGAGATAAGTTCTTTTTGTAACTAACTCAATCCATGTTTTGTTAAACTTGTTAACATTATAAACCGATAAAGAAAAGGAAAATATTAATTCAATTCCGTTAATACTAATGCGTTAGACAACACTACAAGGCAACTCTCAGTACTCGACATCCCTCTTCAATAGCTAGCATGAGCGCATGCGCCAGCCTTATAGTAAAATTTGCGGATGTATCGATTCATTCAAGTCTTCTTGAGCATGCAAGAAGCAACCACCACATATACATAGACACTCGGTCAATAGACACATGAATACCTTCACATACACAAACACACTTTGGCAAACAACATTGTAACGGTCGAAACGATGGGTGAATGATAAAAACCGAACAGAGTATCAATTTCGATTGATCTGGCAACCTCACTCATTCACAATGGCTACCAGCAGATGCGGATGAGGCGTTAAACAAAACATGGAAAGATGTGGCCAAAAAACCAGACGTGAAAAAATGTCTGTGTGTAAACACAAAAGCAACAAAGCGAAGAGCACACAACGACAACTAAGCAACAGCAACAACAACAACAACAGCAATAACAACGACTAACAGCAGTAGAGCGGCAACTAAGCTAATGCTGACAGAGCTTGGAGCATGAGTCTCCAAAAGCAGCACAACTTCAGTCCCAACAAAACTTTCGAGCCGTAAAGTCGTTGCAAACGTGTCAAGCGGAAACTGAGTTTTTGATCTGCGCTTTGAGTCGTTCTCATTTTTCTGTCTAACATAATTATTAATATTGTGTGAGTGCAAGCAACTGACGTCATTTGCAGAGAGTCACTACTATTTGTTAAATACCAAAAGTTAAATACAACAACAAATGCACGACTATTTGTTGCATAAAACTTGTTTTCACGTGCGCAATCCCATTAAATGTACATAAAGAGCGCAACGTATAAGTGAATTAAATGGAAATAACAAAATTATAACGAAGTTATAACAATATATACAATCACTCAAACAGCCGATCATCAAAAAATAAAATACTTTTTTATAAGGAAGATCCTTTGCAAATATGTATCTTAAAACAAACATAAAAGAAGCTTGGAAATTGCGCGAATTTACGATCAACGTCTCTTCGAACTGCGAAACACGCTCTTAGCTTGGCTTAAACTGATTAACTCTCTTAGTTGCACGCTCATGTTTTGAGCAAAAACAGCTTTTGGCTAAATGTTGTTGAAGCTATTGCATAAATTGTAGCCATACTGCATATACAAAATATATTCACAAACAATATTTCGTTTCTGTGTCTGTGTGTGTGTGTCAGAGTGGTTTGCGTGTATGAGAATGTGTGTATGTAGTTGTGCTAAGCTGCTCGTGGGTATTCTGCTATTTCCGCCAAATCGTAGATCGCACTCTTAGAAGCACATTATAAATTATTTAGTCTGGCTATAAATAACTTTGAGCTGTATTCAAACAATACCAAGTATCTAAATGTTTATTCGACTCGGCGAACAAATGGCCGAGATACGTTAATACAGCAAATATATTCGACACTGGTGACACTGGACTTTTGTTGTTTCATATTGTTTCAAAGTGCGATCTCATGACGTAAGCCGTCCTCTCTCAGTTAACTCATTTTATTTCTCGGTCGGTACAAAAGATCGGCAATTAATTTTTGAATTTGTATACCTACAACTGGAATGTCACTAAACCAAATGCACGATACGAGTATATAATGTTATGAAACGAATTGCAAGCTTTTTTCCAAGACATCAATTCTAAAAGATCTATTCGATCATATCGCTTTTGATTTTTATGAGACGCAATGTAAAATGAAAAACGAAATCTTGTACGTGAGAATAAAATCGATGCTCTCGCTGCATGACCCACATTGCAATAAGGTTTTTTTTTCATTTTATTCTCTTTTTGATACAAAATCATATTAAAAGATTAGAAATTATTGTGGGGAGCAGCAGTCTACACTTGTGTCACGTTTGCGCACTTCAAATTTTCTAGAAAGTTATGTCTAGAAAACCACAAAAATCTTAAAGTTATCAGAGCTGCAGCTGCACAGTTCGTAGCTAGGCAATAAACAGCAGGAAATCGACCAGCTTTGTCAGTACATTACAATTGTAATCTGAGTCGGTTAGCTCTCGCGTACTGCTGTTGACTCATTGTCTTGTGAGCATTTAGATTCTAAAATAACAACAGAAATTTTCGATGGATGAGTAATCTGTTACGAGCTGCAACTGGGATCAGCACTTAAGTTGCCAACTGCGTGCTGCGCATGAAATTTTCTTTAATTTGGCTTCACAATTTATGAAATTGCTCAATGCAAATTCACTGATGAACGACTTTTTGCAGTTGCCAAAAGGATACGCAGCGAAAAACAAAAGTCTAAGCCAACGAACGTGCCACACAATGAAGACGCCCCAAACAAAGGAAGCTCTGACAGCGCTTTGGCTGCTGTTCATTGCGTTGCTACTCACACAGGTAAGTTCAGTCGACATTTGCTCAATCTAAGAGTGAAGTTATGAGTGTGCTCGAAAAGTACAGAATTATAAACAATCATATGGAGATTAGTTTTCATCCATTTCACTTTTCATTTGCATACAATAATGTTCTGGTCGAGGCCAGGCATGAAAACGAGGTTAACTGCGGCTTCTGACATTACCTGACCATTTTCATGGTGTGCTCATGAAGTCGCACAAACAACATTCACTGAGGAAAACGTGAATTTTCCACGGCAATTTTCTAAGCAACACAATTTAATGAACTGTCCGTAAGCGGGGTCGGAGTTGGAGTCGGAGTCAGAGTTGGAGTGTCGCTGTCGCTATCGCTATCGCATCTGCAGCTGCGCCAGTTTCTCGCTTTGCTCGCTTTGTTGGTTTATCAATAGCTTAGAGGTTGTGCTCATATTTTCCACAACCCGAATGTACTACTGACCGATATCTCAACTTTTACCAAGCACAAATTCTATGGCGTGGCCCTCCTCGCAAAGCCAATTTTCAATTGTTTAGCTCGACCAAGAAATGCTTTGATTTCATTTTCGGTTCATTAAATGGCTCAAACCTATTAGAGCGGCAACGGCAAAGGCAAAGACTTGACATCAATTGAAATTGGTTTAAGCCGGTCTTTTAGTCGCAGCTGTGTATTTGTCGTGATTGCTTATAAATAATTGAGATTTAAAAACAAAACTCAGAAAGAGTACAAATACTTTCAGTTTCAGCATATAAATAATTTTTCAAAATACACCAGAATACAACGAGCGTATTGAACTATTTAACATGCTTGCCGGTTGTTTCAAAATGACATCATAACACATAAAACACAGATTTCAACGCCCACGAAGATTGCAAAAAAAAATTCGTATGGGCTTGGCAATCAACTAACGTCAGTGCCTCAAGAGCATAAGAAAAACCTCAGCGACGTCTATGTTAAGTGCAAGTATTTGTTCAGCCTTTTGTTAGCTTTGACTAATGCAAAACTCACAGAACCTTGACGCAAAAACAATGGCAAACAGACGCAGCGATATCGCAGACCGTGATGGAAACGATGCCGATGATAATGAAGGTGTCCGATAATGTTGGCGATGGTATTATAAGTTTGCCGACGACGTGTCGAGTAGAAGCATACAACTTCTACCTGCAAACACTTTTACATGTGTGGATGCGTGTTAAATATCTGTTAAAATTGAAATTTAGCTAGCTTACGGTACATTTCGGAGTGGTTGATGTTGCTGTTTTCGCCTTACAGTCTGCTTGCTCTTTACACTAATTAAACAAACTACGAACTTGCGTCTTTTAGTGCTAATTTCTCTCAAAAGGTTGTTCACACACTCTGCGTACAGTTGCCAGCTATGGAGAGCGAACCTAAAATACTTTGAATACTTAAAATGCTCAACGCATGCGACAACTAAGCGACATGTCTCCTAATTTCGAGTACAGTATAATTATAATAGCTGCAAGTCTTGCCCATGCTCAATGCTCGAGTATTGACTTAAATATTAGCAATGGTTGCGTGATGTTGATGTTATTATTGTTGTTACGGGCCATTTAAGTCAGTTTCAATGTCATCGCATGCTAATTCCCTAAGCCCACACATACATACACACAGACTAACAGCCAATATACGGCGCTGAATACTTACATATACAGATGTTATATTTATATATATATGTTACATATGTGTATGTCGTCATGCTGTGTGGTGTATATGAAAAAGGCAAATGATTTGAGAAGTCGCGTATTTGGTAAGATATGACGCATTAAATGTAGTTTGCCGTTGGCCTGCGGTTAAGCCGAGTGGTTTTTTTTTGCCTTTTGTTTTTGCATTAACCAAGTGTGTGGCAATAATGTAGTTAGCTACAAACCGAAACCAAACTGACAAGCACGTGTTCTCAACTCCACTTCAATTACAAAGATCCGAGCTGGTGTTTGAGGCTACACGATTACAAGCGATTCTATAATATGCATATTTTTAGTATATTCAAAAATGCTTTATGACCTAAGATGGGTCACGGAGCAAACAAAAGACTTAGGCAACAAACTTGTTGATTCTTTTCGTTTGTCTCTTTGATTGAAGGTATTTAAACTTAGGATCTTTTGACTCATATGTTAGCTTTGTGCTTAGGGTAACGGTATAGCGAACATACAGTTAACCGGCACATAAAGTTTTCATAAGTTTTAACAAGTTTATTTTCTGCTGCTGTGATAACCACAGCATTCACATAGAATATTCGTCCAGCTAATCGAATATGCTCTAATTAACAGTCTGGCTGGATCTGCATCAATTCATATTGACCACAAGATCTGCACTGCAATAAAGTAAACTGATTGCGATAGACCTCATTGCGTTGTCATACTACAAACCGGACTAGCTCTATTAGAAGATCAACCAGTTTTTTAGCCACACGCACACATCACTAGGTTAGTATGCCTTAAGACCATGCAACGGACTAATTCACCACTTAAACTGGCCAGGAAGTGTCCATGGAGATAGTTAAAGACATAGCAGCCCCTTTACCATTCGTCTTTCGCACTTATTACTATGTGCGAGAATATATTAACAAATATTTGTTGTCATCGCTCTCTCACAAAAAGCACAAAAACTGAAACAAAAAGTGTGTTTATGTCATGCCATCCAGTGACCACAAAATCTATTGGCGCTGAATTGGCCTGAAACTGAGTTGATTTGGAGTGCCAATTATTTTGTTTACTGACCGACAATTGCTCGTTGTCAGTCTATCGTAAAATTCACTGAAATATATGCAAAAATGTTGGCACAACATTGAGGTGGTTCTCAGCAATGGAAATTTCCCAACTAAGAAACTTCTTTCTTTTGTTTAACTGTAGCTAGAACTTTTCATTATTTGATTAACTTGCATTGTTCAGCTGCAGCACAGTTTCGTCTATTCTTCTGTTTTGCTCTTGCTTTCCGTTCTCTGACACTCACCAACAGAAAAACAAAAACGTTCCAATTTTACAATTGTTTTTCTACTTGAGGTAAAAGTTGGATTTATTCCAAACTTTTCTTAGAAATTTCTTTTTTTATTGGCCTATAAATGATGTTCTATGGTAGCTTAGCAATTTGCATTGAATGTGCACTTTGAAAACAAATAACAAAAATTAGTAATATACGAATGGAATGTTTGTATGAATTCGCCAGAAAAATGAGATGAGTGGTTTGAAGAGTGAGGGTCTGTTCAATATAAACGCAATTATACTTTTCCGAGAAGTTTCCTATTAGTCATAGTCACAATAATTTCAAAAAGAAAAGTAGTTTTTACAAAGGTCATAATTTGACTACTCAAATCTTGATTGATGGCAATTAAATGAGGATAGAAATGAGCAAGAAATGCATAACAATAATGTAAAGAACTTTCGGTAATTTGTCGGCATTGTTATTGCATTAAAAGGGTTAGAAGCAGATAAATTCAATTAAAACCGGCTTTCAAAATACGATTATGTCCGAGTTTTCTTTTCTCAACATTCAAGCACAACGCGGGGCCCACAGTTTCCGACAGCAGCGAAGCAAAACTATAGCTTATGAAGAACTATTAAATCGAAACTTTTCTCTTGATATTGTTATGATTGACAGAAGGATATAACTCTATTAAAAAAAAACTAGCAATTAGTTAAACACATAAATAAGCAACGAACAGCCTGAAGCACCTGATGAATTCAAAGGCTTTTTTTGCTATTGTTGTTGAATTGATTAACAGAAGAAACTGTTACAAGATGTGTTCCTTGAATTCCATCCAAAGCAACAACAAAAGACCAAACACAAGTGCTTATTATTATATTAGAGCTATGACAGCGTAAAAGCCGCACTATTGACCCCAGCCGTGTGTCTGAGTCTGCCTTGAAATCCGGGTCTAGGTGTAAGTACGTATAAGGGTCTGGGTCTAGGTTAAATGGAAACGTCCATACAAATACGTGCTGTGGAATAAGCACGTCAGAACATCAATAGACTGGCGCGCCAATAATGGAAATTTAATTGAAGCTACAACGTTAATAATTACAAGTCTTAAATTTGGTCAGCAAAAAAAAAAAAGAAAACTATCAATGCTCCATTGAGCTACGTTAAAATGCAAGAGAAACAAGTAAGAAAACTACAGTCGAGAGTGTTCGACTGTGAGATACTCGCTAGCCATTTTCATCAAAATCATATTCAACAAATATACAAAAAATATACCGCACAAATATAAAAATATTTGGTAAATCGATATTGTACGAAATTAAAAATATACCAGAGTGTCAGCCAAAGCAACTAAGACCCGATATTTCTTAAATAAATATTTCTTAAATAACTTCCACAATTTTTATCTGACCGCAAACAAATTTTTGGGAATCATAATAACTATTTTGTCCATTTGTAGGGGGGGAAGTGGGCGTGGCAAAAAGTTTAAACAAACTTGATCTGCGTGCAAATATATCAAATGCTATCGAAAAAAATAATCGCTAAGATCTAGTTGTTCATAGGGATAGACGAGCAGACAGACAGACAGACGGACATGATCAAGATTATATTACTTACATTTTCTTCAAGTTATAATACCCTTCAACCCTATGGGTATCGGATATAAAAACCGAATTATTTTGATATTATGCTCCTATTACATAAACAGGGCAGGGCAGTGGAATGCTAAAAGCTTGTTTAGCATGCAGCTTCATTGCCATTTCGGCCGCCCAAAAACTCGGCACAAAACATAAACACGGTCAGCAATATGCGACTGCAGCAATCCGAGTTTGCAGCGACTGTAATGCAATCTGTGATCGCTTAAACGGCAATTTATGCGCTGCCCGCGAAAATACCGTGACAATTTACAATCAGCTGCAGCAGCAGCCAAAAGAAACTTGGCGACTTGGCAACTCAGGTCTCCAGCTCGGAGCCAAGCCGAACCAATCCGAGGTCTTATGTTATAATTTACTTGCCAAGCTTTATTACTGCACCACATAGCGGAAATTCAAATGCACACAAAATATGTTAAATCACGTGCCCCCTCCGTCCATCGACTGCCTCTCTGCTGCTATCCACTGTTTTGGCTGCTTTGCCCCCTTGCTTAGTCGCTTATCTGTTGTACTATGCCTTTTGTTAGGCACAAGTTTCGTTTCGCTTCTAACATAAGTTGTTGTTTCGGTGTTAACATTTTCAACTTGGGCTGTAGCATTAGCAAATTTATTTGGCAATCGGTCGCAAATATGCACAGCTGCACTCAGTCGGAGCTCAGGTTCAGTTTGAGTCTCGAGATTGTATCGCTGAGCAACTAACTATTGCGCAATATTTTAGTTTACTGAACGATGGCGAGAAGGAAAAACATTTGAGCCTACAAATGAATGTGGTGACTGGACATGAATACGAATCATTTAAATGGCGTTGCTCCAAATCATATTATTCATGTTAATCATAAAAAAGTTTAAACATACAATTATTATCTTGACAATGATAACAATATTATTGTAAGTAGGCTGAGTTTAATAAATATTCAATATAAGAATCCAAGTTATGCTACATGTTTCTCATTGTATATTCTAAATTTTAAGACAAGTTGATTTTCAGTTAAGATCTCGGTTCTGCGATTCATTATTTTAAAATACTTAATTGCCACCATCAATTGACAACTGGTTACTTTCGTCCACTAATTGCACTCATCTCTGTTCTTAATAGTTAATAGTTAAAGCCATGCTGAACGAGTTTTGGTTTATTTCAACACTGCTTGACCCCAGCAGCAGTATAAATCAGCAGTGAGCATAGCTTAATGGGCCACGTTCAGCGGGGTAAGCAGTCAGAAGTCTAGTTGAGAAACGACTCCAACTGTGCGTGGCCAAGAGCGTATCCAATTTTGATAGGATTTCCATGGGCTGCAACTCCAACTGACACGGCAAACAAGTTTGTGTTCCAAGTCTTTTGTTTCGTTAGTGAACTAGAAGCTTGAAGCTGAAAAGAATTTTTGAAAAATCATCCGAGTGTCCTGCGGCAGTCAGGACAGCGACTAGTCAGTGGCTAATCCATCAAATCAAAGCCTTAGTTCATTGGATTTATAGTAATAGTTGTTGCGCTGTTGTTGACTCGCGCTCTCGCATGTCAAACAGTGCAAGTGTCCAATTGTGTTATTCAGATTTTCGCTTTTGCTTATTGTCTTTTCTGTGCCTTGCTTTCGCATTTTTGTTGGTTTTGTTTATATGGAAAGTCAACAACAATCAGAGCGTGTTGCATAATACAAAAAGCCAACAGCTGGCAGTAATTTTTTGCTTCGTTTTTTCCTTTTTTTTTGTTCCGATATTTAACAAGCATAACAACCAACGGCTGTGCGCATGCAAAAACTATTTTAATTGACTAGATTCGACTGTAGCCTCGGCTCTTGTACTGAATGTAAAATGCAAAATGTATAGAAAACAATTGCATTTTGTCAAGCGACAAATTGTCATGGGAGTTGCAGTTGCAGTTGCAGTTGAAGTTGCTGTTGCTGTTGAAGTTGCAGTTGAGGTTGGAGATGTATGCGTATCTATAACTAAAGCTAAAACTGAGACTGTGGTTGGAATTGAATTGGCTTTGCTACGTGCTCGGTATGACCCTCGAGCTTTAAAGCGAAGCCCATTGAACTGTGCCGCGAAAAGATTTGATGGGGATATAATTGCAAAGCTAACTGAATTTTGCAAAGACAACAATCCAGTTTATCGGTCTATAAAATTATTTTTAGTTATGGATACTGGTCGGTATCGGCCGCTAAGTGCTGCACTAAATTTTTTGTGCTATGCAAAGTGAACGTTCCAGTTGTCGACCAAACAGCGAAGTAGCCAAAGTGGAATGTAGCACACTAGCCAACATGTTTTTGGCATAAGAAAATGCAACTCAAATTGGGTCGAAGCGTTACTGCTTTTTTCTTGACGCACAGTAGCCTGACAGGCAAAATTAAAAGCTATATTCGTAATGACAGAAGAGTTGGATAAATGCATTACAAACAGATTTCTCAGGCCACCTTTCGAAAGTAAATATATACATTCGGACCATAAATCAATTTGGGCCACGTTAAGTTGAGGGACAGACTGGCTTAGCCCGAGGGACGGCTGCCAAGAACGTGAGTTGGCCAAAAAACAAAAACAAAAAAAAATGTAAAAAACGGCATCAATGCGATTCTCATGACATGACTTACTTAGCTTTTGTGTCGCTTATCTAGCGCCTACGGTTTGTAATTTCAGTTCCAGCTTGGGCCACAGTTACAGCTACAGCTGAAGGTAAGTCTTGAGCTGAAGCTGAAGCTGGAGCTAGAGCTGGAGTTGGAACACAAATTCAATTATCACGACGACGCGACGGGAACCCAAGTCAAGAGTATGCCAATAAATTATCATCAAGCCAAATGCCTTTGACAGTGCGCGACTGAAGTTGGAGTGAAGCGAGTTAAGGCCTAAGCTGGACCTGAAACTGAAGCTGACCCAAAACGTGCAGCTTTTTTGGCCAGCTGTAGAAACGCCAAAGTACACAAGATTCTAAGTTCTATGACTGTAGCCTCTTGCAATTAATTGCGACTTTTGTTAGATCTTTCGCTTAGCCATTAAAATTAATTAGAGTTCAGGTATTCCAGTATATTCCTATGCGCTCATTCAATGAGTTGGATTTTTAATGTTCTCCATGTTAATCGTTTACAAGAATGAATTCCCACAGAGCACACCAAAAAATAGGTCAAAGTTATTAGCGGAAACTTATATGTATCTCTATGTTCTTCCGTCCCTTCCACAGGTTGCCGCACAGGAACCGCCAGCAGCTCCCAGCGAATTCGCTCCCCATGTCACAGCCACCTGCAAAGCGGGCACAATGAACATCAAGGTGAAGTTCAGCTCTGGCTACACGGGCGCTGTCCATGCGCGGGATCATCGCACACAACCCTGCATGGCCATGGGCGATGGCAGCGATTCGGTTGCCTTCAGTCTCAATCTGTGGGCAAAGCAAGGAGCACCCGACTATTGCGGGATCTTGGTCAGCAACGTGAGTGGAAGCAATGTAAGCACAACCTTTCCTAACAATATTAACCACTAAAACGCGAGCCAATATTTGACTATACATCTGATTTTTATAAATTACTTTTTACTGTATCAACACTTGGCGATTTAGATTTTCGGCTCATTCATTGAAATGGCTCACCTTCTATTTGATATATAATTTGACATATAAATGTGAAAAAAGGCTAGTTGTGGCATACCCGCTAATTATTTTCAATTGAAGCACAACGGTGTGAAGGAAGTATTATCATTAAAATAAAAAAAATTAATTGGTTAAAAAACATAATACCAGATTCTAGAGTACAAAATTAACCAGATTGTCAACTAAGCAATGAGGACCCGACAGTTTTTGTCATATAAAATATTTTCTAAAAATATTTTCTAAAAACTAAGAAGTTTTTTATTCAATCGCAACCCATCCTCCAGGCATCATAAGAATTACATATATTCTGTGTCGTAACCTAGTTTTAAATTTATGCTTATTTATCGACCTGGAGTATATTGCAACAAACATATTTAGTAAACACATTTATTGCTAAAATTAAAAAGAAATCATATAAAACATTTGATTGATTTCGAGATGGCTCTAAAAAGTTCTCAAGCTCCTACACCTTTATGCTAACCTTGTTTAAAATCGGCCTGTATTGCAATGTGTAAAAAGTGGAAATTTGTTGAGAATTGCATATTCATAAATCAATGTTCAATATGTTCAATATTCCTACAGATATCGTCCCATTTTTTGACTCTGCACAACGATATATACATATATTAGTTACATATTTCCCGCCAGAGCAAAGTAATACTACCCTACTACCTTGCGGATAGTGGGTATAGAAATCTCAAGTGCAGCACTGAACATTCGTTCGACTCGAAATCAAGACAAATCAGCAGAGTCTGATGCTTAAGAGAAGATGAAAACAGCAAAGGGCTACGAATAGACGTCAGTCTGCATAGTAACTATGGCAATAAAAATCAAGTTTAATTCTACGTACATCACAGGCGTTGACAGGCGGTGAGGGTCTCAGGTCTGGTTGTTTACTTGCAAGTGTGCGTCTGTGTCTGAATGTGTGTGGGGAGCAGCAGCGAACTAGCTTGAACAATGGCAAAACATGGCAACAAGGCATTAGCATTAGCCATACTCATATATATGATATATATGTAGATATGTATGTATGTATGTACTACGCGTTTTGTGACTTTGTGACTTTGTGACAACCATAATGCAGCGTGTTGAAATGCAAATGATCATCGTTACGCGTCATGTTATAAGTTTAGGCACATACGCGTACAACAATATTAATTGCAATGTCAAATCGTTGGGCTGCACCCTGTATCCCAAATTTATAAATAACTATCGCCAGGGCAAATCAGTAAAGCAGCACAAGCAGAGAGGAGAACACTGGAGCACCAGACGTGCTACACACACGAAGGTAAATACATATGTAGGTGTAGCAGACTTATTTCTGCTCTTTGCGGCCACCTTCCGCTTGTCGTCTCGAAGGGGAGGTCCTCTATAAAATTAAATCACGCTTATCGCGACGGCAGCTCTGGTTTTATGTTAGCCCGCGAACTTGCAACCATGCAACGATGCGGGTAACCAAGGGAAGCCAATGGAAACTGTTGCCAGTTGGGAGTGTCGACAGCGCGCCGGCGTCTAGCAACGACCCAGGCCACTTTCAGACAGTTTCATATGCCCAGACACGGTTTTCCACGCCTCGACTTAAACAGCATTCCAAACTTTTGTTACTAGCGCTTATACCCGCTACTTATTGGATAGAAGGGTATTATATCTTTGTGCCTCCATGAAATGTATATAACACGCAGAAATAGTCATCTCCGACCCCATAAAGTATATATATTCCTGATCAGCGTCAACAGCCGAGACTATATAGTCATGTCTGTTTGTCCCTTCCTCTGTCTGTCGGTCTGTTCGCCTGTCCATATAACTAGCACTTGTAATGTTTTCACGCGTATCAAGTCTGTTTAAAATTTTATTACGCAACCGAAACAAATCAAAGAACAATCGTAATTGTTAAGCTTGAATCGCCAGTTTTTGGTACATACAATCACAAAAATGGGATAAAAATGGTTTAGGTTATTTAAGAAATATGTTTGTATGCTGCAATCGGGTCTTAGTTGTTTTGTCTGACAATTTGGTATATTTTGTATTGTATGGTATATTTAGAAAGTAATATGATATCGATATACGAAATATAGCCTTCGTTATATTTTTGTATTTTTTGTATATTAAATGAAAATGAGTAGTGGGTATCTCACAGTCGAGCACACTCGATTGTAGCTTTTTTACTTGTTTTGTGTTCTTGTTTGTTTGGATTTTTATAGTGTGCGGAATTTGTGTCAAAAGAATTTTGCTTACGCTCACAAAAGATCTCGAACAATTTTGATGTTATTTCTTAGCGAACATTTTTTTGTACTCTAATAGTTAATTGCTCTACCCAACGTCTCCTCTCGACATTGGCTGACCTTGGCGAGTGCATTGCAAATTGAAATACTGAAAAAATCTCTCGAGACTTGTCGTATTTCGAGGTTCTAGGCCAGACTCCGGTTTGGATGCATCTCTTTGGAGCGCCGTAATCTCTTTGATTTGGTTTTTATGGCAAAGGCCCTCACATTGCCGTACTTGGCGAACCATAAAATTGGCGCTTACAATGGCAAGCCGCAGTCAACAATTTAACATAAGGTTCAAGTTGTTTTTTGTGCTGTGACTGTTGTGACTATAGATGTAGCTGTATTTGTATTTGTATCTGTATCTGTAAGTACTGCAAGTACTCAGGCTGTATGCCATTGTGGGTTGACTCTTGAGTTGGTGTACTTGAACTTATTCCATATTTTGTCTTTTGCGTTTTGTGTTTTGTTTTGCGAGTGGGACGTCTCTTTGCCCCGTCGCTTTTTAGCTGCAAATTATTTGCCATTATTTTCTGATGAGTGTTATGCTTCTCTATGCAGCACTATTATTATCATTTAAATGATAATTGCATTCAACAGCTAAAAAAAAGGAAAACAAACAGAACAAACTAAAATTATATACCAATTTATCTATTAAGTAATTTAAAAAGCCATTGCCACATTGTATACAAAGAGCTGTGCGCTCGGCGTCATCTTACAAGCTCGATTATAAGTGCCAGTGTATGGGAAATCAACGCAATCATTATCTCGACTTTTAAGTTGGTTTGATAATAACTTCATAATGAGCTGTCCGCTAGCAATGTCTACAACGGCTGATGCCCGTTTAACTCCACTAGTCTCACCACCGTTTCCGCTTACTGCCTTCCACTTCTCCTTGTCTTCAATTTGAGATCATAGTTTTATCGGTTTGACTCGGTTCTGAAGTGTAAGTTGAACAATGGATTCTGACATTACTTGATATGTTGCTGAGCCACTTAATCTATTATTCTGTGTTAAAGGTATTTATGCACACTTTTCTAGTGTTCATTGGCTAACATTTTTAACTAAACTACTCACAGACTTATAAACAAGAACTCCCTTATGTGTTGCGTCATAATCAATGAGATTAATGCTTCGATTCATTCATAAAACTCTGACCACATTTAACACCTAAAATGTAAAAAAAAAACTCTGACGTGGGTCGCTCAGTGAATAAACATTGTAAAACAATATTAATATAATATATATTGCAAAACCAGTTTGACGACCAACTGTTAAATACGACAAGTCTTCATTGCAATGTGTATATAACATATTACAAGCAAAACTCACGACTCAATTGGTCAGTTTTATTGTTGTTTAATGTGTGTTGCAGTCTTGCACCTTACGAGTCAAGGTTAATGTGAATCATCAATCGCAGCGCCAGATCAATTAAATTCTCTTTAAATACTAGTGAATGCGACCAGTTTCATAATAGCCGAACCACAATTAAGAACCGCTTAAACATTCAGACGAGTTGCTCGCCAAAGTCATTCGTTTGGGTTCACATTCATGCGGATGCACAAATAAAATGCTAGATTATATAAAATACCGAGTTTCCGTATTTCAAATGAAATGCAATCGTGTAATTACCGAAATGTCAGATGCAATCATAAAAGGCAGCACACTCATTAACTGAAAAGTCTAGTTATTATTGTGACCGCAAAGCGTAAGATTCAATGAAGTTCAGACGGATAGTAAACATTGCGAGGAAAATGGTTAAAACAAAACATACTCGTATCAAGAAAAACTGGGAAAAATGTAGAGGGTGAGAAGCCCATCTGACTAACTGACGGACTGGAGCTCTAGTAGTCTGGTAAACTGGTAGACTGGTAGTCTGGCAGTTTGGCGGGCTGCCTGTTTAGTTAGCTGTCAGCGTCACACTTGGCAGCCTTTTGCATTTCCTTGTTGCTGCTCGTGTGCAGCAATTACATCATGGTGACAATTGACGGGCTGAAATCTTTCCTCGGATCAGCCACAAACAAACGCTTATTATAAGTCAATCCCAAAAAACGACTGACCAAAACAGAATGCTCCTAGGGCTTGCAGCTTAGATTATTAACGTGGCTTCTTTAACCCAATCAACACAGCAGTTCTTTGCTTTTTTAATAACCAACGATTTAACTGATTACACCATAATCTTATTCTCCGTCTGCCATCTCTATCCAACTCACTGTCTCTTTTAGCGCACTGAGGAACGTTCTATTCAACTGGCGGTGCGTGTGCATAAAACTCTGGAACTGGCGGATGATAAATTTTATGTGATTACCTGTGGCAAATCGGGATTCACTCGGTAAGTTTGACTGATTTCCAAGTTGCTTCGAATCTAGACTCGAGACAATTGTGCATACAATTACTGTTTGTTAAGTTTGAGATATAATGGAAAAAGCTTCCGTCAGGTCCAAGTGGTCCAACTTTTACGTATTTCGTTTGATTTCTCGAAACTTGTTTTTTTGGTTCGTCGTTTTCTTTGATGGCGGTGAGCAATAAAAGATCACATTAAGCCGAGATATACATGTTCACATTCAAGTACTTTTTTGTCTGCAACCCGTAGGTGTTGTTTCGAATGCCTTTTATTGATTTCCAATATTCTAAACAACTTCACAACTTGAACTCAACGGGGAAGGTAACTCAAGGCCATTGCGCTTGCTTCAATTAATAAAATTCGTTTGGTATTTTCTTAATCATTTCGCGGTAGCCGCCGTTGCCCGTGTTCTGCACAATTAACGGTTAACTATTTATGGCACCTTTTGAAGATTACAATCTTGGTGTTAAACAAACAATGTAATTATACCCGCTACCCATAGGGTAAAAGGGTATTATAACTTAATCCTCCAAGAAATGTGTGTAACAGGCAGAAGATGGCATCTCCGGCTCTATAAAGTATATATATTCTTGATCAGGGTCAACAGCCGAGACGATCTAGCCATGTCCGTCTGTCCTTATGAACACTTAGATCTCAAAGACTCTATATTTTTGCAGTATTTTGCGGTATATTCATATGGGGTATTATAAAATTAATACCGCACTGTTTTGTTTTTACTCAAAATGAGTAGCGGGTATCTCACAGTCGAGCACACTCGACTGCAGGTTTTTTTCTTATTTTCACTTGCCATAGTTCGATAAAGCCAATGACTTTTTGTAAGTATTCCAAGCTACAAGAGTTCGTTGTCTAAGTCTTTTGTGTGAACGGCGCTCTAATCAAAAGTCATTTAAACAAATAGGTAAATATACAAGTACAGCATATGTATGGGTATACTAAACGGACTGGACTTTTTTACACATGTTCCGCTCTGCTTGCTAACAAAATAACCGCAAAACAAAAAGAAAATTGAAAAAAAAAGATCGACCAAAAATGTGCAAACTATACTATTCACATATAATGTGTGTATATATGTATTTGAATGACACAAGATTCAGTTGTCTATAACGTAATGACCAGCAATTGCATAACACCAATGAAACTGCAAGCCAATCTGAGGAGAGCACGCTTTTGGCTCTATTATCGTTGCTTTTAATTATCAACGCAATGGGAGAAAATTTATAATTGTAGTTTTCAGACCAGATAACGGTTTTTGAACATTTCCATTTTAATACATCTTGTAGTGATGACAATGCCCATGTTGTGATCAAGTTTCTGGAAAATGATCATCGCGTGCGTGATGCAGTCTATGGGCGTGAATATAAACTACGCGTTGAGTTCTCCAAGCCAAATGGTAAGTTAGGCAATTGTAATTACCTGTAGCAATCACTACTAAAAGGTCATTTCCATTCTTAGATACCTACAGCCTACGTGTGGGCAACTGCTTTGCCTTCGACAAAAAAAATATGACCCTCAAGTTGACTGATGACCGCGGGTAAGTTCAACTGCCTATTAATTGTTTGATTGGTATCGAAATAACGCCTCCTATCACTACCAGCTGTCCCATCGAACCCGATCTTATGAGTCGCTTTGTGCCCACTTCTGATGGCCGTGCAGCAGAGGCAACAGTTACATCCATGTTCAAATTTCCCGAAGGTAACCAACTCAGTGACAAACTCAACGTTCATAAATGTAGTCTCACAATGCCAACTTGCATTGAATGTTATTACAGGAACTGAAGTCCATCTGCAATGTGATGTCATTCAGTGTTATGGTCGGTGCGTTGAGATTGACGATTGTCACGAGGTTGCTCTAGCCGGTTTCACCAAGGGCGGCAATGGGCCACGTCAATATGGACCTAATGAGGAAGGATCCAGCATTGCGGCCACAACGGTATACGTTTTAGATCCTGCTGAAGCCAGACGTGAGTGCAAAGAGATACCTTTTATTCGCAATGCAGTGAGTTAACTCATATTTTACAGTATTGGCACCGTCTTGCGAGGAAGGTGTACGACCAAGCTGGTTGCTGTGGCTGACCATTACCCTAGGAGTTCTGTTCCTTATCATGTTGCTGATGAATATTTTCCTCTGCACTGCCATGAGTTGCAGTTGTGCCAACACTGAGGTAATAATGCTGATCAACTTCCTGTAATCTAGCTATGTACATAAATAGCAGTTCGTTGTGAAATCTTTTCATCATATGTATATGTATTTAGTATTTCAACGTATTGTAATATTTAAAACCCATTCTCTCTTTCAGATCATTGAGAAGGAGCCCTCTATCATCGAAGAGTACGATCCTTATCGCAGTTGGCATGGCAGTCAGTATGGCTCCCGCTATTCGCTGCATGGCCGCGATGCGCATAAGGGCTATACTAGTGGCGGCTCAACGATACACTCTAATAGGTCTGATAGATATTAAGCCGATATACAAAATACACACATGCAAATACACATACACAAAAGCTCGAATCTACACTCGATATGCATCTGTTCTGTTCTCACAATACTTTTCTCTGGTAGCTGTGGAGCCAACACACAAACAACCACACACAAACATATTTATATATATAAAGCATGCTTACAAAGCCTTGTATCATATCTATGTATCGTATTTTGTTCTACTCGTATCTTTTGTTAACTCTACTGAAGTGACCGCTCTGCTGGATAACAACTACAACAATGCAACACAACCTGTGTTCTCAAAAAAAAAAAAAAAAAGAAACAAAAGAAATATCAGAAAAGAATATGCATTTTTTCATGCCTAGTATTGCAACTGTAATTAACCGTTGATAACTTTCGTTTGTCTGTATCAAAACTAACTTTACAAAATAATTAAGCTGATCAAACTATATATAGAACGTACAATTTTGACCTGATCCATACCCAGAAAAACTAACAATTCACTATTACAAATTTGCTAACTAAACTGTCAAGTACATTTTGATACGCCTACATTTATAAATATAATTAATTGACCATTGATTCTGTATTAAATCGCACTACTTCGAAGGTCTATACCAATTGATAACGATTATGCAATTGTACATTCACGACCCGGCTCTAGACATTCCTCCACGTTGCATGGACAGCGTGCGCATCGCGGACCGCCCAGTAATATTTAAAAAGAAGCTATATATAATTAATTCATAAGTCAATTGTGACAGTTTCAATGCTTAACTTACACACTTAAATACTTTAGCATATTGGAGAATAATTATTTTATCTTCATTTTCTCGACTAAGCTTACAATGTACATATATAACTCAAAGTGTTCATTCAATTTTTCCAAATTCTTTCATTGGAAGTGATTCTGCTGTAAAATACTAAATGAAAAATCAATAATTTAACATTAATTAAAGATAATATATTGAGAAATAACAAATAACCGTAAGTCATTAGTCTGTCATAAGTGGAAGTGAATGTGTACTAGTGTTAGTGTTAAACATCGATGTAAAAACGAGAAATCCATTCACAAAATTTCTAAAACAGAATTAGTCCTAAGTACTAAGAAACCATTTCGAATTGTTTAACGTTAATTATAAGAACTGTAATAAATTTTAAAATAAAAAAAAATGACCTGTAACTTAAAATCATGTTATTCAATACCGTAATAAAGTAATTACAACTCAATAAATTAATTTTTTTAATTCTCAAAATATTACAACATATGTATATTGCAACTTGTTCAATAATATGCCTGAAACTACAAGTAAAAATAAATAAAGAAGTATTCCATATTTTGCTAAATATAAACCAAATTGTAAATGGTTATACATATGTACATATTTATACTGATGCATTTTAAATAAAACGAATCCCTAAAGGTATGCTTTATTTTTATACCTTCTACCCATATTATAAGGCAAGTGCTAAATACCTGTATAAACGCAGAAGAAATCATTGCAACTTCACAAAATAAATATCTTCTTGACCACCGTCAACAGCCAAGTCGCTGTAGTCTTATCCGCATGTCTGTAATTAAAGCAAAATACTTGCATACAGTTTAAGTTTTGGAGTAGTTCAGGACTCCACAATAATATGTAATATTATATGCAACTATTTTCAAATGTTGTTGCCTATCTCATAAGAATAAAAGGGAAAATAAGTAAAAAAAAATCCACAGTGAGAAAGCTAGATTGTGCTTGACTGAGATATGCCAGTTACCCGTTATAGAAAAATATTAAAATATTCCGAAAAGTATATTTGATATATCTACCACAATCAAAAGATGTCATCGAGTACGCAAAATCCATAGCAGATTGAGTACTAAGTAATTAAAATGATTTCTTGAACCGATCGCAAATAAATTTTCAGATATCATAAATAATGCAAATACATACAAAAGTATGTACACAATAAAATGGAATCTATAATTTTTCGGTTTTTTAGAGAAAAGGGCGTGACGAAAATCTCCTGAATTAAAATTATATCTATCTCTTATAGTCTAAGCTCATACGGTTTTTGACGCTAATGTAGAATGTCAGAGACTATAAGAGATAGAGCTATAATTTTCTTAGACAGCACGTTGTTTTTTGGTACGCTGATCAAGTTTGTTAAAATTTTTGCCACTGCCGCACACGCAAATCAAAAACAAAATTTATTTTTGAAACTCAATTAAGAGTTAAATTTAATTTATTTTTAATCGTGGTGGACCTTAGTCTTGAAATGCTCATATGATAAGAAAAAACAGTCACTTCAGGCGGGTCTTAGTTGCTTCCATTAACTACCATATTTTATTTCTTTTAATACTTATGTTATGTATCTAATGAATTTTCAACATTTGTGGAGTTCATGCTTGAACATCTTTAAATTATATATTATTAGCATAGATACTAGTCATTTATTACCTTCCTTATTACTCCCTTAAAAATATTTATTATAAAATTAAATTGAATTAATAATAGAAATCACAGATAAGTTATACAAAAAAGAAAGGTGCAGTTGTTGGCAACATTATGTTGTAGGTAGCCGGTATAAACCATAAAATGAGGCTAATACCCGCAAGGCAGACAAGTCCACCCCTGTGCCTGACTTATCGTTACTCTGTGCTCACAACCAGTTTTACGCTCTCGCATTCTCTGAGCATTTGGCACGGCATGAGTTAAGTTAAGTTCGCGACAGCTGCCGGCACAGCACAGCACACAGTGTTCCCAGTTGTATTAGTATTTTCGCATAGTAGTCAGTCTGAAATCGTCGGTCGATGAGCGCGGAAGTGCCGAAAAACAAGACAATAATTTAGACCGGAGAAGGCACAGGTCGCGAATTGTTTGAATGGCTTTGGCGTCGGGCATGGCTACATTCACAGCAGTGCATACGTTTACGTCAATGTGTATGTGTGGGTGAAGTAGAAGAGTAGACGTCTCAGACGAAGAAGTGGAAATAGTAAAATCGAAAGGCCAAGAAAAGAAATCAACACAGCAGCACTAACACCAACAAAGAAGCAACGTGTTCTTTTTTTTTGTTGTGAATGCGAAATTGGAGTTTCTGTTGCTTTTCGCCGTCTTTTTGTCTCGACTCTCGTCGTACTGGAGCAAATTCGCGTCGCGTGTTTTGTGTTGTAAATCTCAGTTGAAACCTGCATGAATATTAGTTGGTAATTGTAGTAAGTGACCATGGCGCTATTTAATAATAGTGTAAACGCAAACAACACAAACAAAAACAACAACAAATACTTGGATTTAAACTGAACCGCGTGACACACAAATCGATTGACTTGGAATCTCTGAACTAAATTGAAGTGATATATGTATAGTATATAGTATAAATATAAACGCAAATATAACTTCTCTTTACGATTAAAACCAAACTATAAGGGTCGATATCACATCCGGATATATGGAAGCATTTACATACGTATATCTGACGTACATATTTTCTATGCTGCATCTCTTTGTGCTCTTTGTGTGTGTGTGTGTGTGTATGCCAATGTGAGTCATCATAGAGTACGTAGTGTTTTAATATGCAATCACTGCACGCTTCCCTACATAGAAATTTTATTTTTAACCCTTGGCACATTCAACTTATTGTGCTGCATGCAAATTTCGACTACTTCGCCGTCAATCGTCTCGATTTTTAAAAGTGCGCCGATGCTATAAATACCAAAAAAAAAAAAACAAAAAAAGTAAGAAAGTTACAGTCGAGTGTGCTCGACTGTGGGATACCCCATTTTAATAAGGGCAAAATATTGCGGTATTATTTTCAAAATATACCGAAAATACTAAAAAAATACTAAAAATATACCAAATTGTATGTTTGGTATATCGATACAGCACACCATTCAAAATATACCATAGACGGCACAATGTACCAGATTGTCGGCCAAAGCAACTCAGACCCCTAGTAAGTAGGCGTTTTTGCCCATACAAAAGTATTTCCTTAATAACATCCACAATTTTTATCTGATCGCAACCAAATTTTCAGGGATCATAACTACTATAGTAATTATAGTATATACCAAAATTCACAACTCTAGCTTCAAAATTACGCTTGTTATTCGATTTTTTTGATTTGCGGGGGCGGAAGTGGGCGTGGCAAAATTTGAAACAAACTTGATCTGCGTGCAAACATAACAAATGCTGTCGAAAAAAAATTATAGCTCTATCTCTTATAGTCTCTGAGATCTAGGTGTTCATACGGACGGACGGACAGACACACAGACGGGCAGACGGACATGGCTATATCGTCTCGGCTGTTGACGCTGATCAAGAATATATATACTTTATAGGGTCGGAGATGCCTCCTTCTACCTGTTACATACATTTCCTGCCGGCACAAAGTTATAATACCCTTCTACCCTATGGGTAGCGGGTATAAAAAGCAGGCCAACGGACCGTTAAGTAAAAATTTAAATGCAGTGCAGGTTTCTAAGATGTTTATTTTCTATTTTATTTATAAAGTTGAATTTACTAAAGGCTTTCAGTATTTAACATTTAAATATTAAATAGACATATCTCTCAATGACTTACACTGTACATAATTATGTAAATAAAGTTTTTATCAAAATGTATGTACATATGTACATATTCTCTCATACCTCATACATCAGCACTGTTTTTCACTTTCTTTTCCTATAAGTGTCATTCGCCTCAATGATTGCTTGATTTCATTAATTTTCTTAGATTTACAGTAAGTAATTATCAGCCAGCAGATAAGACATTTCACGTGACTTGCTTGACTTGACTTTTTAATTTGTGTCATTGGGTTTTATTGCTAAAATCAATGAGCTTCCCAAAATAACAAAATCGCATAACTTATTGTGTAAATTTCAAGTGTTTTTGAGTGTAGTATATAATCGTATTGCAGGAGGTCAGTTATATATCGCAATATATAGTCTGTTAAAATGTATATAACATAAATACGCGTAATCAAATACTGCTTGTGTTGACTCAGTTCTCGACGAGTCGCTTTCAGAATTTTAAGTTACGCCAATATTATCAGTAAATAACTTTATATCTAAGCGTCACTTGAACAAAAAAATGTAATACATATATCTATACAAGGCCAGCAAGTTTTACACTTTAATAAAATTGAGTTACACTTTAGGGTTAAAATATATATGTAATATTTTTATAATCATAACTGAAAGATTCGTATACACGTATGATTTCTTAAGGGCACTCACTGTATGCATAACCAAATGATTCATTTGCTTATCAGCTCCATTGTCTTGTTCTTTATTTGTTAAAAAAAAGTTCAACCTAACATGGAAAATCACACTTAATAACACGTTACTTAACAGAAACATAATCGAATCCGCAATCGTTTCATGACACAATTAATCTTCTATAATCAGCTGTCAAAATGCAGATTCTAATCAAAAGAAAACACTACGTCAAGACTAAGATTTGAATGCGACTTGTGAACAAATTTCATCGTCATAATCTATACGTAGTATATACCAAAGTATCTGGCTGTATTTACTGATTCTGACTGTGTTCAATTCTGTTTGTAAAATAAACCAAATGATGTCATGTTCCAGACCCAAAACCCGGCTCACATTCCCATACCAAAATACACAAAAAACAAGAATTATATAGACACACACATATATATGTATGTACATATGTTTATCACCATCCGTCTGAGCGTTGATCTGAGTTCGAGTTGTCTTTTTCGATCATTAGCTCACCGGTTTGCAGAATGCCTTTTGTTTGTTTATTCGCCATTTATACGGAAATTCATCAGCTGAACTGTATTTTCCTCTCTCGAAATACACGTGAATACAGATGTATATGTATTCGTATGAGCTCATCTTTACGCAACATTAAATACATCATGAGCTTCTCTTTATATAAGAACTTACAATATGTGCGAGTAGAGAGAAACAATACTAAATCAATACTTTTACGAGACTTGAAGTCTAACCGTTTATAATTGATGTGCATTCGTAGCACTAGCATGTGGATGACCCTCATTGACACCTCCAGGCTGAGAGAACCCTGGAATCAGCATCGATGGCAGCGCCCACACGCGAGCTGTGAGCAATTCCACTTGCGGCAATTTCTGTATGCCATGTCTGTAGGGGATGACATATACTTGTGTATCTATCTATCTTGTGATGCATTTATCTAGAATTATTTTAAATTGCGGCAATTAATTTAATCAGCTTGGAAATTTTTTGTTGTTAAACAGAGTGCAACAGACTGCATTTCAATTGTATTCCGCATTGTATTGGATTCGTATGGGATTGACTTTTAGTTCAAACAATGCAATGAGTAAAAATCAATTTTTGAATTTAAAATGCAGTTTTGCTTCTGTTATTATTATAGTTTTTGCTGTGTTTTATTTTATACTGCCATTAATAATAAATGAACTATAGTTTACATCACATCACTGTATAATTTTTACGTACCTTTCATTTTTGCCCAGAATGTTAACAGACTCCAAAAAAATGAGCATCTATCAAGAACATTCAGCGTGATGAGAAACCCTACAAAGTATACCACTTAACGTAATATAACAGTAATCTAGTAAAACAAAGAACTAAAAAGAAAGTTACAAAGAACTTGTCAAAATGACAATAACATACACAGGTGAAGTAGCCACTTGCCGTGGCTTTGGCTGTTTTCTCAAACTACTTCTCAGGTAAGTGAGAACTAATCTAATAATATCACATGTACTCACCCTCATGTAAATATACTATATACATAAGTATTAGTATCAGTAAAGAGTGTAAAATTGCTAGTCTAGTGCTAATTAAAGAACTGACGCTGGGAATTGACGTCTCCACAGTTGCTCTTTAGTCCGGTAGTGAGGAACGTTTGTCAATTGCAACTGATGCAAAAGGTACAATTTCCTCTCAATACGCAAGTAAAATAACATACATACATATACACATAATACAGATACGAGTTTGTCGACAACTCCACCCTATATGCAAGTAATCTAGTTCACATGGTAGTCATGTGTTTGACATCCGTCATGCATGTAATTTGAATTATCCACACAAGTTTAATAAGTGCCAGGCAGTAGCTCGTCCCACACGATCCTAAATATTGACACATATTCCTATCTAAATGAATTGAACGTTTATTCGAATGTTTCGCTGATAATGTCAGCCTAATCATGATGTCACGAAACCTCTTCCTACTGCCTTCGTTAAAAAAAAAAATTATCTTAAGTATAATTTTTAAGCATATTCTTAATTATAATTAATTCATTGCCTATAAATAATTATTTTTCATTGAAGTGAACCAAAACAGATAATGACAGACAATTGTTAAGTAGGAGAAGCCTTGAAATCTAACAGACACTGATAAAAATTTCAAGTTTTGTTTTCCATTCCATGCTCTGATAAAAGAAAGATAAACTTCTTTTTAATGCTGTTGTTGTGGATGTGTTATCGCAGAAAATATTTGATAAGACTCATTATATCATGGGTGCGGGTTAATTGTGGGGTAGTCAAAGTTTTTTATAGCAATTAGCTGACTTTCGTTTGAAATGATCAGTGTATGTTTGTTTTTTATGACGTTTTGTCAGCAACAAGTAGACGGTGGCATTACTATCGTTCAATATCACGTCGGCAAGCCTTTTAGATGACGTCGCCAGTATTGTATGGGCATTTCCATAATGTCGCACCGGACATTCGCACGAATCCAACACGAGAAAAACAATATAATAAAAGCTAATTTTTAAATGACTAATACATATAATCAGAACAGGAACATAAGAGATTTGGTGTTTGTGTATTCGGTTTTAAATGGAACCATCGTTTGAAATTATAAAGGTTATATAAACAGTCGTTATACAGTTATTCGGCTTATAACGAAATGCAAGGAACAAGCGAAATCAGAAAGTGGCAAAGCAACTTGTTTAAAAAAATGAATATGGGTAATTCTCTGACGGATATTGCGTGTGACCATCTTTACAGTGAAAAAAAAACATAAACTAAAAGAATTTTAAAAATAAGTGAAGGTTATTCTTAAAGCTTTAGATTACTTCTTCAGTTTTACGATAAAATATATAAATTCGTGAATTTTTTGGTTTTGCGTACGAATTTCTTAATTTTTGCAATTATTAGAACAGAAAACAAAACAGAAAAAAATTCCAAATCTCCTCTTAGCTCTAATTAAAGTAGTAATCTAGAGCTATAAAAATAACCTTTTCTTATTTTTTAAATTCTTTCAGGTCAGGTTTTTTTTTCACTGTAAAGATTGTCGCACGTGACATCCGGCAGAGAATTACCTATATATAAATGTTAAAATGATTGTTTAATATTAATTTTAATTGATCATTAAATATACAAATATATTAACAAGGTTTACTTTCAGATGGCGAGGAAGTATTTACAAATTGGTTTGGCTAGATCTTCTAGCTTTTCTTACATTGTATTATGTACTCAATTTGGTCTATCGATTTGCGTTAAACGCCGATCAGAAGCAGTAAGTCGATAAACATTTTATCCCTTTCGAATATGAAATTCACTCTGGTCTCCTTGCAGAACTTTCGAAGAGATTGTGGCCTATTGTAATAGTCAACGTGAGCTCATTCCGCTCTCATTTGTGTTAGGTTTCTATGTGTCAATTGTGATGACGCGCTGGTGGAATCAGTACACATCTATTCCCTGGCCTGATCCCATTGCAGTCTTCGTCAGCTCTAATGTGCATGGCCAGGATGAACGTGGTCGTGTTATGAGACGTACAATCATGCGATATGTGTGCCTATGCCTGACCATGGTTTTGGCCAATGTATCGCCCCGTGTTAAAAAGCGTTTTCCGGGACTAAACAATCTCGTGGAAGCGGGTTTACTAAATGAAAACGAGCGCGCAATTATTGAGACAATGAACAAATCGTTTCCACGACCCTCAAAGCACTGGCTACCCATTGTATGGGCTGCCAGCATCATTACCAGAGCTCGAAAAGAGGTACATAATTCTCATAGTTTCGATATCCCTTTGATTACTATTTCGTTATCATCTATCAACAGGGTCGTATTAGGGACGATTTTGCTGTTAAGACTATCATTGATGAACTGAACAAGTTCCGGGGTCAGTGTGGTCTGCTAATAAGTTACGACACCATCAGTGTGCCTTTGGTTTACACCCAAGTGGTTACTCTGGCGGTCTACTCCTATTTCTTGACCTGCTGCATGGGTCAGCAATGGACCGATGGAAAGGTCGCTGGCACAGCAGGATTTTTGAACAAAGTCGATTTGTACTTTCCAGTATTCACCACTCTCCAGTTCTTCTTCTATATGGGATGGCTGAAAGTGGCCGAGTCTCTAATCAATCCCTTCGGCGAAGACGATGACGATTTCGAGGTTAGTTGCTAAGTTCTTAAAGCTTAAGCTGTCAAATTTATTCATATATGGTTATTTCATAGGTAAACTGGATGGTGGATCGAAATCTACAGGTCTCCTATCTGATTGTGGATGAAATGCACCACGATCATCCGGAACTGCTCAAAGATCAGTATTGGGATGAGGTGTTCCCCAATGAACTACCATATACGATTGCCGCCGAACGGTTTCGTGAAAATCATCCAGAGCCTTCAACCGCCAAAATCGAAGTGCCCAAAACAGCGGCAATGCCCTCGACAATGTCCTCAGTGCGCATTGATGAAATGGTTGGTAATAATGGCACCAGTAGCATGGCTGCGCCAAAGCCGCTTGCCGATGAGCAGCAAGGCGCACCCCTGCAGACAGTTACTTATGACCTTTCCAAGGGGGCGCCAGACGAGGAGGTTAGAATCAAAACGTTGGCAGCAATTACTACCGCTAAGCAGAAGAATGAGCCCCAAATAATTTGGCTAAACTTATTCCTAACTCATGTACTCATGCAATTACATGTGGTGAACAATTCGAGATCGAAATCAATATTCTAACCTTCTATTTTAAAGTGAATTCCGCACGGGATTCCCGATCATTGGCATATCAAATCACATCGGTGCTTGGTAGTTATATACCTGCGTCATAATCATAAAAATATTAAAACTATTGAACAAATAATTTTTATTAGCGCTTCCACAGTGAATTCTATTAAGAAAAAATGCATAATTATTATTACTGTTCATCTAAACTAGCGTCTCTAGCTTTTATGTTAAAGTATATAATAGGATTCACTGTATGGCAGCTCTCATCAAAATTTGAATCCAAATCTAGATGTAAACTAATTGGTGTTTGTGTCTGTCCTAATTATAAGATTGCATACTAACTTTTGATTCTAACATAATCTATTTGCCTACAGCCTCTAACTGCATCACAATGCATTGAACGGCCTTACTTTGCTTTTATTTTCTTAGTGCACTCCAAATACACAACTGCACCCTGTACCTCTAATGGTTTTAAGTAACTAATGCACATATTTGATTTTCTTGTCCTGATAACTCGCGATTCATTAAATAATATGTACCTTCGTCACCCCACTCTGCAGGCAGACGATGCCAGCGGCATTCATTTCTCGGCTGGCAATGGTAAAATGCGTTTGGGCCTGGGATCCTCGCCCAGTTTGGTTAGCGTATCTGGTACATTGTCTCGGGTAAATACAGTGGCTTCGGCGCTTAAGCGATTCCTTAGTCGAGACGACAGCCGTCCTGGTTCCGCAACTCCCAATGACGATCCGAACAAGTATCGTTTTCCGACCAGCGCTAGTTCGGCCAGTTTAACAGGCGGTGTCACCGCTGCTGCTGGAGTTAAGCCTACAGGCAGTATGCGAATAACGGACCAGGTCATTGAGGAGGTGGACGAACAGGCCACCATTACATCAATGCGTCCAACAGAGCCGCGTCCCAATGTAATGGACTTATTCTCACAACCCATTGGACAAACCCAAACAATTCCGTTACAACCCCCTCTGCCGGCCGCATCAACGATTCCACCCGCAACACAAGTGCGCTCCCAACCCATGGATATACCAAGGCGTTCACCTACATATGAGCGAGCCCAATCGCAGTACGAGCCAACTCCATCGCTGTTTCCACCCGGTGGCGTGGATGCACTGCTGAGCACCTCGGCTCCAGTCGGAGACTCTCTGTTGTCGGCTGCTACAGCGCCAAGCTCGCCCGTGGGTGACAGCAGCAAATCCCTCTATGATCAACAAAAGGCCGCGAGCCGAGAGACAGGTATGTTGATGATCGTTATCGGGATCGTGATTGCCCACGCTCGCACATTCTTGTTTGATATTCACATCTAACATTTATCTTCATATCCGTCCATCTACACAATTACTCGACGACGCTTAACACTCAACCTTATAACGTTAAAGCGATTGAGAGACCTGATGCACCACAGTTTTTCAGGTGGTTCGTAACACCCGGTAAAGTTCAAGCATTATCCATTGGCATCCAAGTTTTTTTTTATTTTGTTGTTGTTCTAAATAATCGTTGCCAATCATTAATTCCTTTGCGTTTGTGCGTCCTTTTAAATTTCAATTTTCTTAATTGGATTAAAAATAAAGTATTCTCCAATTGATACAACTATTTATAATTATTTAACCATCAGTATTAACCGGAATGTAGTAACCCTTGGAATTTGTAGATCGTACTTGTATACTTGCAATATTGCTTTACAGCCGTTGAAGCATTCCTACTTTCGTAACTATCCTATTTATATACTTATTTACTCTGAGCCTACCTAAGCTTTCCGTTAGAAGTTGCGTTTGTCTCTTGATATTGGTTTATTTGTAAATTTGATTTGTAATTAATATGTATATATGCTCTTACAGTAGAGAACTTGGACATTAAGACATCGAGTGATGTTCTGACCAACGTCGCAGCCGCTGCAGCAACAGCAGCCGCAACCGCTGCAACTGCAGAGCCAGTGCCGGATGAGGGTGACGACTTTGAGAAGTTGAAAGCAGCCCGAGAAAAAAGAAAAATTAAAACGACAGCAAATAAACTTGGCACGCACCATTAGCACTGCACCTGGCGTGGATCCCAGTGGCGTTCCTCTAGTGCCTGTTGTGCCGGTTGCTGTACCAATCGCAGCAGTTGCACCTCAAGCTCAAGCACAAGCTACTGCGCTGCCGACAAATGCTTCCAGCGCTGATTTACTCTCTGGAAATGATCCAGTCAGCAGTTCGACGATCAAATCGGAGGATGTAGCTCCGGGCAGCTGAGCTAGCCATCCCGGCCCATAGTATTCAGACATACTCATTCAATGTGTGTGATCCAGCATATTAATGTACGTTTTCAACATAAAACTAGCTAGCGTAACTGAATAGAGATTAAGTCATGTTAACCGACTATATTACATATTCAATACATTAGTCTGCATAGTGACGGACCCAGCTGAGGAATTTTCAAAATATGAAGCTCAAACTTGAGTGAGAATGGACCTACAATTTAACATTATGCAAATACAAAGTAATTAACATTAAGGGAAAAGTGATTTGAATCTTTAAATAAACTAAGTTTTTCTAATTACGCTTTGAGTTTTAATCTAGTTTAATCAAATGCTTATGAAAAATATTAGAAAATGTACTTCAACGTACCTTCTACCGGTTGTAAGAGAATATAATCAAATGAGTGTAAACATTGCAGCTGAGATGTTATTTTACCCCACAAAATTATTTCTAAACAAAACCCTATGGAGTATTGTCGTTAAGCTTTGTACCTCCAGCTGTTACAATTTCTCAACTTTTTGTAAACATACAGGCTTAACCTTCACAGATTTTATTGCCTTTTCTAAATTTAACTATTCTTTAATAATTGTGTGCGCTTCTGTAAAACAGCAAATAAAATTGGCTTATACCGGTCTAGTAAAACGAATACTATTTGTGCGAAATGTTTAGAAATTGTAATATATTAGATCAAGCTTATCATGATTATATTTCGCATGAACTACCGTCCCGTTTCCCACATATACTTCGCTTTCATTTAGGTGGTACATCTAATGATATTTAATGTAGATCTAGATGCTTAATCAATAGAACTATAAAAAATTAACATAAACGAGAGCGTTAAAAGTTACGGTTATTAAGATTGTGGGGCAAAAAAATGTTTTCAATTGCCTTGAAAATTATAAGTGTGTTCTAATGGCGTTATTTAATAACGTCCCACTTGTCCCCCATAGCGATCCTGTGTTGGACGACTACCACCATACATGCCTCCGCCAGCGCCACTATTTCCCTGATAACCTCCAGAGCGGTCGTTGTAAGTGCGATCAAAGCGGCTTGGTGTTTGTGTCATTGGGCGCCAATTGTTGTCTTCAATTGGGGCAGACTTCTGCCACGAATTATTACCATGCATATTTGATGACATTCCATTATTGGTATATGACTTCAAAGGACCGCTGCTACCACCCAAATGACCGCTTCCACTACCTCCACCAGAAGGCGCCCAAATATTCACATTATTCGAGTTGCTTCCATAGCCGCCGGCGGCTCCACTGCTAGTCGAGTTTTCGTATCTCTTGTTTCCACTAAAGTAAAAAAAGCGTTAGTTATTAGTTGTCATTTAAATTTAGGTTTGTTGCCTACTGTAACTTACTGCGACATGCTATGGGTATCATCGACGCCACCACGTCTGTAATTTGAGTTGTTACTGCGATCGGAATCATTGTAGCGCCCACCGCCAGAGCCGCTGTTTGTATTGTTTTTGTGAGCATAGGAGCTAGTCACGTTGCCAGTGTTGTTCTTGTGTACATAGGAGCTTGTGACTCCCCCACTATTACTCTTGTGAACATATGAACCACTTGATCCGCTGGCTCCAACACCACCGGACGAAACTGGTAAGTGACGGACTTCTACCTCGCGCTTGTAATCATCACGTTTGCTGGTTGTCGACGATTGATAATCGTGTTTGGAACTGGAGGACACATAATCATTGCCCCCGGAACGCTTACTGGGCACAGCTCCGTAATCATCCATGGCACCACGTTTGGTGCCAGTGGTACTACCATAATCCCCACGTTTATTTGAATACTCCAAACGCTTTGAGCTGGAATAGTCCTCAAGGCTGCGCTTTGAACTTGATGATGTACCATAATCATCGTGCTTTTTATCATAAGAGCTAGTACTGCAAACAAAAATTTTAATATTGAATACATTTCGAAGATGCATTGAGTAAAAACGATGATCTTACTTTCGTGAGCTCACCAAAGAGGCATCAAAGCGCGGCGGCGGAGGTGCATCAAAGACTGCAGAGCGCTTTCGATCTGAGGCGTCGTTGTAGCGATCATCAGTTCGCTTACTTGCAGAACGCTTAACAGGATCATCACGAGACTCCATAATCCTTGAATACCAATTCAAAAGTGGCAATTTTAGAAAGATGAAAAAAAGCAAAAATATGATACATTAACAACATTTTAAAAGTAGGCGAACAGTTCATCATATCTTAATATATGTATGTAGGAATATAAGAGATTACGATGCAGAAGTTCTCATTTACAGTTGCATCCACATCAATGCAATGCAAAAGCATTTGCCTACACTGCCCGGCAGTTACATGTAGGTTGAAGAGACAACGCGGTGGCTGCAACTTGTTGCCCGAATTTGCCAAAGGCCTTTCAGAGAATATGTAAAAATAATATATGGTGTTTGTTGTTTTTTTTAGCGTTGTGTGTGCAACGCGTTTACGATAATCATACTTCATCTGTTGACGCTTCAATTCGAGGCGTTCCAGCTCGATTTTCTCACGCTCCAGTTTTTGACGCTCCCGCTCCATACGTAGTAGTTCTGCCTTCTCCCGCTCAAGGCGTTCCCGCTCGATAGCCAGCTTGCGTCGCTCCTCAGCCAAGCGTTCTTCCTCTACTCGCTGGCGCTCTCGAGCCTCACGACGTCGTCTCTCCTCTTCGCGAATCTCACGTTCCCGTTCACGCAATCGCTGACGTTCCCGCTCCTCACGTATCTTCTGGTAAGATAACATCTCGCGCTGGCGTCTCTCGCGTTCACGTTGACGCTGCTGTATCTCACGATCAACGTCTCGTGGATGACGGCCCGGACGCCGCTCGTTAGACCCATCACGATTTTGAGACTTGTGTCCCGTGCCCGAGCGATGATCACGTTCGTGGCGCTTGTCCCCACCACCCAAAGACTTGTCCTTTTCGTCACGTAGCTTGTTGCGGTCTTTGTCTTTGCCATCACGCTTGCTTCCGGATTCACCACCCAAACTCTTGCCATCTGCGCTACCTTCACCACCCTTCTTGTCCTCAACGCCATAACCCTTGGATCCACATTTCTTATCGTCGTCCTTCTTTTTGGCATCACTGGGCTTGTTGTTAGCCTTGCTGCTGCCCTTGCTGTTGGACTCCTTCGATGAGCTGGCGCTGCTGCCAATCTCATTCTTGGTGCGTTCCACGGAAATAATGCGTCCATGTAGCTCCGTGCGATGTAGATTCTCAATGCAGCGTGATGCGTCTCCTGACGAGGACATAGTTACATATCCGTAACAACGAGTGCCTGGAGTGCGAGTATTGGTTACCACTTTGGCGCCAATAACTTTGCCAAACTTCGAGAATATGGCCTTCAAATCACTGGCGCGTGTAAGCGTGGACAAACCAGATACCCATAGATTGCGTGAAAGTAGAGCCTGCTTGCCAGCTGAACTAGACGACGCACTAGCACCACCTGTGCCTCCGCTCGATCCCAATCCGGATCCCGTTTTGTTGGCAGCGGCACCCGATGATGCAGTTGCTGTACCTGCTGTTGCTACTGCTGCTGCTGTCGATGATTTTTCTGCAAGTTCCATGTAAATAATAACAATATTGGAAGAGAGTTATGGTCAGAGCTGAGTGGCTTTAACTGGTTAACAGTTTTGGTATTGGTTTTGTTTTGATCATTAAGGGAAGCACTTTAAACGCACACTTTATAGTTGTAGCTGCTTGCTGAAGTCTCGTGAATTATCGACAAAACGAACATAACTAACTATACTGTCATTATTTTACTACGCGCTTAGAACGCAAAGAGAGTGTGAATTTGATTGGGTTGCTGCAAATGCTCAAGCTGTCTTCCTCCTACGTTAAAGATGAATGTCGTTGAAAGAAAGCCACCGTCGTCTTTGTGATGAAAATGCCATTAGCCGCCGCTGCTTGATCGAAGTTATTAGCTTGATGATGTCGCCGCTGTCAATCCATAATATATGCGTCCTAGGTCCACCCATTGTCCTGAATGTTGTCCAAGTACGCCACATCCAGTTCCATTGTCAAGCTTCACATCAGCATCATAAGTTAACGTAAATTTGACCGAGATTTATTGATATTGGTGAAGCTGAGAAGTCGCCTGGGATGGATAATCGTCATCAAAAACCGTCTTATGTCGTCTTATGTGATCTCTCGTTGTATCTCCGAAGGTATTATCATTATTATTTATATTAAAGGTTTGCTCACAATTAAATTCAAGCCAAATTTCACTCAAATTTGTTTCGATTTCTCGTTTGTGAGTTTTTGGTCAATCAATTTGGTCCTCTCCAGTATCCAACCAAATTCACACTCTCTTGCACACTACACAACACAATGTTTTTTGAAAGCTTTTATATAATTCATGCATTTCCTATTCAACTTACGCATGTAACCTTACTAAACACTGATCTCCTTGGTGCAATAATAACTAAAATTACCTTTATCATCTTTTTGACTTGAGGATTTGGATGCCAATTTTTGATCACTGATCGGGGTTCCCGTGACAAACATAGAAAAGAATTAACAAAGAAATACAAAATATTAATTATAACAGTGTCATGCGTGCCAGTGTCCATTTTGACAAACTTGTGTATAATACGCTACTTAGTGAAGGTATAAATATATATGGTACATTAATTACACTCGAAATATTCTCTGAATAATTTAAGTACAATTTGTTTTTATTTACAACAAACTCTACGTGACATAGAGGATCGAGTGTGCGACTGTGAGTTAGCTGCTATCCATTTCGAATACAATCAAAACAATGCACTATTCATTTTAAAATAAAGCGAATTAACATACCGCAAAGATACTTATTAAAAAGCATACCAAATGCTATTTGGTATATTGGTACAGTACTACATTCAAAATATACCAGAGTGCAAAATATACCGAACTGTCAACCAAAGCAACTAAGATACATATGTACATATGTACACATATGATACATATGTACAAAAGAATTTCTTTAATGACTTCGACCATTTTTATCTGATCGCAACAAAATTTTCAGTAATAATAAAAAACAAAAATATTATAGCTCTATCTCTTAAGTCTCTGAAATCCAGTGTTTCATGCGGACAATCAGACAGACGGACATGGCTGTATTGTCTTGGCTGTTGACGCTGATCAAAAGTATATATAATTTATAGAGTCGCAAATGCCTCTTTCTATCTGTTACATACATTTCCTGGAGCCACAAAGTTACAATACCCTTGTACCCTATGGGTAGCGGGTATAAACACAAGCAAGAGGTATCGAAATAAGATACCCCGAGCCCCAATGTTTATAAAACCGTGTAATTATTGTAATTAAGCCCGAAGAACTACACTTTATTCGCACATTTTTAATTGGATTCCCAAAATTTTATAAATTTAACTGTGCTCTGTGAAATTATTAAAATAAACTTGAAAATCAATCAAATGTACCTTAGACGATAATAATTAAAGATAATAAAGAATAGATAGATCTCATCAACAAACCTGATGTCCTTTTTCTCAGCGGTTTTCTCATCTTTTTTCTTTAAGCGAGTTCCTTCGTCTTCCTTGTGATTCTTCTTGTCCACATCCTTAGATGTGTTCAATTTTTCTAATTTATTGGCAGGTTTTACTAAAATGGGAATTAGGAACATTTAAAAGTTAATAAAATTAAATTACAGTATCGAAATGCACAAGAACGTGACATTCGTACGTCCTTAAACGAAAAAAATGATGTCAAAAATATACATTCTCTTAAAAAAAAATTGTTTTTCTATTTTTTTCTATATTTTATATGAATGAAAAACCCTAGATCGCGAACGTGGAACGCGGAAATGATATTTGACTTTTCAATAAAGTAATATAGATTTCTATTAGTAAGCACTATTAAGAAGTATTGTTATTGGTTTTTTTTGTATTTTACAATTTTGTAAATACTTGCTACGTAACATCGCGAACGTGAAATTCTTACCATCAACATATTTGTATTTATTCACACTTTGTTAACAAAAAATTAATAGAAGACGATATGGGGAAAAGGATATAGACTAAATCTTAGATATGCTGCCCTGCGTTGTTTCTAACACCAATCATTTTTTACTGTGAATTTTACTTTAACATTGATATACTGTGGATCACAACTTATTTCAATCACCACCAACTGGCAACTTAAATAGGTATTGAATTTATTTGATCGCAGGATTTTAGTTTAAAGTTTTAACAAAAAGATATTCTTTCATTTATTCTCTTTCTGTTTACTATTTAGTATTATTGAAAAACAAAAAATAGCGAAAAAAAAGTACCATAGCTTATTTCAACCCTATCAGTTTCCTAGAAAAATAACGGTTCTTTATTGATGTATCGCTTTGTGTAATTGGTATGTTACTTTTTCACTATTTTTTATTTCATTCAATTTAGAATTTAAGACTTATGAAAAGGTAAATTTTTCCTGGAAATGTCAATATTGCAGATCACAAATAGTTAATTTAAGTTTATGGTGATGTAAAAATCAAATTTTGAAATAACTATATGATTATCGCAATAATTTAAAAATATTATATTAATTAGACGGAAATTCAAAAAATTAAGAGTGTACCAAATTTAAACCGGATCATTAAAATGCAACTGAAATGTTATTACGAAAGGTTGAGACTATATTTCATAGTTTCTGATAGTGTTTGAATTATAAAACTGCTTTTAGTTATGATAATATTGAAATAAGTTGTATAAAATTAAATTTAAACATATACTTACCCGACTTTATCGATTTGTCGTCAGGAGCCTGCAATGATATTTGTATATGAGCCCACACAATTATTCAAATATATTAAACGATTAATTACCTCATCGTGCAAGAGCTGCTGCTCGTCCTCGCCAATTGTAAGATTGATAGATTCATCATTGTCAATGTTAACAGTATCGCCTGTGTTTTCTTCCTGCAGCTCATTGTCTGTAGGTATCTTTTCTTCGCCTTTTTCGGCGGTGTCTTCTTTATCTGCATCTTCCTCAGTAGATATCTTCTTGCGGCCGTAATCGTCGTCAGCTTCTTGTTCCTCATCGTCGTCATCCTCATCATCTAGAATAACGCATTCATCATCCACATCACCAACTTGATCAATTTCATGTCCATCATCGTCGGCATGACGAGGATTATCCACACCATCCGCATTTGCGACAGTTTCAACAGATGCCTCTTCATTCTCCTCTTCTGGGTCAACTGGCTCTTCCTTAATGTGAACGTCGGACTCAATTGGTTTCGGTAATGATTTCTTTGCCCTTGCGGCCGGCACAATCAAATGTGTGTTAGGATCTATACCCTCCTCTTTTAATGCCTAAAATATTAGATAGTTAAATACCACGTTGCTAACTACAATTTTTGATTAAGTACCCTTTGAAGACGTTCGATAAGCACTGCCTTTGGACCGACGGTCTCAAGCTTGCGCTTTTCCAATTCATCCTTAAGGTCACACACACGCAACTCGGCGACGTTCTTGCCACTTTCTAACATATTTAGTTGCAATTATAAAGACACTCGCATAAAAATTAAATTACGGCACACGTTAATATTTTATCGACAGAAAAAAATATTTTATGACTACCAGATTTCACAACGTATGTTATTACTGAATGCTTGCCGAGAACCTTTCACAATTTTTTTCTTAAATCCAAAATGGCGACCCCACAATACTTATCAGGGATGGCTTTGAAATCTCAATTCATAAAAAAATCGAATGTTTTTGCTCGATAAGCTATCGATTTTGATCAATTTAGTGAACCAAATAAATAATAACAAATAAAATTGTATAAATAGGAATTCACAACATTATTTTATTTAGAACTACGATAAATTACGTTACAAGATGTTTTATTTTGGTTTTGAGATTTTGTTGTTTTTAAATGTGGTCACACTTTTACACCACTGTCTTTTCGGTACATGATTGCAAACAAAATAAGTTTGCCCTAATCCGTGAAATATGTCTGTGGTCATTGAGACTACACTGGGCGACTTGACGGTGGATCTGTTCACAGACGAGCGACCAATTGCGTGCCTGAACTTCATAAAGCTATGCCAGTTAAAGTATTACAACTTCAACCTTTTTCACACGGTGCAACAAGGCTTCATAGCGCAAACGGGCGACCCCAATGGCTCTGGAGATGGCGGCTCCTCCATTTGGGGTGTTGTGGAGGGAGCACACAAGCGTTTCTTTGAGGCCGAATACATACCGAAGATTCATCATTCAAGCGCCGGACTGGTCTCATTTGTCAGTGCTGGCAAAAACCTTGTGGCATCACAGTTCTTCTTCACGCTTGGTGAGAATCTAACTTCTCTGGATGGGACTCACTGCGTTTTTGGTGAGGTAGTGGAGGGACACGAGTTGCTGCGCAGTCTAAACGATGCCATTGTCGATGATAACTTCCGTCCTTATCAAGACATACGTATCACCCATACAGTTGTGCTCGAGGATCCGTTTCCCAATCCACGCGGCTTTCAAGTACCCAGCCGTTCGCCGTCTCCCAGTGCAGAGCGGTTGAAGAATGGACGCATTGCCGCCGATGAGGACATCGACGACACCGACGGGAAGACCATGGAGGAAATGCAAGAATTGCTGGCTGAGCGTGAAGCCAAAGCACGTGCTACAATTCTTGAAATAGTGGGTGATTTACCAGATGCGGAGATGGCGCCGCCGGAGAATGTTCTGTTTGTATGCAAACTGAATCCCGTGACAACCGATGATGACCTGGAGATCATATTCAGCCGGTTTGGCGTCGTAAAGGGATGCGAGGTAATACGTGATCGCAAAACAGGTGACTCCTTGCAATACGCTTTCGTGGAGTTCGACAACCAGAAGTCATGTGAAGCAGCCTATTTTAAAATGGACAATGTGCTTATCGATGATCGACGTATTCACGTCGACTTCTCGCAATCTGTATCCAAGGTGACTTGGCGCGGTAAAGGCCGTGGTGTTGTGGGTTCTGATGGAAAGCTGGATTTCAATAATTTGAGAGAGAAAAATGGATATAGTAATATGAATAAAACCAGAGAAGATGGACGGAATAAGGCTGAGTACGACCAGCATAATCAGAGAAGCCGAATGAGTTCTAAGGAGCGTAGAAAGGCTCGTGAGCTTCGCCACCAAGAACAGAAAGATAGTCATCGATCAAGAGATGATAACGCTCGACGTCATAGAGAACGATCACGGTCAAGGGATCGATCTACTCAGTACCGATCACGATCGAGAAATCGGCATACTCAGCGACATTCCCGATCAAAGGATTGGCCTACCCAGCGACGTTCCCGATCAAAGGATCGGCCTACCCAGCGACGTTCCCGATCAAAGGACCGGCCCACCCAGCGATCTAACCAGCGGCGCTCGCGATCAAGAGATCTGCATTATCAGCGACATTCGCAATCTTATGATTCGCATCGTAGAAACCCATCATCAGCTTACAAGGGTAATAATTACTCGACCGAATATAGAAGTCAATTGGATCATAGCTTTGAAAGAAGAGATGCGGATGAAAGGTAAACTATACGAGTATAATAAAATATGCATTAAGCGTGTAAACACTTGAATTCTATATTTACAGTACACACAGAAAGCAAGAAAACGTCAAGGTCGATGACAACAGCAGAAGGCGTAAGGAGGACTGGTCTGGAAGTTCAACAAAAGGAAAAAAGAAATCCAAACGTGCCAAGATCAGCAAATCCTCAGACAGTGAATCATCCTCAACTGATGACAGTTCGGACGCTAGCTCCAAAGGCAGCACACCCTCGTCATCAGAACCTAGAAAGAGGGAAAAGAAACCCAAGAAATCCAAGTCGAAGAAACACAAGTCCAAAACAAAGCACAAGAAATAATAGTTGGATAGTTTATTATTAACAATATACAATTTGGTTCCACATCTAGTACAATTACTTCTTTTCGGCCTCTAATGCAGCCATTGCAGCTCCGCCACAACAATTGGAGGCCCTATCACCTTTTCGCCTTCGTGGTGGTTCAATAACAGCATCGGGATTGAATACCACATTGTCTAGGCGTGTTGTCTCTGGCGTGATTCGAAGTTCTGTGGAGGAACCACGCCATTAATAAGAAATGTTTTAAATAATTGCCTGGCACTCACCGTAAACATCATCCTTCCGCTTTTCTGCCTGTATTATATTAGTGCGTAGCTCATGGTCTACGTCGATGGCTAACTTGATCATCTGCATAAAATTGACATTAATTCACATTATATTATTCTTTAAATATTTACCTTTTGAATTTCCTCCACATTGGACTCGCTTCGGTTCTGTCGAAATGAGTCGTTTATTTTATGCCTGCCCTCCAATAAGGCTCGGTTATCACCATGAAACACATATTGTCGTGTACGGTGCAATTTCTTGAACACACTCAACACCTATTACACAAGCAACCATTCCATACAATTATTAAACAAAATGCAAACATCAACATTACCTGGTGCTTCAGTGGTTGGGACATTGTATGTGACATAAGCAACGTGACCGGCCGTTGAATTTCAAAATATACTGTTTTGATATTTTTAAGAATAATATACTAAACTATTCCATATATCCGAATTAAAGCTTAACTGTTGAGTATAAAAAATTTAAAACGAAGGTTTTAAGAAAATACTAAATCTCTTAAAAAAAAAAATTGTTACACAAAATTTATTCGATTCTGGAAGTCCCCAAGTAGCAGCGACACATTCAATAAATTTATCGATATATCCATTTCGTTAATAGTTTCGATAAATTTATGTTTGTGACAACCAATTCAGTTGATTAAATTTTTTACGGCGTTGGGTTGTGCGGCGGTTCTGTCGGTAGTGATGGTGTATTTTTGTATATGTTAATATGATCTGCTGTGGATAATTTGGTCTTAAAAAATTGCGAAAAGCCAACGCGACGCTAAATCAAAAAATCGACAAACGCTAAAAAAAAAGAACTGTGCTCAGTTATCAGCGGCCATCGCTTCGTATGTGAAAGTGAAATTTGATTTCGACTATAGTCGAAGGCATTTTTGTGTATGCAAAATAAATTCTTATAGTCGTTTGTGTACGAGCTAAGTAGAAGAGAAGGGACGGTACGGTGCTGGTCCTTGCTAAACAAATAGAAAACTGGCTCAAAACGACAAGTTATCGTTTTTGTTGAAGAACATGGATGAGGAGGAGGATGAAGTGACCGACCTGAAGCTGCAACTGTTTCACAATACAGTACGAGAGCACATTGTAAGTCAGCGATAACAAGACCGATAATATGACGTCACAATACCACCCCTGACAGAGGTACAAAATCACAATCTGTTGCAGCTGGTCTGCTGCAACAATAAATTCAACCCAAATTCCAAGTGTTGAACTGTACTTGAATTGTAGTTAGTGAACTAGACACCTGATAAGCAAATCTATGTATGTCTATGTATTTGGCAAATAAGCATGCAAACATAGTTACGTTCAAACGTTTTGTTTACGACTGTTATCAGCTAAACACTTCGACTTGCGGCCACAGAGGCCGAAAATAAATAGAAAGGCGATAGTCATCTTATAGCGAGTGAGTTTGAAATTGTCTGATTTCCTGTTGGGGAAAATGTCATATACAACAAAATACTAAAAGTAGCCAGTAAATTATGAATTAGCTGAAAGGGCTTGTATAATTTAATATATGTACATATGTAGCATTAATTGACAAGCAATGGCAAAACGGCACCTTCTCGAAAATGAAATAGCAACAAGTGAAAGTACTTTGGCTTGTGTTAATAAAAATATGCATATATGTATGTATGTATGTACATATAAACGTAAGCATGTACTTACACACATATGTGTTTAGTGTTGCGTTAATATGTAACACAAAAGAAAACAATTTGAGACAATTCACATTTGAAGTGCTCAATAAATGGTCGCGATTCGTGCCTAATCTCCAAACCATACGCCGTAAGCGCATCGTTTGTGTAATTTAAACAATAGCTGAAGAAGCAATCAATTCTATTCAGAATAAACTCTTAGCTTTCTCTTTTTTCTCTTACGGCGTGTCATAGTCAACACATTTTGTTTATGCTGGTTCTAAAAAATAAACAATTCCTGTATTTGACATATACAATTATTTATTTATTTTAGTATTTGTGTGTAGCCAACTGGTAGCCCATTAAATGAATACGCGACTGGTGAAATGACTAGTGCATTCGCTTACAGCACTAGTTACTAGCCAACGCAGCAACCAAGTGCTGCCATAGCATTTGTACTTATTGTCTCCGCCTCGAGTACCACAAGAGTAGTGCAGAGCCAGCCAATCAGTATATAGCTCGAGCCCCGTCACTCACTTCATAATTCGGAACCAGTCTCCTGTAGACTTCACCCACGACGAAGTCATTATCTGTCTACCAAGTAGTTAGTTTGTGGCCAGTAGAATGGCGACAATAGTCATCATCATTATTGAAGGGTATCAACGCACTTCCGCGAATAATCGAATTTTCAGAAGAACATACATATGTACATACTGAAAACTGATATTGACCCAGGAAACGAGAAACCTGTGTGACTGTATGATTGGCTCTTGCTTCTGCTTTGTTATGGCATACATTAACGAAAATTGAATAATGCCGAACTCGATGTGGGTCAACAAACGATGTACACTTATGTACGTGGGTCGCATTCTGATTTAGAGCATTGTCCCGGGAACAGAGTACCGTAGAAAAATGTAGATAATTATTTGTTTGATAGTCTGTTTAATATAAAGTATTACAGCATTTGCTCGTACAAAATTATATTTATTCGTTAAAGAGTATCTTTCAATTGAAGTTTTACTCGTATTTTTTTGTTTTGCTTCCACCGCTGATCGGGAAAAATAATAACAACAACATGAAAAACAGCACCAATACTAGGCTGCTGTGATGCTAAGTTTGCCGTTTGGTTGCTGCCATAAAATTTGCCACTTGGCCACAATATGTTGCTATTTTTAGTCAAGTTTAACGTCACATTGCAGGTTGGCGTTTTGGGCGTTTTTCATCTTGAGTTCACGTCGAGTCGTTGACTCTCTGGCTATGGCCATTGAATGCATTTGGCCAACATCAACAAGTTTGCATAAAGCTCACTAAATCTATAAGCACACGCAGTCAAACATCAGTGACTGCAGCAACTACAACTGCATTCCCAGTGAATCTGTCTACATGTCTAAATGCGCGCATACATGTGTATTACATACATATGTGTACGTGCACATGTGTGTAGGTATTTATAAGTTTCTGGAACTAAGCACTGCAGCTGCGTTGCTGCGCCTAGCTTGCTGTTACCCATATCAGTGTACACTGTACAGTGTGCATGACATGTGCTATGTATAATATAATATAACAATTATATGATTGTAGAACAGTTTTTATGTTTCATTTGGCATGCAAAGCCAGTTGACAGACTCTGTTGAATTTAGATTAGGATTCATCAGAGTTGTCTTTAGCACACGTTTCTATATCAGTAATTACGCCAATTTTTAAGTTTAACGCTGTAAAATACATACATAGCTTGCATGCGCTATAACAGTTAAATACAATTTATTTTATAAATAATATATTAGGTATTTAGAAGCAGGCATTTGTTATGTTATTGGAATTTGAAGGTCGCAATTGTGTTAAGAAATATTTTCTATAAATATATAATATTTGAACAAGTCAGAAAGTCGAGTGTGCTTGACAGTGATATACCCGATATCCATTTAAAATAAAAGCAATACAGTGTGTTATTATTCATAAATTATACCGAATTAATTTACTAAAAATATACCGAATATATACCGTAGAGTACAAAATATATGAGACCCGATAGCAGTAGTTGTTTTTTACCATATAAAATGATTTTTTAAATAACTTCTACATATTTTATTAAAATTATTTTGCTATTCGATTTTGATGATTTACAAGGCGGAAATAGGCGTGGCAAAAATCTAAAACTTGATCTGCATAGAAACAGTACAAGTGCTGCCTCTATCTCATAGTCTCTAAGATCAAGTGTTTCCTACAGACAGACTGACGACTATATGGCTATATCGTCTCGGCTGAAGCTAATCAAAAATATATAAACTTTATGGGGTCGGAAATGCCTCCTTCTAATAGTTAGTAACTAGTACTAACATTAGAAATAAAATTCCTTTTGACATTGAGGTACAAATAAAAACTCATGTGTTTAGATTCGTTTATTTAGCTCCAGGTCCATGAAATGAATTGAAAAATACTAACAGTAATTAACTAAGTAGTAATTTGTATATAAACGTGTGCATCTATGTATGTACATATGTGCAAAATATTATTCACTAATCAGAAAATGCGAATTTGCTGTAATGATGAAGCATGTGTTTAAGTAATTTATGTTGTTTTGTCTCAAAGATATTATATTAGTTGTTTTTGGTCTTTCTTTTGTTAGTCAAAACATGCACAAATTCTCATTAATTATATTTGTCTGTATGTTCCTACAAATATACATGTGTATACCTGAAGTATACTTATATCTTTGTGCTTATGTCTGTGTATACATACACATACTAAGGTTTGCATTGTTTTTTACGCTGCGGAAAAAGCAATGACGTGTGCTTTAAATACTTGTTGTCTGTTTGTTATCCGATCACAATAAGTAATATCATCAAAAGACAAACGGATATATGTATTTATTTGATGTATTGCTTCTATGGTCAATATAAAAAAACTCTAAAAAAAATAGGGAAAAAATTACCTTAATTTCTATTATTGGATATATGTAGACGATCTATAAACCTTAGGAAATTACTGTATGTTATTTGGCTTCTATATGTGTTTCTACTGTCTCGATTAAAACGTGTAATTATTGTACACATATATATAAAAGAAAATTAACATAATTAGATAATGTTAGAGTGGAGAGCTAATAACCAAAAACTATTATACTGTTTGATTAGGCTTCAAGTAAAATTAGTATGGTAACTCGAATTATGGAGCGGACGTTTAATTGACTTTTTTAGTCTACAATCAATATAATCCTTATCAATAGATTTGTTACTGCTATCGTCGGCACCTGATAAGCATTGGTCTAAAAGACAATCTGTTGAACTTTGTACCCAGCGTTCACTACTTTATTAGAGGTATTACTTATTAATCATCCAATTTTTTATTTGAACAACTTGTACTTGAGTGAATAGAAACCCGAACTTTACTGCACGATATCTGGTCGGGTTAAAGCAGCCAATTGCGACTCTTTTTTCGTTTCAGTCCGAGACAATTATAATGAATTAATTCAAAATAATTTCAAGAACAAACTTATGCTCAAAAGTGAATTGAATTATAAAATAGAGAAAAAAATAAAAATGTGTAAGTTTCGGCATGTCTGTCTGTCTGACTTTTGTATGCGATTGCAATCGATTGTACATATAAAAAAGCATTCGATGAACTTGGGTATTGATTTAGTTGTTGAATCGCATATGAAACACCAAAAATAATTCAGAGCCAATACGCCGTCGATGTTATTTTATTTTATTTGATTTTTTGTTTTCTTTGTATTTTTTTTTTAATTTGATTTGTAATTGTATTTTTTTATTTTGTATTCAATAGTTTAAATAGAGTGCTTACCGTTGATTTTGATTTTAATCGTTTCTTGCACACTGTTGTCTACAGGTAACATTGACCTGACCATTTAAATTCTGGTTAAGATTCAACATTTTTGTGGATTTTTTATGGGCGACCCACCTAAATTGGGGCATGAAAGGGTTAAATACGATGATCGGATTCTATATAGTTTTAAAGTTGTATATCTAATGATATCCAAAATTTCAAATTTTGAAAGTATGCAACAAGGTTTAATAATAAGAATTTTTTAATTTCTATTCTAAGTTTCGCTTAAAATGAAACATGAGTTGAAAAGGCAGCGAAGCTCGCTGGTCTGCTAGTTCCATATAATGACTCACAATAGATTTTTAAGAATCATGCGAAAACATACAATACGCGTTGTATATTGTGATAATAATCACAGTTGTTCAAACAAACAGTACACTTCTAAAGAAAACAATATTAAAGACAATAAGAAATTGACTGTGGATATAGATAAAATCTCGAATTCATATTTAATTATTCCTCCCTAATTCTCTTTATTTTTTTCGTCTTAGATCTTCTTGCTGTTAATCCTTATGCTGTACTTCAGTTCATATGTGGTCGTCTGCCGTTTTCGTCGCAGAGATCGCGACGATCTATATTCAAATGATGAAGACGAAGTACTGATATATCGCATAAGGTAATACTATAAAGAGGCTGGTGAGGTATTCATTCATATAAAAATCAATTCAATTCCTTGCAGCTTTTGGCTCTGCACCTTTACACTGGCTGTGGCCGAAGGCGCAGCCATGTTGCTACCAGTGTCTATAGCGAGCAACGAAGTGCTTTTGCTATATCCTAACAGTTACTACGTCAAGTGGTTAAACAGCTCTTTGATACAGGGTAAGTTAATTCAAATGGTTAATGATATTCAACTATTAATTATGCTTAATGTGTACATTACAGGGCTGTGGAACCACGTTTTCCTCTTCTCCAACCTATCGCTTTTTATTTTCTTGCCCTTTGTCTACCTATTCTCCGAATCAACGGGGTTTGTGGGCTACAAAAAAGGCATCCTAGCGCGAGTCTACGAAACCTTCACAGTATTCATGTTGATGGCTATCATTGTCCTAGTCCTGACTGCCGTGCTTAGCGCTGTATTTGGCATTGAAAAGTTTCAATTCTTCTGGTTTCTAAGTGAGTAGCTCACAGAGGAACCGCTATCACAAAAACTGCACCCAATTTCGATTCGAGTGTATATTGATTACATCCGTTTTACTTTTTATGCTTCACAGATTTAGGCAGTGTTCACTTGCCGTTTCTTTATTCATGCGTATCTTTTCTGGGGGTAATTCTAATGCTGAGTAAGTAACAATACATTTATTTTCGTATTACTATAGTTATCTATTCGCAACTAGATAGAACTCTACATTTCGTCTTCAATCTGTCCAATAAATTTGTCAATATACGAAAGTTGCTTTGGATTATGCTGACGAGCTTTGGCAACACTCTCCTCAAACTTGTCAACATCCTTCAGGCACTTGTAAGCTTTGGCCCTATAAAGCCAAGCACGTAGATTTGTTTCCTGCAATTTGTGCAGTACATATTGACAATCGTCAAGAGCACGCTTGTAGTTGCGAAGTCTGAAAATGTAACATTTATTTTTAGAATTATAATTGAGATTAGCTCGACCAACCTGATGTAGCACAAGGCCCGATTGTTGTAGGTTATTGCACTATCCTTAACGCGTTCAACCGCCTTGTTGTAATGCAAAATTGCCTTCTCATAACTTCCCTTGCGAAAAGCCTCATTTCCTTGACTGGAAATAAAATAAAATTAGTAATATAAAAAAAAGTTTCTTGAATATTGAGTTACCAACGATGCCCTTCCGCTTCGTGTTCACGCTTAGCGCGTGACTGAGCCCTTTCATTCGCATCCCTCTCCACTTCCTTCATGAAGCTCTGCTGATCCATTGTATTCTCGTTGCCCTTCTGCTCCTTAGGCTTAGCATCACTCTTATTGATTACAGTGCGGTCTTCACGTATTGTTAAGTGCACCTTATCAACATCGAGGTTCTCAAAGTCTTCCGCGGTTTTGGCCTTTGGAAGGACAGATTCATCTTCCGCAGATGATCCTTTATTTTGTAAAATATCCTCAATCTTCTGCAGAGTTGATTCAAAATCAGCAAAATCATTAATATGCTTGTCGTCCATTCTAGTGCTATGTATCTAAATAAATATTAAAGGAAATTGCCTCGTCAGAAGTTTGATAATGTTTTAGCTCTGGTTGTTTGCCATTTTGAAGGGTAACCCTAGAAACCAACTTACTCTATGCTTACTTGGTTCACATTATTTTCTCAGTTTGTACCCCTTATGGCTTTGTGCGATTGTTTGGCGTTGTCAACCAGGTGCTTGCAAGGCCGATGCTGATGCGAGATGTGAATGAAGAGTTCAGCGCCTTCTACATGGAGGAAGCAAGCGTCAAACGAAAGCTGGCACACATTGAACTGCACAATGTGAGCATCTCTGAGGCCAACAATGGGCATGGACGCGCATTTAATGGTAGCCGACGTCCTCTTAACTATCTGTCGCAGCCGTTGTTACAGCACTCTTTGCATCTGTATCAGCGCAAGCCACTGACTGGAAATATGGACGAGCACCAGCACCAGCTCAATGAAAGACTGAAAGAGTTATACAGTGAGCGTAAGGAGCTGGACAAGATGCGCAAGTCGAGCACCTTTCAACGCACCTTCGTCTATCCACTTGCCATGCTTTTACTTCTATTCTGTACCGCCGTTACCATACTGCTCGTGGTCCAAAACACTCTGGAGCTGCTCATAGGCATAAAAGCGCTGCCGTTGAGCACAAGAGTAAGTTCAGTCAAGTCACGCCACAGTCAAGTATTCTTGGCTAATATTTCTTGTACTTTCAGCAATTTACTTTGGGCATTTCATCTCTGTCTAAGCTGGGACCCGTTGGAGCCGCAATGGAAGTATGTCTAATATTTTATCTTGGCGCCACATCAGTTGTGGGCTTCTACAGCATGCCCTTTATGAGAAACGTGCGTCCGAAATGGCGGAAAACTTCCCTGCCACAGTTGATGTTAAACTGTGGCTTCATGTTGGTGTTATCATCGGCATTGCCACTGCTAAGCAGGATTATAGGTGTGATATTATATCTCAATTTCATGTACTCGTAATATTCATCAGTTATTGTCCTTATGTTTGCAGGCATTACCAACTTCGATCTGCTGGGAGATTTTGGCGCCATCGAATGGCTGGGGAACTTTCAAATTGTTCTGCTTTATAACTTGGTATTTGGCACCACGACTGCGCTGTGCCTGGTCAACAAGTTCACGGCGCCAGTACGGCGTGAGCTGCGGGCACGGTTAGTAGAAAACTATGTGCTCTTTACGAACTACATGAGTTTCATCAACTGATATTTGAGGCAGCGACACGACAAATCCTTAACATGTGTACGCCAGCGTTATGCTTTTATGTTGCTAAAACGCTTTGTCGAGTCGCCTCGCTTTAGTTTAACTAGTTTCTATGCCAAGTACCACGATCTTAGTCGTAAGAGCAGTCGCAAAACCACCGCTAGTCGCCAGGCAATCACGATGGAGTTTTGAGAAAAAGATAGAAAGCTGAAGACTCGAGGAGTCGTGAATATAATTTATACAGAACTGATATTTGTATGTAAATGTTGCGCTCTTCATTGTTGTGCTTAATTGTTGTAGTTTATATTGCATATACATACATACGTTAGTAATGTTATAGGAAGATTTTTTTGTTTTCACATTATAAATAATTGCTCGTATGTATGTGAATGAAAATCTTTACAAGTTTCATTCAATTGCAACTTGTAAAATGTATTTCGAATACTAACACTATAGCGTACAACAACTGCTGACAACAGTGCGTAAATATAATTGTAGATGTTATTTTTCTTAAAATTTTTAATACTCTGAGTCAGTCTTACGATCCATATGATATGTCGATAATTTAATTCACAACCATTTCGACATTTTTATACTTGTATTTATTTATAACACATGTGGAAGGCATACAATTCATGGTCATTCTAATTCATATACTAATTATTTATTTTAATATATAATTACTTATACATATGTAGCCCAACAATGTTCCTTAAGTGCATATGCAAACGAGCGCTGAAGCGCATCTCATCATTTATTTGCATATTCAAACCAATAATACTTCACACACCTAAAAGCATCTAAAATATATGTGATAAAATATAAAAAATAAGAAAATAACGCTTTTTTCATTTCCCATTTCACAGCTTCTTGCAATTAATATATTGGGAACAAATTACCTCAATTCTTGATTTATTTTATTTACAGCTTAACGGCATTATTATTAATGACCCAATGACTGACTGATGAACATTACATTGTTAACCCACTGTGATATTGCACTATGTATATAGTATACAGCTATTAAATTTTATCCACATATAGACTGTTTCAATACTTGATTTTTTAAACAATTCCTTTAGTTTCGAATATTCGATCTAGCAATATGGAGGTATGTATATACATATACATATGTACATGCACAGTTCAAGAAGCTTTGCCTGTTATTATACATAGATTCATATTAAACCCCTTTTTAGGCTTATGCTGGTGTTCAACATTTGAACCAAATTTTCTAAATAAAATATAGACTAAAAAACCATGTCTAAAAAAATTGTATATCTTCATGTACATACATATGTATGTACACATTGCACATGAAAATATGAATGATTTACCGATAATTAAGTTAAGATGCGTTGGAATTCTCTTGAATACATATTCTATTATCACTAACCAAAATAGTGAATCCCTCTCCACCTGTTTCAAATCATCGTATATATATTTAAATTTCAATAAATTTCCCACTTCAAGAAAATTTGTTTACATTCGACCAGCTGGTTTATGTCGTATAACGTACACATTAAAAAAATTCATATATTATATTGGAATTTGTAACTGCTCTTATTTGTAGCATATGCTAAACGATAGACAGACACACAACAATAAAAACTTATCGAATACAATCGAACTAAACATTTTTTTAATGTTAGCTTTAAAAACTATGATCTGTTTTAGTCACTCAATTTTTCGTTTGGCTGCTTCCACGCTAAGAATCATCACCACTGACAAATTGATTTGCACGCATATATATTTATATTTTATAATTTTTTACTGTTGTGAGCTTCGTTTCGATTTCAATTCGATAAGATATCGCGTGATTGAAAAGAATATACGGAGAAATGGTGGCCGATATTCTCACATTTCACGCACGTGAAAAACAGTTCTTTTTTTTTGGGATTTTATATGGGACACATTTCAAATATGTTGAAAACAATGTAGAAAATTCAAATTTTTGGTTCTGTAAAAACAGAACATTAGTCTAGATGCAGTTAATAAGCAATCAAAACGATAAGCAACTGATATATATATATACCTATATATATAAAACCCAATAATTTTCGGCTCATTTTCATATTCGAAGCTCTAATAGCCTTTTTCAGGTCATGTTACGTTCACCCAATGTAAAAAGAAAAGAATGTAAAAATAAGAAAAAAAGTCGGTTCGAAACGTAAAAAAACTGAGTGCAGTGGAAAAAGGGTATAACACGCAAGCGGTAGACTCGGAACTCATTTGTGACTCAGTGTGGCCATCTTTTGTATATTATATACCAAACCATGTTGCTACTTCATTGTAATCATTGTGTTCTACATAATGATAACGAAATTGATACGGTAAGAAATAAAACTTATTTTATTTCTTATAACTTATAAATAAACTTTTGTGTCGCACATTTTTAATAAATTTCGAAATTCTTTTGAAGTGTTACCACACCAATTTTGTAAATAATGCGAAATAAAATATATTTTCGACAACAGCTTGTGGTCACACTTATGAAATTTTTTCTGCAGTGGCGTCGTTGTTAATTAGAAATTTTAATTTGTTGTATTAGAATAATAATTAAACAAATAAATATATAATGCTAAGCCGAAAACGTCGAGCCAGCTCGATATCCAGTCGACAAGATGAAGATCCGCTGCTACTAGACGACTCCACGCCGGAACAGTCGCCGGTGCAACAAACGCAATCCGCGCGCAAAAAGCGGCGTCTTGATCCAACGGAGCTATGTCAACAGCTCTATGACTCGATACGCAACATAAAGAAGCAGGATGGATCGATGTTGTGCGACACGTTTATTAGAGCGCCTAAGCGTCGGCAGGAGCCATCCTACTACGACGTGGTGGTTAATCCGATTGACTTGCTAAAAGTTCAGCAGAAGCTAAAGACGGACTCATATGAAGACCTTTATGACATGATGAACGATCTCGAATTGCTGATAAATAATGCCAAAGCTTTCTACAAACCTGAGTCAACCGAGTATCAAGATGCCATTGCCTTGTGGCAGCACATTCAGACCCAGCGTCAGCGGATTCTCGAAGCCAATGGCTTTGCGGAAGAGGAGCCACGTGCCAAACGAGCGCCTCGCAATGCCCGACGACTAACGACCAGTGCGGAGCCGGGAGGCGGGGATATTGACGAAGATTGTAATCAGTACGAGGAACTCTTTGCATCCGTCATGTCTGCAACGGACCCAGTTGGGGACAGAGCAATGCACCCTATATTTCAATTGTTGCCCTCTAAAAAGGCGTATCCCGACTACTACGATGTCATCGAGCATCCCATTGACTTGCGTTTAATTGCCACCAAGATTCAAATGAACGCCTATTCATCGCTGGTGGAAATGGAGCGAGATCTTCTGCAAATGACTAAAAATGCTTGCCTCTTTAATGAGCCCGGTTCACAGATATATAAGGATGCCAAAGCTCTGAAGCGAATTTTCACGCAACGCCGAATAGAGCTGGAGACAGGAAAGGGGAAACCAGCCAGACGGTTGAAAAACTTGTCCAGTGCAGCAATAGCAGGTGAGTACAAAATGTTTAGTAGATGCATTTAAATGAAGTAACACTTTATTTGCAGCACTTAAAGAGGAAGTGGACAGCTCAGATGACGAAGAGACGAGCAAAAAGGGCGAGGGTCCTATGTGGGCACTATTCGATCATTTGTATAATGCGCCTGGCACATCCGAGCATCCTGGGGTTACTGGGCCACCATTGGGCAACTCATTGTGGAAATTACCAGTGCGTCGTTTTCATCCTGAATACTTTGAGTTAATTAAGCGACCCATTTCCCTGAGCCAAATCCATACGAAACTCAAAAAAGGCGACTACGCAAACATAAGCGATCTCACTGGGGATCTGTATCTAATGCTGGACAACGCCAAAAAGGCATTCTCGGTCACGCATCGAACGCACAAGGATGCGTTGAAAATGTTAAAACTCATGAATGCCAAACTGGTTGAAGAAACCCTCGAGGAAACGAGCGATTTGGACGAAGAAGAGGGCGATGAAGTATTTGCTGCCAACGTGCAGCCAGAGAAACGCAAGCCAGGCAGACCTAGAGTCAACTCTACTTCGAATCCCAGCACGGCGAATACATCTAATGCATCTATCTCGCCAAAATCTAATCGAATTCCCATCAATGCGGCCATTAAGAAAAAAATTCTCAGCATTCAAAAGTATCTGGTGGACTATACTGTAGAATATCGGCGGCTCATCGAGATGTTTATGGAGAAACCATCGCGCAGAGCATATCCTGATTACTACGAAATCATTCAGAACCCCATCGACATGAATACTATTGAGCATAACATACGGTCCGATCGCTATGCCACCGTCGAAGATGTTGTGGCCGACTATCGTTTAATGTTCTCAAATTGTCGTCAGTATAACGAGGATTGTTCCACTATCTACGAGGATGCCAATACCCTAGAACGTGCCCTTAACGAAAAGCTGAAGGAATTCCCCGGCTTGACAGAGGTCAAAAAACCCCTGCAAAAGTATAATAAGTTAGGTCGCAAACCAAAAGCAGCACTCTTGGCTGATCGTGATCGAATGTGGCAGTTTTACGAATCCCTACGCGATTATCAAGAACCGAAAGGCAAACGTCAATTATCGTTGATCTTTACAAAGCTTCCGTCTAAGAGTGATTATCCGGAATATTATGATATCATTAAGGATCCCATGGACATGGAACGAATTGCACAGAAACTTAAACAGGGCGCTTACGAGAGTGTGGATGAGTTGGCCGCTGATTTTCTGCTCATGCTAGAGAACGCTTGTAAATATAATGAACCAGACTCTCAGATCTATAAGGATGCGTTGGTACTCCAACAACTAACTCTTCAATTGAAGCAGCAGCTGCGCACCGAACCTGATGTTCCACTGGCCGTGCAAGAATTGTTCCTTACGCTCTTCACTTCCGTCTACAATCACCAAGATGAGGAGGGGCGCTGTTACTCCGATTCATTGGCCGAGCTACCAGAATATGATGAGTTGGGTGAAGGCGCAAAGATTCGAGGTATTTCCTTAGATCTGGTTAAGAGGCGACTTGACAAGGGCGCCTACAAACGTCTGGATATTTATCAGGATGATATTTTCGCTTGTATGGAGCGAGCACGTAAATTATCACGCACAGACTCAGACATCTTCCAGGACTCTATTGAATTGCAGACTTATTTCATTCGCAAGCGCGACGAGCTATGCAAGGACACATTAAGTTCACCGGCATTAAATTTTACTCTGGATCAACTATTGTCTGACGTTGAGGTTACGCGACAGCAAAAAGCAGCACAAGAGGAGCAGGATCAAGAGCAAGAGAAGGACAAGGATGAATTTAATGCTGCCGCCAATGCAAAAGGAGAAAGCATGACTATTAATCAACAAGTATATTCACCGGGTGATTTTGTCTACGTGCAGACGCCCGAGAACAAAATACCCACCATTGTGTGCATCGAACGTCTCTGGACAACACCGAGCAATGAGAAACTAATGCAGGCATCAATCTTTCTGCGTCCCCATGAAACCTATCACGTTACGACTCGAAAGTTTCTCGAAAAGGAGGTTTTCAAGAGCAGCATTTCGCAGACAATTTCAATGGACAAAGTGCTGGGCATGTGTCATGTGATGCACATCAGAGACTACATCAAGCTAAGGCCGGATGGACTGCCAGAGAAAGATGTGTTTGTGTGTGAATCTCGTTACAATCTGCAAGGGCGTTGTTTCAAGAAGCTAAAGAACTGGCCAACAGCGCGTGAGAGCAATAATGGTTCTATAAGGTTTGTTCCCCGCGATACGCCATTGGAGCTAAAGAGAGTTATGTCCGTTTTCAAGGAACGTATCGAGAAACACAAGGGTGAGCTCGAAGAGCTGAAGCTGCAGGAGGCCCTCGTCGAGAAGGAGAAGCCCAATGTTATCTGTGATGCTCCTCCCAATGCGGAGGATAACAGTGTGTACTATCAGCAATACAACACCATTTGCAGCGGTGTCATAAAAACTGGCGACTTCGTTTACGTTGCGACGCAAACTGGCAAGCAATCAGTTGCCCAGGTCCAGCAGATCTGGGAGATCAATGGTAAATCGTATTTTAAGGGACCGTGGCTGTTAGCGCCAAACGAAACAACTCCTGCGTTAGGCAAACAATTTTACCGCCAAGAACTTCTGCTTAGCACTGTGGAAGATATCAGTCCAGTGATTGGCATCGTAGGCCGTTGTGCAGTTCTCGAGTATGCCGAATTCATTAATTCGCGACCCACAGAAATCGCAGAGAGCGATGTATATATATGCGAATCTGTCTACGATGAACTAAAGAAAGCATTGCGCAATCTGGTCGTCGGCAATCTGCGCAAGTTTCAGCACAGCGTTGAAGTGACTGAGGACGAAATCTTTTATTTCAAAAGTCCAATCAAGCCAGCAAAGGACGCCAGGAGTGATCTCAATGATCTAGCCATGATGGAGGACTCAATGGATGGAGACACGCCTTCCCTTAGCTCGGACATTGTTGCAATATCATCGCCAGCCCCGTCCGTTAATTCAACGCCGCTTACCTCGAAAGCAAAAACGAAAACAGCTAAGAAAAGCCTTACTGGCTACATTCTCTATTCGAGCGATGTCCGCAAAAGTAAGTTCACATTATATAGGCCAATCACCGATTACAATTAATAATTTCATCGACAGGTATAAGTCAGAGCAATCCGGATGCCACTTTTGGTGACATATCGCGTATGGTTGGCAATGAGTGGAAGAGCTTACCATCTAGCGTCAAACAAAGCTGGGAGGATCGAGCAAACAAGCTGAATGAAGAGGCAGCTGCACTCCGACGTGAGATTGATGACAACCAAAACTGTGCGAGTCCATTGCCAGCGATCGCTAATGTACCCCAGGAGCCAGGCCCGCCGCTCACCTATGAATGCCTGTGGGACAAGTGTGACTTTCAGTTTGAGGAGATGTCCGATTGCACAGAGCATTGCTTGGCCGATGCCACCGGTCATATACAGCGCCATCCCCAGGCTGGTGTCGAGATGGAGTACGTGTGCCTTTGGCGTAATTGTCCGCGCATTCGCAAGTCAATTCAGGCGTTCCCAAATGTGTTGCGTCTAATTAAGCACGTGCGCGAAGTGCATCTAAGCAAATGTGGTAAACCTTTGGGTCTCAGCGAACGCAGTAAGAATTTCATGTCACGCAAACACAAGTTGGTGCCACAGTCAATGACGGTCAATGCGGCAGTCTCATCGAACAACTCCGTCTCACCACGAGCACCGATTAACGTGGAAACAGCTCAACAGCATCAGCAACAATTGCAGCTACAACAGCAGCAGCCACATTTGCACCAAACCATTATTGCTGGACCGCCTCCGGAGCCGATGTTCGTGACTGTTCCACCTCGTTCTAATAGAGTCATCCATTCAGAGGCTTATATCAAGTACATAGAGAGTCTGCAGACAGGCAGTCACTTAAATGTCACTACCTGTAACAACAATTGGCGTCGCTCGATCACACATATAAACCCGCTTCAGGTGGGCAAGACTCAACTGGCAGAGCACTGGGTAGGTCCGAATGTCAGTGACCAGGAGAACGCGGTACAAGCACTATGCCACTTACGTAATTTTATGCTGGACGATGTGCTACAAATCCGGCATAGCTGCACTTGAATCTACTTCTAATTAAAATCAATTTTGTCGAACTCTATTTCAAATAAAAAGATACAAATGCATGTACCACGCAAATCATGTGTATATAATCTGTCATAAATTTGGGACAAGGAAATAATCTATCTATAGTCTATAGACGTATCCATATCAATCAATTACTTTTTAGAAAAAAATGTTATGTTTGTGTAATGTATACAATTTATGGAATATGTGTTTCCACAGAAAATAATGTTCATTAGGGTGGTTTCAGTGAAAAATATGAAGTTTGTCAACAAATTTTTAGCTTCGAATGACTTTATAGTTGACTGTAGACACTTGAATTTCGCTTAAACTCTCCTACAAATTTCTAAAATAAACTCATACACTTTTAGATTACGTCAAAATTAATCATTTCAAATCTTTTCGAGACTAATACCCCAACATGAGAACATCTTTTTTAATTTTCTTATTCTTTTTTTTACATCATATCGACGACAATTCAAAATACATTAAAGAAATTTACAATTTCTCTCTATATTACTTGAATAAATCAACTTCGACCACTAAAGCTCTTTTTTCATATTTTCATTAAGCACAAGAATGGTGGCATAAAGCTTTATAATCGAAGCTTGTGGATGGATCTGTGTTACACTATAAACAAGAAAGAAAAATACGAGTGTGCTCGACTGTGAGATTTTGTTGACTAAAAGCAAAATATTGCGATATTCTCTGTTGTCGTAAAATTATAGCTCTATCTCTTATAGTCTCTGATATCCAGTGTTTCATACGGACAGACGGTCATGGCTAGATCGTCTCGGCTGTTGACGCTGATCAAGAATATATATATTTTATGGGGTCGGAGATGCCTCCTTCTTCCTGTTACATACATTTCCTGCTGGCACCCTGTGGGTTTAATGTCATACAATTTTTTCCAATATTTTTCCTGTATATGTTCGTACATATGTATGTGTACGTATATAATCTGACAGATGTTAGCTCTGACGTCATATCTTTGTTTTGTTTTGCTACAGCGGTACGACAACAAACCGGTTGTGCTTTTAGCTATTGCTGCAACTACTGATAGTGTCACTTGGTTATTTTGGCTTCGCTTATCTAATTGGCTGGCTCAGTGGCCGCTCTCTTAATCTCCGATACTCTCGCGTGCTCTCTTTGATTGTGTGCGTTGGTCATTATTTTGGTGGAACAAAAGCATTGCGAACGAAAAACACAAATTAGTTTCAGTTTGTCGCTGGTGGATCGCGTTGGCAATTGTTAGATATACGTATAGTATACATTTAAATTTGAAATAATTTGGAAAAAGTAACAATGTCGGAGGGCGAATCGAAATTTGGTTTCAAGGATATGGAGAAGGCACTGGAGACACTCAAGCTACTCGAGAGCCATGACATGCAATACCGCAAACTGACGGTGCGCGGACTTTTGGGACGTGCCAAGCGTGTCCTGACTTGTAAGTTCCACACTTGCATCGGATTATATGGCTATATTTATTCATTAATTTTGATCATGGTGCAGTGACAAAGGCGTCGGAGAAGGTGAAAAATATCAATGACGCCATCGGTGTGTTTGAGAAATGGCTAGAGGAGAATGGCGGCGGTGCCTCCAATAAGAATGCGAAGACTGACAGCGAAGATAAGGTGCAAACAGTGCCCGGTCTTGGCTTTAAGGACAAGACAGCTGCAGAGGCAACGCTCAGGTAAGATATAATGTTATTAATATTGTCGAATAATGATGAAGGTCAAGACGCAACGCAATACATTGCTGTTGCTCTATCATCATGATGTCATGTGTCAGTTTTAGTGTCTCGCTCTCACACTCGATTTGCTCTTCAGCTGTTGTTTCTTCAGCCACACACACACATACATACATATGTATATATTTGCCATGCACGCAAACCAATTAGAGACATTCCAAATTTGTTAGTTCAACATAAACACTGTGCATATACATATGTATGTATGTGTGTATGTATGTGCATACATATGTATGAAATTGTGTGTTTGGCTTTTCTATAAAAATATCAACTATCAATATGCAAATTGTATATTAAAACATATAGCCATCCTGCCCCCTGAAGAATTAAAATAGCTTACTAATTACTACTATAAAACTAAATACATATACATACAAATTTAATATCCACAATCCACAATATTTGATCAACACAGATGACATGAATAAAATCCGACGCTTCCTTAAAACATTCCAGTAAAAAAAAACACTAACACTAGTTGTAGCGCTGTATCAAAGAAGCTAGTCAAAGTTTTGTAAACGTATTTTATAATTATATTAATACTATTACTTATAGGGTCTTGGCAGAGCGCGATCCTGACTATCAGAGGCTGGCAATCAAGGGACTTATCGGCAGTTCGAAGAGAGTGCTCTCCGGAACCAAAAATGAGGATAAAATCAAAGATATCAACGAGGGAGTTCAGGTGCTTGAGAAATTCCTTGAAGAATTTGAAGCGGAGAATCGTATTAAAGATAATCGCGCCTATCTACCACATGCTTTGGTTGCCCAGTTGCCAGAGCCAAAAGAGGCGCTGGCTGCTGAATTCCTCGCCGCTTATGGTGGTGCAAAGGCCAATGGCAACTATAAGCATTTGCGAACGATGACTCCAAAGGATGATACTACAAGTTGGGATATTATACGCAACCGCCAGATTGCCAAACTTCTGGATCAAGTCAAGACTACCGATGACAAACTGTTTGCTAAGGAAAATGGAGAGCCTAGCAAGCTGCACTTGAGTCTAATTCACTGGGCTTACAGTCCTCAGCCGCAGAAAGTGAAAAGCTATGTGGAGAAACATGAGAAGCTCACGAAGTCGCCAGAGAAACGTAAGGTGCCAAGTGCTAGCAACAGCAGCAGCGAAGATGACGCGGACAATTCCAGTAGCGATGCATCAGAAGAGAAGGAAGTGCCCAAAAAGAAACGGAAGCAGGAGTAATACTCTATTGTAACATATGTTGTGTAACGGAACAGAAAACGGTACATACTTTATTTAACTCAACCTCAACGCGATTACAATAGCGTGGTGGACAATTTTGTATGTTCTATACATTTGCTATAAGTATATGCTGCTGATAAGGCCTCGCTTAGATGATGAGCTGTACATCTATCGCTAGCCATCTAATAACCAAATATAAGAAACTTGTATAATACTCTGTTGTCAATTCACAGCTTCAAATTTCGAATTGAATTTAACGATTGTGGAGCTGGAAACTATTTGTTATCGAGGCTATAGGCGACCACTCTGTGGTGGTTTACCGATTAACACTATGACGGTAGCTAACCAACACTGGCAAAACACCATTTTAATTTAAACAGCGAACAGCGCCGTCGTCGCATACAAATCATATAGCCATGCAAAATAAATTACACAATGTACACGAGCCATGGTTGTGCCTCCGTATATGTATGTATATAGCTCCCACGCTCCGCCTACTGATACTTATGCAAGCCACTGTCATAATAATCTGCAGCCGTCGATTTTTGTACGCGCAGTGTCTGCGATTGCGACTCCGAAGAAGACGATGACTTGGCCAGAGCCAAGGTCAAGTGATGCTGCTGATCTGCTTGTTTGCCGGCTAAATGACCGTAGGCCATGTTAAAAAGCGCATCAGGATCACAAACGAACCTATACACATATCGCTCGCCGTTGACCTTCTGCATGATTCCTTTCTCGTAGTAATAGCGTAGACTCCGTGACAACTTGTCATAGTTCATTGCCGGTCGATTCTTCTGAATGCCCCAGCGACGTGCCACCTCCTCCGGTTCAATTAGCTTAAATTCCATGCCTCGACCTGTCCAGGCAATACAGCTGGAACTATGTGTCAACGAGTGTTAAGGAAAATTGCAAAGTGATGATTCATTAGTTACTTACCTGGTGGCGGGCTCGTCTAATAGTGCAACTAGGAACTGCCACAATTGCAGCGAACCACGACGTTGGCTGATGGTTTGTCCATTGCTGCTGGTGGAGATGGCATTGCTGGCATAGAACTGATCCAGCCGCAGTTCCGCATCACTCGACGTGGTCGAATCAACCACACTGGGACGCAATTGCGGAGGATAGGTGGAGGATATGGTGGCGTTGTAGGGACCACTGTCATACTTGAGATCCGATTCGCTACTTCCCGCTGTAGTGGGAGATATGTCTCGATAGACGGCGGTCAACGATTGTCCTTGTTGTGCTGTGGCTTGGTGGGCGTAATGCGTGGGCGTGGCATACACTGCCGAGCTAGATATAACAGCCGTGTGACTGAACTTGAAGGCGGAGGCAGCGTGCACAGGGGTCAACTGGGGATGTGCCTTCTGCTGATGTGTTGCATGCTGTGAGTGCTGCTGCTGATTGTGGGCATGAGCATGCAGAGCAGCCTGATGTTGCTGTTCCTCTTCATGTTGATGCTGCTGCTGCTGCTGTTGTTGCTGTTGTTGTTGCTGCTGCTGTTGTTGCTGTTGCTGCTGCTGTTGGTGTTGGTGAAGTTGAACAATGGCTGCAGTCGTTGTGGAATCGGCATGCTCTATCTTTGTGTTCTGCTGGTGGAAATGCTGCCCGGCCGACACTTCACTACAATAAGTTGCAGCTACCGCGGCTGCAGCAGCAGATGCTGGTTCTAGAAAGTAGGGAAATATAAATTTGGAAAGTTGAAAAAGTTCGAAGTAAGTAAGAATAATAGACTCAAGTTCACTTGGAATGTATTAAACAAGCGTAAAACAAGTGAGAAAGCTACAGTCGAGTGTACTCGACTGTGAAATACCCGCTACCAATTTTGAATAAAAGCAAAATATTGCGGTATTATTTTCAATATATATTGCAAAAATACTAAAAATATACCAAATGGTTTGTGTGGTATATCGATATAGTACCACATTCAAAATATACCATAGACGGCACAATATACCAGATTGTCAGCCAAAGCAACTAAGTCCCCTAGTAAGTAGGCGTTTTTGCCCATACAAAATTATTTGTTTATAAACTCCAAAATATTTGCAGTTTATTCCACAAGTTTGATATTGTTATACCCGTTTCCAATAGGGTATTATTACTTTGTTTCGCTATTTGAGAAATACTTTTCTATAACGTAAAACTCCGTAGTACACCATTGATATACTAAATATATTTTGTGGTATCTTTTCCAAAAATGTATAGAATACTGTATTAAAAATGGGTAGCTGTATCTCACAGTCGAGCACACTCGACTGTAGCTTTCCAATTTGCTATGTGTGAAGGGGTTATAGTTATCGACAATATTCTGCATAAAGTTAATTAATTGATGAACACTCAAAAAACTACAAACCTACAGAAGAAGAACGAATTAGACAGAAGCTTAAAATGGTTAAAACAATCTAAAGAAATAGAAACAAGTTATACAGAAATACTCGAGTCTGCACAACTGCGAGGTATCCGTTACCTATTTTTAATAAAAGCAAAACAAAACTGTATTAAACTATACCAAAATTATATACCAACAAATACTAAAATATACCTAGCTTTATATTTTATTATGTTAATACCCGCTACCCATAGGATAGAATGGGTTCATAACTTTGTAAATTAATATACTACTTCATTCATAGGATTCAAAGTTAATGGGGGATCTCAACCAAAGCAACACATTGATTTGTTTATTCAGGAATCATAAAGACTTATTATTGTATGTGTCGAATATAGCGGATTTAAGATTTAGGTGTGCATTGTTGCGGCAGCTGACGTTGATCAAGAATATATGTTATAAATATACTTTATGATGGTGCCTTCTGTGTACATTTCTTGTCGTCACAAAATTCCTCTGGATATACAAATGTTTACTAAATTGAAGGCAACAATCACATGTAGTATAAAATGTAATATAGTTATACTAAATTATAAATCATCCAAAATAAAACATTATTTAAGCAAACCAATTTGTTTTATTCGGCAATATCCAATTGTAAGATGTGTAGTTCATTAGTGAGCATATGTCTTCCGTAGCCTTATGAACACATTTTAAACTTTAAGTGTCATATTTGACTTCACCTTCTGTGACAAACTTTTTTATAAATAGCTTTTCTTTTTGAATTTGAATACGATTACAAGTTATTCTATCTGTGCAAATATTCTTAGATATCAGAGACAAATTTTTGGCACACCTGTTTTACACATTCCAGTTTGAATATGAAATTGGAGAATCGTAATCGAAACACCAATTTTAGACTCAAAATATGTTGAATTGAAGTTGAAAATGTTAAATCTTAAAAGTTAATTAATCACTAGTATCGGGCAGTACAGAGTATTTGATAATGGAACGCTCTTAACATAACATACACATTGTTGTGTATGCCACCGTAAGTAGAATGATTTGCATATTGAGTGCTGAAATCTATCAATTTCGCAAAAAAAGAAAACCATAATTATTTTTATGAACCCATACAATACATGACTTTTTAAAATATTATAATATCTCTAATAAAGTTAAAAGAGTATTTAATGGATCGACTATGGTGGGTTAAATCTAGTAAAATAACAGTCTGTTCTTGCTTCACTAAATGGCCAAGGTATTTAGCAGGAATTAATTATTTAAACAACCCACACGCTTCGCACAGAGCCCTTGTAAACAATATGCTCAATATGCTGCAATTTAAGGGCAATGAACAGAGCAAACTCCAGACCCATCTCTTAACTTTGCCCCCCTTTCCCCACTTCAATGTTATTTCTCATCGACTCTGATTGCTCTTTTCATTAGATTGTCCGTTGTTGCAGATGATAATGATGTTGCTGGGTCAGGTTTCTCCTTGCTACACGCTCAAAATCACATCAGCAGGGCAACGCGACTCGACGCTGAAGGAATTAAAAATTCAAGAGATACCTCTGCATAATCCATGAGAAAGTGTCGACAAGTAAAAACATCATCGCCGATAATAGCAATCGTACGTCGAGAACCTGTTGGCTTCCAAAACGAAGCGCATAGCAGAGAGAGTGCTCACTGTGTTTATTTCCCAATGGTGCCACCCCTCAACCTAACCCTAACTGAATCTCACTCCCACTTCCATTCTCATTCCACCACCCACTGTGCACCCCAGTACTCAACTCCCTCGATCCACTCAGCGGATTGTGATTGAGTCGCTTGTTTGACTGCAAGCCTTCATCGTGCTTCATCCATCCATGGCCGGAGGCCAAGTATAAGTATCTTGCATCGCTGAACGCAGCTCTTCTTGAATTCAAATTCAATTCCATGCCCGTGCTACCAATTGGATTAGCGGTTACTAACACCGCGGATATTGTTATTGTAAATTATGTGCACGATTTCTTCGTTTCTATTTCTTTTATACCAAAAAAAAAATAAATAAAAACGAATAAATTGACTTATTGGCATACACAACCGAAGCTAATGTTCTATAGTACAGCTAAGCCTGAAGCCGGCACAGGGTTTAACATAATTTTTATAAATGGTAACGTTACGACACAAGACTTTAATAATTTTTATTCATTTGCTCACCTTCGTCGCTCTTTTTAAGTATACCCGCGGGTGGCGATGCTGGAAATCTAACGACAGCATTTGGGGTAGCGTGAAAATATATTGAAAATACAAAAAGTTGATTGACTTTAAGTTAGCATGCAGCTGAAGCGTCCAGAGCAATCTACTTGTGGCTTGTCTTGTCAGCCACATTGACTACATACCTGTAGCAATATGGATGCGGCGGGTGAGCATGAGGAGCATGAGGGTGCGGATGTGGATGCGGATGGGAGTGCGGGTGCGTCACAGCAGGTATATCGAAGAAAGTTGATGTTCTTTCATGGCGCACGCCTTTGACATTCACTGCAGATCCAGAGGAGAAGCATTCGGAGGACAGACATCGTCGGCATAAGCGGCACAAAATGGAATGATTTTTAATGTGATTTTCAGTAGTAGTAAATGCTAGAGAGAGCTTTTTGCTTTTGTTACATAATATTTCGCATTAAGCCACACGCCGGGATATCTTTGAGGCCACAAATGAACCATGTCATATGCACATGGCAAGTGCTCCTAGTCCGACAAGTGGCAGACAATGCGAGTAGTAAAGGTAGATATAGAAATTATAATCATAGATGCCTTAAACCGGGGCTACAAACCGATTCACGCTCGTTTCGAGAGAATTTTTCTTTTCAATATATTCCGATACTTCAAGTTCTACAATGTTCTCACAATTTCTAAACCGAATGAAAAAAAGAGTTTCCAAAAACCACTTAACGAATCGATCCCAATCAAGATTTTAAGGTTTGCAGCTCAGCTTTAAGCTTTAATGAAATTTTAGTTAGCTGTTTCATTTCTTTAGCAGAAGTTGCTAACATCATGTGTTATAAAACATTCTCCTGCGAAATGTTTGTATGTAAAGTAAAAAGTTAAGCAAAACAAAACAAATGAAAAGCCTTGCGGCAAAATCATCCCATCTTCATGCCCATTCTAATCCAAAGAATTCCAAGAGAGAAAGAGAGAGAGGTAGAACTAATAATGGAAGTTAATAAACAAAAAGTGTAAATAGCGAAAACAAACACAACATTGTTGATGCACTGGTCGTGGAGCTGCATCCGGGCATGGACGTGAACATGGACTTGGTTGTGGATGTGGACGCTTACCATTGTACCTTGCGTTCAAGTAACCCTCCGTAGATGTGTCCAAGCCAAACTTGCCAATGGCAGCGGCCGCTGCCGCCGTCGGCGCTGGCGTTGTGTACATAACAAGCTCATCGGGCATCTGGTGATGGTGATGGTGGTGATGATGATGCGCTGCATACCAGGACGACTCACGAACAAGATCTGCCAAGACAAATAGTTAAACGTTGTCTCGATAGCGATCCGCCATGTAAGTCACCATTGCAAAAAGACCCACTGCCTCCGGATGCACTTGGCGTCGATCCACTCAGCAAAGCTCCGGCTCCAGCCCCGGCGGGAGAAGTGGTATTGCCAGCCATGGCCAGGCAGCACGGCGGAGATCTCTGGCCATGCATGGGCAATGGCAACGTGCAGATGGCCTCCATCAGCGTATGTCCCACATCTATCTCGCTGTAATTGTGAGTGTGACTGTGACATTTCTTGCGCTCTGGGTCGGAATTGTCGCAGCTGGAGGAGGATGAGGTCGAGGATGTGGCCTTGCCCACAGACGGCAGAGTTGACGTGACACAGGAAACGAGCGAATCTGTGGTTATGGTCGATGTATTCGGCGCCGCGTGATACAGTCCATGATGATGGTGATGTGCATGCCCATGATGATGCGAGTGTGGGAGGTGAGGATGGTGATCCAAATGCGACAGGGACTGCTGGAGCTGCTCCAGATGAGTCTTCGACTCGCCGTAGTCGACCTGTTACCAAAAAGGAAATGAAGCAAGACGCGGCAGGAAATTGTTATGAGTTTGTTTTTGGGTTTTCTCAGCCGGTTTTTGGCAAATCAATTGGCAATTCGTAATTTACGCATCATAGGTATGAGTCAAGACTAGCTTTAAGTGTCTGCAGCCTTAAAGCCACCTGCTGAGCAGGCAGCTCAAGAGCCCGCGGCGCTGGCCAGGCACTCCACACAAACAGGTTAAGGTTGCAGTTCTAATGTTCGTCACATTGACATACTCAAGTGTGAAGAAGTTGTGGCAATTAGCTTAACAGCTCGAAAGTGTGTGGTGTCAATTGGCCATTGTTAGAATCCTGGCCAGTCCATTAAGTAATGAGCATTAGAGCTAGCCCAGGATTGTGTTTAACATTGCGATTGGGATTGAGCCCTCACTTGTGTCGTACAAAGACAATGGAAACCTGCACAATGGTTTATTGACACTTTTACACTTAATGAGCTAACTGAGGTCAACCGACTTTATGGACGATGACACATGTCTCTCTTTCCCCCTTTCCAATTGTCTCTTGACATTTTACTTTCTAGCTAGTCAGAGAAAGTGAACTACAAGGGAAAGCGATCTTCATTTGATCTTTTATTGATCTTACTAGGGGCGGTCTTTTTGTTTGCTTACGGACAACAATTGTTGTGCCAACTACAAGTTGCTAGTTACATCTTCTGTTAATTCGCAAATTTGCCATTCAGTGAGATGGCCACTTGACACTTAGAAATTGGCACAAAGCAAACGTTCCGCATCGTAGCCTTTGAGAATAGTGTGTTATCCTTAATTACCAACAAACACAATCATACCTATATAAATATATGTACAAATACACTTTTAGTTGATCAAAAACGAAATTTTCAACAAAAATTGTAACATTACGATATTAAACAATCTCAATTGTTTTAAGTAGTTTTGCAGTAAATAGTTCATTATAGCCAGATACGACAGTACATACGATACATGCATACATCACACGAAAGTGCGATACTATATGTACATATATGTAGACGAGGGAGGGACTTTTGCAATGGGTTTCAACTTCATGCGGAAACGCAGAAAGCGGCAAGACTAATACATATGTACAAGAGCTAGAAAATACGCAGAACGTGCTGCGCAGAGTGCAGCTTTCTCTTAGCATTTACATGAATATCTAAAATGTGATCATTAAATTGACTCCAAAGATTATGTACGTATATAATGTGGGCTACATTAACATTAAAATATGACATTACATTTTGCAATTGCAAAACGTTTCCGCCATATACAGATGTTACAAATTTAGCGTACTCTTATAGCAGAATAATAAGGCTGCATTGCGTCGTGATGATAAAAATGCTGGTGACTTATAAGTGCACGCAAACAATTTGTTAAATCAAATTACCGACATTATTTACCGTAACCGTCAAGAGCAGCCAGCCAAGCGTTGCCACATCGCCCAAAGACACGCGACAAAAAACGGCTTAAATTATAGAAAAATTAACGATAATTTGTAACGCTGCAAAGCTGCTTGTCGATTTTGACTGGTGATCGCCATGCAATCGTCTAGTTTTTTTCTTAATTGATGAATTGAACAAACACCTATGAACTTTGACCCACAATTTTACGACGCTTGTGCGCATTACGAAATGACGATCTGATGTCGATGCTTTGTTTGCTTTGCGTTTCCAACTTTGATCTACTTTGCAGCCAACAATCAACCAACAACCAACAGCAGCAGTCGCAACAGAAGACAATGATTTTCTTTTTGCTTTTGTGTTGGCTGTTTCCACGCTCATGTGCGTTGTTCGCCTGCTGGCGCTTGTTGTGGAAAACACTTTCACTGCACATGTTGAGGCAGTGACACGACTTCGGAATCGTCAACGTCACCATCGCCATCGCCATCGTCGTTGTCGTGAACTTCTTGTGGGCGCTGTTGCGGCTGTGTCTATGGAAGCGAGACCGAGCAAGTTTCTCGGTCTCGCATGCGTTGTCGTCGAAGCTTGGGGCCCATTTTCGGTTGAGACCTGAGCCAGTCTGGAGTGGTGCTTCTTCCGCGGACAGACTCCGTATTTCTTCAGCCAGCATGTTGGGAGCCAAACTCTGTGTGTTTCTACTTTGCGCCCTTCTCCGAGGTGAGTTCGTCAAGTCGTATTAATGAGCATTCATTTATGTTGCCATTTGCCTGCAGCTGTCTTCAGTCAGATGTACCAAGCTCCGCAGCGCTGCTCCAATCGTCTGGAGAATGCTCTTGAGCACATGCGTCGACGCAGTGTTCAGACCAAGAATTCACGTTCTATGTGGGAGCAGCCACTGCAAACACCGTATCAGCTGTATCACAACTTCTATGGGCAGCAAAGTGATCCTGAGGATGACTTCTACAACGTGGGCAGCAGTGCCAACTACGTACGCGGTTACTACGCTAAGAGCATCCGGCGTAGTGGACGCCATTATGCATTCAGCGGCTCCTCCAGAGGTGGCAGTGGGAGCGGCAACAGTGCTCTAGAGCTAGAGGATTTGCTGTCATCTCAGCAGTCGCATCAACCCTATCAGAATCGTCAACCACACAAACTGGCCATCTCGCGGGTTGAGGTTGAGGATCTGAAGGTGCGCGTGCCGCCGGCAAAAGCCGCGTCGCGGTGGGTTGAGATTGATAAGTGCAAGTTCAGCACTGAGAATTCCACGCTTGACACACGACTCATTTTCCCAGACTTGACACTCAGCGGCAAGGTGGTGCTGCAACCTACTGGTGGACGCTGCCACATGATATTGCGCATGAGACACGCTGGCATTGAGTTTCGCACTGTTCCACTGGGTTCCGCCTTGGCATCAGCGTCCTCAGCGTATGAGCAATCGCGAAGATTGGGCGCCGCCTCGGTTCGCACGGATTCGCACTTTGCCGAGCCTGGGTTTATATCCGTTTTTGCACACGGCTGCCAAGGACCGAGTGGGATTCGATTGCGTCAGAACTCAAAGCGACGCTTTGGCTACAGCGAAGGTGTTACCCCTGAAGTTGAATTGGGTGAACCACATGTTATAATGGGTACCTCTAAAAAGAATAAACAGCCAGCGTACGATATACGACTGGAGCACACAACTCAAAGGGATCACAGTCTGAATCTGGAAAGTAACGAGGGATTTCGAGATTCCAGCGAATTCTTTGATCCGAATGGGGACAATTTTTACCGACGCCGACAATTGGAGGGCAAGCGTCGACGACGGCGACGTAGAAATGTTATGGCGGACGATTACTCTTCCGATGAGATGCACTTCAATGGAGATGTATTAAATTTTCAGGATGACCAACTGCAGCAGCTTGTAGAGCCAGATGCTCGTGCTTTCGCCGACATATTCGGTAATGGAGGAGGAGGAGGAGGCAATCATGAGGAACTTGTAGGCGACGCAATGTCCAATGAGCTAGAGAAGCTATTTTCAATGGGAGTGCGTGGACTGCTGACCACTTACATGCAACGGGCCCTTCAGCCAGCGATCAAGGAGACGCTCATGGAGAACATGGGCTATACGCTTAGCTATGGCTGAAGTCGACTCTTAAATATACGTAGTATTTTCAGAGCAAATGTATTAAAGCTTTAAGTATTTAACCATTCGAACTTCATTTTCACTTGATTCAGCTACTTATTTTGAAAGAATTCTTACCAATTTAGCGGTATCCATTTTGTGGCTCAAAATGCACACTCGAGTAAACCTTACACGCTGTTCGCTTCTTTTTCTATTGTAAAATTTTTCAGTAATAGGATTTCACCTTGCTTCCGTGCATCAATAATTTTGAATTATTAATCACAACGTCGGACTCTCTTGTCGCTGTCGGCGATCGTCGCCGCATTCCGTGCAACGTTTTTGAAGTACTCGTGGCAACTGTTGGCACTCCTGAAATTCATAGGATGCGATGAACATTCAGCATGATTTATGTCCTGGTGTGTTTATGGGGGTTGATGGACAGTCTGCAATGATGCTGTGACACAAAGCGCAGTCGCAGAACGCCCCCTTGATTGTCATTGGTGGGCCACTTATGGGTGTATTCGCCAATAGGATTCATTGATTATTATTTTGGCAATTACCAAAAAAAAATTAAGCTAACTTATTTACATTGTTAGTAATGTAATGGAAAGTGTAGTGAGCGAAAAAAAATAGTTTTACAATCATTGACAAAAGCAAATTATTACATATTTATTAAAATTAAATTCCTCACCCATAGCACCACAACCCATTATCATTCCTAACACAAATAATTTATTATTTGTATTCGAAATTCAGTGGCCTCACAAAACTGGAGGAAAATACGTAATTTTAAAAAAAGGTCGTCATTTTTTTTCAAACTTAGCGCCAAAAAACGCCAGTGTGTGCATGCCAAGGTAGGAGGTAGGTGTTGCCACATAGTTGAAATCAATTTATTGTCGATTAAACAACATATTCAGCGCAGCCGAAATACTAAAAAATACCAGAATTGATTATTGTTCAGTATATGCCTTGCTTTGACTTACTTTATTTTTTCGCCGCAAAAGAGTATGTGACTTGAGGTCACACTGAATGTATTACCAACATCAACAATAGTGAACAGGGTGGGTGTGAGTGACTAAAAATCAACAACAAATATTAATAGATCTAAGTTGAGAGCGCTCTTCACCACCGTGAACGTTAGATATATTTCATCATAATCGAATCATTTCTGTCGGGCACCGTCTTATGCAAAATGTGCGAAACGAATGATAAGAGCAAAATGATAACACGGTAACTCGATCAGGTGGTGGAAGTTGTGTGTATGTTCGCATTATATAATTACAATGACAATTGTAAACATATGGCCATGGCCTCCAGATGATCCCAAAGCCATTGCCGCCGTGTGAACAATAATAGCATTATTAAAACAACGAAATAAAAAATAAGACAAAGAAGTGACAGTGAATAATTACAAAATAATATGCACATATTCGAGCATTAACCTTGGGAGCAGAAAAGTACTTACATATATATGTATATAGTATATTATTTTTGTTATTCCAGATAGTCTTACATCTTCATTGCACTTAGGATACTTATATTTCAGGAGTCATTTTGGTCGGCAGAACAGTCGTTGTTGGACCATGATGCTGTAAGTAATTAAGGCGCTACGATTCTGCTTACTGGAGAAAGGAATTAAAGGCGATTTCAAGATCCCTCACAGACTGGCCGCGCATGCAAAAACCACAGCTCGGCGAGCGCACGGTCTCCGACAGCTGTTCAAGATACAGCTAACATAATGTCGAACAGTACCGGCGTGAGCGTGATGGCCAATGGCGAAGGCACCGGCACAGGCAAGGCCAAGGATAGAGGAGGGGCAGGAGCAATAGGAGGGAAAAATGATGCTTATATACGCACAATCGAATGGGACATGATGAACAAGACCAAGTTCTTTCCACTGTCCATGCTAAGCTCATTTTCCGTACGATGCTGTCTATTCCCGCTGACTGTTATCAAGACACAACTTCAGGTGCAGCACAAGAGCGATATCTACAAGGGAATGATCGATTGTGCAATGAAAATCTATCGATCCGAGGGTGTTCCTGGTCTATATCGCGGTTTCTGGATATCATCAGTTCAAATCGTATCTGGAGTCTTTTACATCAGCACATACGAAGGTGTTCGACACATTCTGAATGATCTTGGAGCTGGGCATCGTGTTAAAGCTTTAATTGGCGGTGGTTGTGCATCGCTGGTGGGTCAGACCATAATTGTTCCTTTTGACGTGATATCTCAGCATGCTATGGTGCTTGGGATGTCAGCGCATGCCGGCTCGAAAGCAGACATAAATCCACTTGGTATTAAATCATGGCCTGGACGTAGTCGCTTGCATGTATCGATGGACATTGGACGCGAGATAATGCGGAGAGATGGATTACGCGGCTTCTACAGAGGTTACACTGCCAGCCTGATGGCATACGTTCCCAACTCTGCAATGTGGTGGGCATTCTATCATTTGTATCAAGGTGGGTCTAACTAATTCGACACTATGCAATCCGTCCACTTTACGAAACTGAATTCTCAACTTATAGATGAATTGTGTCGCATCTGTCCAATATGGGTCTCTCATTTATTCATACAATGCGTGGCTGGCAGCTTGGGTGGCTTTACCACAACCATTCTAACTAATCCATTGGATATAGTACGAGCACGTCTGCAGGTAACAGCAACCTTTACTTACAGTGTTTAACATTTCACAAAATGCATTGTCTATATGCTTCCATTGGCAGGTTCACCGTCTGGACTCTATGAGCGTTGCCTTTCGCGAATTGTGGCATGAGGAGAAGCTGAATTGCTTCTTTAAAGGATTGTCCGCACGCCTGGTGCAGTCAGCGGCTTTCTCATTTAGCATTATTCTGGGATACGAAACCATCAAGCGAATTGCTGTCGATGAGCAATACAAACACTTGATACGGTGGTAATGACGGACCGCACAATTGAAAACCTAAATGAAATCCTAACTGCATTTACGCAACATACTAAGGAACCACCAGAGATATATTGCCGAGCCAGCTGGATAGCGCTGGAGGGATGAAAAGCGGGCTTCACCTTTGTAAATAACAGACGAAATGGATAGCAACAAGCACAGGTTATTAGATTAATTCTAAATCGTCATTTTTGTTTAGAGAAATAAAATGTTTCTTAAAAATAGAATTATAAAAAAATTCACAATGTTTTGACGTTTATCGTTTATGATTAATGCAATTCGACTTAAACGTATCGATGGTGTTAAATAACGAAATTTATTTTGTTACTAGTGAATTTTTACATTTATAACCTAACGACAGAAGAGGCAAAAACTAAAGCAGAAATTAATATAGCACATGTATACTCAAATGAATTCTTGTACATTATATATTTTATATTTAAGTATGTAATTGATGATGATGTTGATAATAATGTTATAAAAATACCATTATACTATAAACGCCAAAAATTAACTTGCTAATGCTTGTATGTACTTACCTATCGAGTCCTTTTTGTCAGCACTGGGCACTTCTTATTGGATGTACTATGTGTGTTCTTTGATTGAAAACTAGTTTTAGCATGCATTGTGTAATAAAGTACAAACAATAATTTATAAGAATTTTTGGCACTACGAAGAATGTTCTTTTTGTGCGGGGAATTGATACATTAGCTTCTAATCGATTATTGCATTTTTGTTATTGTTAGATCAACTCAAGAACTTGAAGTAGGCCCTTTCAAGAGAAAGTTCATATATCAATATGTGCTATAAGGTGAACTTGCATTTCCATTAACTCTTTTAATTAAAGGAATAAACGATTTACTTTATTGATTCAGCAGGGAAATCACCATCACACATTGAAAACTTAGAAGACTACAATGTACAGTATTTAAAATGCAAGTGGAATTTATGAATATTAACAAAAAACAAAACAACTTAAGAAAGCATCTTGCGAATCATATAGTTTAGAATTCCGCCATTCTGGTAATATGTAATATCGACCTCCGTGTCGAAACGTAAGGTAGTCTCAAAAACGGTGCCATCGGCCTGGTTAAAATTTCATTAATGAAGTATTATTATAATCAAAGCAATACTAAATACTTACTTCGACTTGAATTTTCTGGCCTGGCTTCAAGCCGCTCTCTGGCAAAGATATGTTGTACAGCTCACGACCATTCAATTTGAGAGTTTCCGCGTTCTGACCAGGCAGGAATTGCAAGGGAATAATACCCATACCGACCAAATTGGAACGATGAATGCGTTCATATGATTCGGCAATAACTGCCTTCACCCCCAGAAGGAATGGACCCTTAGCAGCCCAATCGCGGGAGCTGCCACTACCGTAATCCTTTCCGACCACCAACACCAATGGAGTGCCATCTCCACGGTAGCGCTCGGCGGCATCGAAGATGTCCAGCTCTTCTTGGCTGGGTATGTGCAGAGTGCGAGGTCCGGTCTTAGAAACAAGCTTATTCACCAAACGAATGTTTGCAAATGTGCCGCGTGCCATGATGGCATCATTGCCACGTCGTGAGCCGTAGGAATTGAAGTCTCGAGGAGTCAAATTGCGTCCAGAGAGGAAACGGGCAGCTGGCGAGTTTCTGGCAATAGAACCAGCTGGTGAGATGTGGTCTGTGGTTACAGAGTCACCCAAAAACAAAAGACAACGTGCGTTTTCAATGCTCTGCAGTTTGGGCAAAGTGCGAGTCATATTCTCAAAGAATGGCGGACGCTTGATATATGTGGAATCAGCACTCCATGGGTACAACTTGCCATCGGACACCTCAAGGGTTTGCCAATCCTGTGAGCCCAATTCGATTTTACCTATTTGTATGATAAATAAGTTCCATTATTTTTGTTTTTTATATGGTTTTGGCTGTTATACTCACTGTAGACTTCCTGGAACATGGCAGGAATAACATGCTTATTCTCCACTTCTTGGATTTCCGTACGAGATGGCCAAATGTCACGAAGGAAAACGTTCTTGCCATTCGCATCTACGCCCAGTGGCTCCGTCTCAAAGTCAATATCGACGCGTCCAGCAATGGCATAAGCAATTACCAGCAAGGGACTCGCCAGATAATTAGCCCGAGTGTTGGGATGAATACGACCCTCGAAATTGCGATTGCCGGATAATACGCCAGCACACACCAAACCATTCTTTTCGATGGTGTTTACGACATTCTCCTCGAGGGGTCCAGAGTTTCCAATGCAAGTCATGCAACCGTAGCCAACAATGTCAAAGCCTAGCTTTTCCAAATATGGAATGACACCAGACTCTTTGAGGTAGTAGGTGACGACACCAGACCCTGGCGACAGTGATGTCTTGATGTACGGTAAAATGCTGAGACCCTTTTCGACAGCGTTCTTAGCCAAAAGACCAGCTCCCAGCATCACCGAGGGATTTGATGTGTTGGTGCAAGATGTGATTGCCGCAATGACCACGGAGCCGTGCTGAAGTTTGTAGGTTTTGCCATCATCCCACTGAAACTCTCCGCTGGCCGTTAAAGCCTCTGGCGCAATAGCGAATCCCTTGAAGCCGACCTAAAGTGTGGCAACAACATAAAGCGATTACATTTTCAGCATAAACGGCAGCCAGTTTGAACGTCCAATGACCCCACAATGGTCGAATGGTAAATTGTAGGTCAGTTTGTTTTGCGGAAGCGGCCACTGCCGCATGAGGCCCCATCGCTGAGTCAAATCCAAATCAATCAGACCCAGGCCCGTGTTCAGAATTCGACAAAGTCCAAGCGAGTGCAATAAATTCTATAGCGCTTTATAGTCTTTTTTAGAAATTCGGCAAAAAATATCGAGTGTGCTAGAAAGCAAAGCGCATTCTCAGCAATTTGTTGGCATTAACCAAAAGCGATCAGCCAACGCCACCATCACCGCCAACGATAGCGTTGGAAACCTGATGCGCTGGCAGCGGCCATTGAACGCAACGTAGCTTATAAGAGCTGCCTGAACAAGAACCAGGTTTCAGTTCAAAGTGTTACGTGGTGCAGTCTCAACCAAGTATAAGTCAATTATAAAGCGATTTTCATTTGTTGATCTAACTTTGAAGGCAGAGCACCAAGGAAACAAATCAAAATTTATATTGAGTTATCTAAGGAAATAGTAGCCGTGATTTTACATTTCAAATATTCTTACATATCACAGTTGCTGTTTCTTTTAGATAGCTCTTTTGTAAGCAGCTTAACATAGAGCTAACAATATACGGTTCCGCCGAGTTTTGTTATATGTGTTTTCGATTTCAATTTATGGGATATACTAAGTTCAGTTTTGTCGAATATGCAAGCATCACTGGGCTTTGTTTATCTCATAAGAGCGAAATTTGTTCAACTTACCGGGCTGGACAGACAGGACTTGAAGTCTTCGGGCATATTCGAAACGGAGACTCGATCGTGTGGTCTCTTGGGTCCCGAAACAGAGGTAACCACGGTCGACAAGTCCAAGGTGATGCTCTAAAAAGAAAGATGTCATATAAATATTAAAAGGTTTTTTATATTGAGCACTGTTCAGAGAGAGTACCTGTGTAAACTTCGGATCTTGAGCCTCCTCAGAGTAGTTGCGCAATTGTTGAGTGGCCTTCAAGTACTCCCGAATAATGTCGATTTTCTTCTCAGACCGATCTGTAAGACAGTTGGAGGACATAGATTTAAGTCATCTTATTTTCTTAATACACGTACTTGTCTTCTTCATGTATCCGAGTGTGTTCTCATCAATGGGGAAGTAGCCAACTGTGGCGCCATATTCGGGACACATGTTACTAATCGTGGCACGATCGGCAATGCTCAGTTCAGCCACACCAGGTCCATAGAACTCCACGAATTTGCCAACAACACCCAGTTGTCGCAGGTGCTTGGTGATGGTCAGCACCAAATCCGTGGATGTGGCCAATGAGCTGAGTTTGCCCACCAGTTTGTAGCCAATAACTTCAGGTAAAAGCATCGATATGGATTGGCCAAGCATCACAGCTTCAGCCTCAATGCCACCTACACCCCAGCCCAGTACGCCTAAGCCGTTGATCATAGTGGTGTGGGAATCAGTACCAACAACACTATCGGGATACAGTATCTTGCTCCCATCGGTAGAATCGTTCTCGAAGACGACGCGGGCAAGGTACTCCAAGTTCACTTGATGGACAATGCCTGAGCCAGGTGGCACAATGAGCATGTTGTTGAAGGCACGAGCTCCCCACTGCAGAGTATAAACTGATAAATCCATAGATGAGAGCATATAATTGAATTTACCTTGAGGAAAGTGAAGCGCTCCTTGTTACGTTCAAATTCGAGGTTTTGGTTCTTGGTCAGAGCATCGGGCGTGCGGGCAAAGTCCACTTGCACCGAGTGATCAATGACCAAGTCGGCGGGGCAAATGGGATTGATTTTTTCGGGATTACCTCCCAAATCCAGGACAGCATCTCGCATCGCAGCAAAGTCGACAACGGCAGGAACGCCTGTGAAATCCTATTTGACAAATATAATTTAATAAGTATGATGTGTTCTAGGTGTTCCGGTGAGTAGAGAGAAGTACCTGCAGAATAACACGGGCTGGTTTGAAGGACACTTCTACATCATTGGAGCCCTGCTTCAAGCCCGGCGTCCAGCCGAGTATGCTTTGAACGTCCTTCTCTAGAATATGGAAGTTGTCGCAATTGCGAACCGCCGACTCCAATAGCACACGGATGGAGAAGGGAAGCTGATCTGTAATCAAATGTGAGGCGTTATGGTAAAAATATATATATATAGTGATAGATAACAGATAGTGACTAATAATCAGCGATGGCGGGATTACGTTATTAGAGTAGCAAATGAATTCCATTCAAGGTGAGCGATAACTGACTGTTATTTGTACTTGGTCTGTCTATAACAGGAACACGTGCCGTACTTAAATAATATTCCGAAGCACTAAAGATGCATGGGTCAAATGAAAGAGAGTCCCTGAAAGAGGGGCCTGTGAAACACAAGTATTTTTGTGTGGTTTTTAAAGCATCACACCATTAAGTTGCTCGAAACTAGCAATTTCAATTTGTCTTGCTCACTCATGCTGATAACTACATGTCTACATAATACAAAAGCTTGATTATCGTACAATATACGAGTGTTTTTTCTAGGCACCTCTTATCAATATACACACGTCGACGTCGTCGTGTGCCTGACCCGCCCAGACGAGCCTTGCTTGAGTTGAATTAAGCAATGTGATAACTTTCGCTTTCCACTAAGCGCGTATGGCATGTTTTAGAAAGCTGCCGCATGTTGTTAGGTAAATCAAATCAGCAGCTGCCCAATGACACTACTTAAACTTGCAAATTCGCTCGCCAGAAAGGTACATATGTACTACAATATTGTATCAGATTCTGAGGTCAAATTTCAACTCATCGCAGGTGCGTTTAGCTGCATACACACCCCTCTGCTCAGTGGCTTCCCTGCTAATTTTTTCTTTAAACGCGTACGTACATACATATGTGTATGTATAGAAAAATGTATATCAGGTTTAGCACTCACCATATTTGCTGTCAATGGACGCAAGATCAAAGTACTTGTAGACAGTGCCATCCTTAATGAAGGATTTTTTAAATTGGGCAAACGGATTTTCGCCTGTAATTATAAGAATTTATTTGGCACTTATGTAAGAGTAAACAGGACTAGCTTAATTAGCTTAAATGTCACTTACCTGACATTATTGCGCTTTCTGAAGACAAATTTAACCTGAACTATGAGCGTTTACGTTGTGAAATGAGCAAGACTTTGTGATCTTATTTTTTGTGGAAGTGGAGAATCATCGATGAATTAGCGATGCATCGATATTTCAATGCTTTTGATATGGTATTTTAATCGTAGTTGATGTTTAGCAAAAACTTTAAAATTAATTTTCCAATTTCAATTATTTACTGGGAACTTTAAAATGTTGTTATATTATATGTATATATATAAAAAATAGTTGTTTTCAAGTAATAAATATATTTTTACAAATGCTCATTTCATGCATTTGTTGATTCGATATTTCAGCCAGTAACAGAAAATATGTACATTATAAAATAATCTATAAACCATTTTTTTCAAATGAAAATTATTTATTATTTATTATTATTAACTTACATTTACAATAAAAATTATTGTTTTCAAATGCACATCTCTTGCACTTGTTGATTCGATAACGATTACCCATATCAATCGGCAACCGCTCATCACCAATGAACGTTTTTATCAACAAGCGCACGTTGTTTTCGTATTGATAATTTCAATTGCAGTTCACAAATTCAATAAACAACTATGGGTAAATCCGATACAGAAGAAGTCGCTAAGGACAAATTGCGCTTGATGAAATGCAAGTTCAATCCGCTTTCTCGCTGCGACGGCTCAGTGATGTACAGCCAAGGTTAGTTTTCTTAAGATGTCATTGTGCTCGAATGCCGGCTGATTGCACTCTTTCTTATTGCACAGGTGCTACAGTGGTCATCGCTGCTGTGATGGGGCCTATTGAGGTGAAGACGCAGAGTCTAAGCATCGAGTGTAGCTACTTGGAGTGCAATTATCGTCCCAAGGCCGGCTTGCCGCAGGTGAAAGAACGCATACGTGAGGCGGCCATTCGAGATGTGTTGGAACTTGCGCTACTAAGCGAGATATATCCTCGCTCAAAGATGTCTGTACAGATTCAGGAACTAGAGGATCGTGGCAGCGTAAGCTTTGTAAATATAACAGCTATAGAGTTGCATATAACAATTTTATTATAGATAGACGCGTGTGCTTTAAATGCAGCTTGCCTATCAATGTTGATTGGCGGCTTGCCTTTGAAATACAGCTTTGCTGCGGTGCACTGTATTATAAATGAGGAGGGAGAGTTTATCGTGGACCCAGAACTGAGTGAAACAGTGCATCAACAAGCCAGCTTCACATTCGCTTTTGACTCGGTCGATGGAAATTTATTATTGGTGCAAACAAAGGGTTCCTTCAAGATTGCTCAATTCAATGATATCGAATGTATTTGTCGAGCCGCCAGTGCGGACATATTTGCCTTCTATCGTAGTAATATTGGCAAATACCACGGCAGAAGTGATGATGTACTGTCAGCGACGAGTAAGGAAGCCACCATGGAAATGTGATGTACAAAGATTAGGTTTCAATAAAGTAATTAAATCATTTTTATTGAACTTGCTTTAATCTGGTTTTGCTACTGTTGTGGTAATCGCAAATGCTGCTGTAGCGTAGCGGAATACCTTTCAGAACTTGGGAGTTTGAGTCCACAACTTTGGCGACTACAAAATCACCTACATTGATGTCCTTAAGCTGCCCACTGTTCTGTGTCAATGGCAAAGCTGTTGCCGGCACAATAACTTTGATGTTGGCGTCGTTGCGCCCAAACCAATAGTTGTCGGAACGTTTGCTTTTGCCCTCAACTAAGATGAGCTGTTCCCGACCCTCAAAGTGTCTGTGCAATTTTGTGGCACCTTCTCGGAATGCCTCTACCATGCGTTTTAACCTGGCCGTCTTTACCTCGGATGGAACATCGTCCACGTACCGTCTATGCGCCGTTGTTTTCTCGCGCATGCTGTAGGCAAACAGAAACGCCACATTGTAGCGTACACTGCGGATCAACGAAATTGTGTCTTCAAACTCGTCCTCCGTTTCGCCGCAGAAGCCGCAAATGAAATCACTTGAAAGGCCCACATCTGGCAGTATGCCACGAATATGTTCCACTAGCTGCAGGTAAGCTTCCCGAGTGTAGCCGCGTCGCATTCTGGTCAGCACCGAAGTGCTACCAGATTGGGCAGGCAAATGCAACTGTTTGCAGACATTGGGATAATCTCGAATGATGTGAAGTACATCATCGGAGAAATCCTTCGGATGTGGCGATGTGAAACGTATCCGCATTTCCGGAACAGCCTCGGCAACATTTTGCAGCAGCGTTGAGAATGGCAGTCCACCAGTTTTAGGTTTATAAACAGTGCTAAACCCAGGCACCACGTTATTATCAATTTTTCCTGCAGGTTCGCCACTTCTGTCTCTATAGGAGTTAACATTTTGTCCAAGCAGAGTCACTTCCTTGACTCCCTGTTGCTGGAGGTTCTTGACCTCGCGTACGATCGACGTGAGAGGACGGGAACGTTCGCGACCACGTGTAAAAGGCACGATGCAGTAGGAGCACATGTTATCACATCCGCGCATAATTGAGGCAAAAGCTGTTGGGGATTCGGAGTTTAGCCGCACCGGCATCACATCTGCATATGTCTCCTCTAAAGAGAGCAGCACATTGATTGCCGCATTGTCATAGTGTCGAGCTACAGCTAGCAGTCTTGGTAAATCCTTATAGCTATCGGGACCCGCAATGACATCGACACATTGCTCCTGCTCGATAAGTTTCTCCTTCAATCGCTCTGCCATACAACCCAAAAGTGTTAATTGTAGCGGTCTTTTGTGTCCTCGCCGATCTTTGAGCGCCCGTAGATGCTTCAAACGGTTCCAGATCTTTTTCTCAGCGCCATCACGCACAGCACAGGTGATCAGCATTATCACATCAGCGTCAGCCACATCCTTACTACGTTGATAGTCATGCTCTTGCAACAAGCTCCACACAACTTCAGTGTCGTTTGAGTTCATCTGGCAGCCGTAGATTTCAAAGTACACCTTTCTGCCATGACCATTGTAATCTATAGCATTCAAATAAGGTATATTATTGCTGGTATCTGAAATCTCGTTGTCCTCAATCAGTCGTTGTTTGGGCCTCACAGTAAAGAAATCCTTCAGTCCAGGACCGCGTTCGACTCGCTCCACGAAAGTTTCACGTGCAGTGGATTTGTTTACTTTAAGTTCAGAAGCGGTTACTGGGGCGGCTGATGCAGTTATAATATTTGTATGGTTTCGCCATTGCTGGCGTAGACATCCATTTACCATTTGCCATCTTAGTTTCATGACAATTTGGTAACCAAATTAAGCAGTCAATTATTGTGTTGTTTCAAAATTATGTCACTGCCAGTATGACCGCAATGTATACATAGTATTTTACATAAAAGAATATACCAAAATATACCAGTACCAGAATTGGCTGAAAACGATTAGAAAATTTTTTCTTGATACCTATTTAAAAAACGGAATCTGCTTGAATAATTTGTTTGTTAAACCTTGAACAGCTGATTATTTCACTTACAATTTTTAGCACCTTATTCCCTATTTAGATCAAGTGCACCAATAATGCGATTCTATGATAAAAGAGATTTCGGGTCCAAGTTGTCTTCTCGGAAGTTCTGCAAATTGGTAAGTTATTTTTAAACACTTCCACTTTAGGCCTCCTCAAAGCTCTATTTTGCCACATTTTGCAAAAATTTCACTTATCTGCCATTTCATCAAAACGTTTATGATCTTAAAAAAAATTGAGCCTTCTTGATTTCGTTTTTTTATTATTTAACTGTATAAACTATTCTTATTCATTTTAAAAAATTCGTCCATTGCTGCCTCTTATCTGGCGAATCAATAATTAAATAAGGGAAAACGTAATTGCATTTAAATTTATTGATTTCAATTCTATGAATAAAATTAACATTTTGTGATTATACTGAAAAAATTAAAATGGTAATGTTAATGTTAATGGGCCTATAAAGTTAAATAGTATAAAATTTAAATTGCTCCCATGCAAAATAATCCCCTAAAACATCTAAATTTATTGCGGCCTGCTCCCAATGTTCGAAATTCGAAAGCGCCTGCCCAGCGGTTGTTGTCATGGTTTGTTGGTTAGACATTTTGTGGTTGGGACACGGTTGCCATTCCAAAAAAATTTTTTGTACCAAAATTTTGAAAAATGTACCAATTTTAGCAAAAATTTACCAAATATTTTTCACGAAAGATTTTTTGCATTTCACAAATTGTGATTTACCAATTTACCAATTGTAGCAAAAATATACCACACGAAATAACTGTTTACGTAGTGGGCCTTACATTGGCGCATACATATTTTCTCAATTATCCTGTCAATTGTCATCGCAAATCGACTGTATGCGATATTTACCAGTGTTAGTCATGGATCAATTTCTAACTGATACAAAATTTGTGTCTGGTGGAACAGAGCCATTTGTTAAAATAATATATGTGAACATAAAATTTTATGAAAAATTTAAATAAAATTAAAACAGGCATATAAAAAATGTACCAAAATGTAAAAAAGTTATCCAATGTACCAACGCTTAAAAAATGAAAGGCCCACATCTGGCAGTATGCCACGAATATGTTCCACTAGCTGCAGGTAAGCTTCCCGAGTGTAGCCGCGTCGCATTCTGGTCAGCACCGAAGTGCTACCAGATTGGGCAGGCAAATGCAACTGTTTGCAGACATTGGGATAATCTCGAATGATGTGAAGTACATCATCGGAGAAATCCTTCGGATGTGGCGATGTGAAACGTATCCGCATTTCCGGAACAGCCTCGGCAACATTTTGCAGCAGCGTTGAGAATGGCAGTCCACCAGTTTTAGGTTTATAAACAGTGCTAAACCCAGGCACCACGTTATTATCAATTTTTCCTGCAGGTTCGCCACTTCTGTCTCTATAGGAGTTAACATTTTGTCCAAGCAGAGTCACTTCCTTGACTCCCTGTTGCTGGAGGTTCTTGACCTCGCGTACGATCGACGTGAGAGGACGGGAACGTTCGCGACCACGTGTAAAAGGCACGATGCAGTAGGAGCACATGTTATCACATCCGCGCATAATTGAGGCAAAAGCTGTTGGGGATTCGGAGTTTAGCCGCACCGGCATCACATCTGCATATGTCTCCTCTAAAGAGAGCAGCACATTGATTGCCGCATTGTCATAGTGTCGAGCTACAGCTAGCAGTCTTGGTAAATCCTTATAGCTATCGGGACCCGCAATGACATCGACACATTGCTCCTGCTCGATAAGTTTCTCCTTCAATCGCTCTGCCATACAACCCAAAAGTGTTAATTGTAGCGGTCTTTTGTGTCCTCGCCGATCTTTGAGCGCCCGTAGATGCTTCAAACGGTTCCAGATCTTTTTCTCAGCGCCATCACGCACAGCACAGGTGATCAGCATTATCACATCAGCGTCAGCCACATCCTTACTACGTTGATAGTCATGCTCTTGCAACAAGCTCCACACAACTTCAGTGTCGTTTGAGTTCATCTGGCAGCCGTAGATTTCAAAGTACACCTTTCTGCCATGACCATTGTAATCTATAGCATTCAAATAAGGTATATTATTGCTGGTATCTGAAATCTCGTTGTCCTCAATCAGTCGTTGTTTGGGCCTCACAGTAAAGAAATCCTTCAGTCCAGGACCGCGTTCGACTCGCTCCACGAAAGTTTCACGTGCAGTGGATTTGTTTACTTTAAGTTCAGAAGCGGTTACTGGGGCGGCTGATGCAGTTATAATATTTGTATGGTTTCGCCATTGCTGGCGTAGACATCCATTTACCATTTGCCATCTTAGTTTCATGACAATTTGGTAACCAAATTAAGCAGTCAATTATTGTGTTGTTTCAAAATTATGTCACTGCCAGTATGACCGCAATGTATACATAGTATTTTACATAAAAGAATATACCAAAATATACCAGTACCAGAATTGGCTGAAAACGATTAGAAAATTTTTTTCTTGATACCTATTTAAAAAACGGAATCTGCTTGAATAATTTGTTTGTTAAACCTTGAACAGCTGATTATTTCACTTACAATTTTTAGCACCTTATTCCCTATTTAGATCAAGTGCACCAATAATGCGATTCTATGATAAAAGAGATTTCGGGTCCAAGTTGTCTTCTCGGAAGTTCTGCAAATTGGTAAGTTATTTTTAAACACTTCCACTTTAGGCCTCCTCAAAGCTCTATTTTGCCACATTTTGCAAAAATTTCACTTATCTGCCATTTCATCAAAACGTTTATGATCTTAAAAAAAATTGAGCCTTCTTGATTTCGTTTTTTTATTATTTAACTGTATAAACTATTCTTATTCATTTTAAAAAATTCGTCCATTGCTGCCTCTTATCTGGCGAATCAATAATTAAATAAGGGAAAACGTAATTGCATTTAAATTTATTGATTTCAATTCTATGAATAAAATTAACATTTTGTGATTATACTGAAAAAATTAAAATGGTAATGTTAATGTTAATGGGCCTATAAAGTTAAATAGTATAAAAATTTAAATTGCTCCCATGCAAAATAATCCCCTAAAACATCTAAATTTATTGCGGCCTGCTCCCAATGTTCGAAATTCGAAAGCGCCTGCCCAGCGGTTGTTGTCATGGTTTGTTGGTTAGACATTTTGTGGTTGGGACACGGTTGCCATTCCAAAAAAATTTTTTGTACCAAAATTTTGAAAAAATGTACCAATTTTAGCAAAAATTTACCAAATATTTTTCACGAAAGATTTTTTTGCATTTCACAAATTGTGATTTACCAATTTACCAATTGTAGCAAAAATATACCACACGAAATAACTGTTTACGTAGTGGGCCTTACATTGGCGCATACATATTTTCTCAATTATCCTGTCAATTGTCATCGCAAATCGACTGTATGCGATATTTACCAGTGTTAGTCATGGATCAATTTCTAACTGATACAAAATTTGTGTCTGGTGGAACAGAGCCATTTGTTAAAATAATATATGTGAACATAAAATTTTATGAAAAATTTAAATAAAATTAAAACAGGCATATAAAAAAATGTACCAAAATGTAAAAAAGTTATCCAATGTACCAACGCTTAAAAAATGTACCAGTTTTTGTACATTTGTACCAAAAGTGGCAACCGTGGTAACCACGGCGTGGTTAGGGACCAGACTGTCGTTGACTTTCGTTCAATGTGAATTGCACCCAAGTGGACAATAATTTCCGAAATATTTATTCGTTAAGTGAACCAGCTGTTGATAAAAGCTGTAGAAACGATTCGTGACAGCTAGATGTCGCAGTCAACTTAGTTCACTTTTTAATAGTCCATAATTTAGACACAAGATGGCGTTGTAGAAACAAAAAAACGAAGTGAATGTAGTACACCCAACGGACGCTAAATTGATCTAAACCATTAGTACAATTATAATCTGATAGATGACGTTTTTAATTCATGTGGCATTAATAGTTCATAGAAATGTACTATTCGACTCCGTCCCATGCTCGGCTCGCTTTTACAAATGATGAAATCTAGCTAAAAATTGCGTACATGCATCTAACAGGGTAAAAAGGAATACTCGATAAAACTATTGCACTTCTTGCAAGCGTAGTTGTCTTTCTTCTCGACAAAATTGTCGAACAAAAATTACTTGCACTAACCATTGGCTGTTGCATTGGTCGCAAAATTCTACATGCAGCATATACACCATTTGTACATACATATATAGTATATAAACGCACATACGAAAGTACTGCGTAACGAAATGCACCCACTAACAACAACCACAAATAAAAAAAGATGCATTCTTCGTTGTTCTGCAGTTAATCTGTGACGTTGCGCGTCCGATGTTCGAAATTCGAAGCCACCAAGTTCTCAGCGGTTGTTGTCATCGCTTGGCGTGCCAAAAATTATGTTTTCACCATAGCTTGCAAATAACTGTCGACCGTTTTTTTTTTGTTGTGCTCTCGTTGCGAGCACAACCGAAAAAGTTCGTACTCTCTCGCTCTTGCTCTGGGCAAGAGACTTTTGCTGTCTTCATTTCTGTTTTCTGTTGAGCGCTTTTCGTTGAGCTCTTTGTATTTGAGCGGAACGAGAAACGCTCGCACAAAGAGAGTCAGCAAAAGACCGATTGACCGAAAAACTCAACGCAAACGGTCTTCACAGTGTGAAGTTCACACTTACTTTCGTTGGTGTTGCGTTCGTTTTGCAGACGAAATACAGTAGAATCCGGTTATAGCGACTTTCAAGGGACCGTCGTTATATCCAGAAGACCCACTAACCAAAAGGAGAAAAATAAAATTTTGTTTATTTTATAGTTGCCATAGGTTTTTTAAATACAATTGAAAAATGTTTTAATCAATTTAATTTGTAAGGGTCGTTCGAGTTTTCGTCACAATAACCGGACGACCGCTATAAGCGGCGTCGTTATAACCGGATTCTACTGTATTTCGTCTGCCAAACGAACGCTTCACGATTTGCTTGCTTATGCGTGTGAATGTATACCAATACATTCGCAAAAGACTTTTATTTTCACTGAATACGACAAAACGGTCTTGGAACAACCGAAACAAAACAGAATAGAAAAAAAGGGTTTCGGTCTGAGCTCGAGCGATCTTATTCAAGAACCCATAAAACGGTTGCTCTCTGAGTCTTTTCGTAAAGTGTCAGAGAGAGACACTTATTTGCGGACAACGAGAAACGGTCGACAGTTATTTGCAAGCTCTGGTTTTCACGCATTTTCTTTGGATAGTAAGGAAATGCTAATAGTATCGAAGTTCTGACTCCTTGCACTCACACATGAACATAATTTCCTATTTGTGCCAACTTTTCTTTTGTAAAGCGCTGTTCCCAGATAAATAGTGTTTATTCTGTGCAACTCCATAAAAAACGGCCGTAAAAATGTTTGCGATGTTTCGATTCGCAGTTCCCAGCATAATAATAATTTTGTGTATCGATACTCCGATACTGGAATGTACTATATGTGGATGTCAAATTTGCACAGACAAAAAAATATTCTGCACTGATATCGGTAAAATTAGCACAAACATATAGATGGACAATTAAATATAAAAGGAAGTGCGTGAGGCGTTTTCTCGTGAAGAAAAATAGCATTATTTAAAATTGTGGAGTCGAAGGACTGCATATGAAATTTAAAATCAAAAAAATATTGCAACCAAGTTCGAATAATATGTCTTTTGGATATTGTTGCTTCTCGACTGTTGACGGTGATCAAGAATTTATATACTTTATAGGGTTAGAGATGCCCCCTTCTGCCTGTTACATAGATTTCCCTATGGGTGGCGAGTATAATTAAGTTTGTCGAAATAGAAATGTACGCAACGGAAAAATAGCGATCTCTTCGAATAAGCGTCAAAATCTCAGTGGTTTCAGTCATGTCCTCAGTATACAATATAGACCTATGAGCATGTTGAGGTCTCTATCCCTCACGAGTTTATTATCGAAATTTTATGTGTTCTGCTGATTCCGTGATAAATTGTATCACTTTCCAAAGTTATTGAAATCTAAAATCTGATCTGCATAATTTGTATATGCTTTGGGATACTCAAATTAAGCAATATAAGTTTTGAGAAAATAACAGTTTTTGTTTAAGCGCTGTTCTCAGATGACCAAAATTTTGAACGTGCGGAAAAGCAAAGTATTTCGCAGGTTCCAGAAATTTTATAGTGCCCGTTTTTGGCTACCGTTATGACCGAAAATCTAGAACGGAAATGGTAAGAATAAAAATGTATGGACCCACCGCTCAAATAAATGCAATTATTAAACAAAAACTCCCAAGCACATATTATTGCATTTGGTTGCAAAGTTCTTTTGATTTTAAATTTCACATATAGTCTTGCGACTTCATAATATTATCTCTTCTCTTCTGCGGACCGAAATGTTGCACGGAAAAATTTTGCAAGGACGTTTTTCTATATGGAGTTGTACGGAAAACACGATTTCGCGTATCTGGGAACAGCGCTTTACTAATTATCAAACATTTTTATTGTTAAGCTTATATAATAATCATCGGATATGAACTTGAATGGCCAATGTTTTAAGTAGACCAATGCAAAGTGAAGGTGTTATATCTATATAATTGTATTCTTATTGGCATGCAATGGATTCTAAGTTAGAGATAGTTATCAGCCTATTATCTGCTTGTATGAACACATTTTAATGTGAATATAATGCAGTGTAATGGATTCTTGGTGATTTTTTTATTGTCAATAAATATACATCTTAAGTGACCGCACATTTGGAGGTTACCCAGTCTTTAGCCTCATTATAAGCTTATCGTGGTCGACTTAATAATGCAAACAGGTGATAAGGAGGCAAGAGGATGCTGCTTGATGATGCAGGTTCGATGTTGTTGAGGATTGATACAACTTGCGTCTGTTTGACCCAAGCCAACCCGAGTTCGTTGACGTTTTGTTTTTGGGGGCCAATAACTAAATATTTTGCAGTGACTTCCAGTAAGCTACATATATTGCATTATAGTTCCCCTATGTGTGGGTGGGGACAGGTGGCGAGACGTTGGAACACTTGCAAGCAGAAATATTTTAATGAAAATAAAATGAAAATTCCACTTTTGGCCAAAAGAATTTCGTAATTACAGCGAAAAAATTCGGTAATTAAATTCATGAAGTTTTTGGCTCTGCGCAGCGAAGCGTTTCGCCATTTTCGCTAGAGCCCCATAGCTACAGAGTCTCAGAATCCCAAAATCCCAAATTGTTGTAAGTCCCTTCAATGTGTGACTGTGCGTGCGTGTTTGTATTTGTGTTTCTGTGAGTGTGTTTGTGTTCTGACCGCCTTGTTGATTAAACATTTTCATGTATTTTGTCGGCACTTTTCCGCTAAAGTTATTTTCGCATGAGTTTCGTTTCTGGCCGCTATAAATCTTTGAGCCGAAGTTTCGCAGCTCCACTTCGATGGCACCGGAATGAAGGGGAGTGGATGGTTCGCAGTGGCCTCAAGTGGAGCCAAGAAGCTTATGTCGTCATGCCAACGATTCACTAAAGATTCATTTCAGCAATACGCGTAAATTTTAAAAAGCTCAATAATTCTGTTTTCCTTCTGTGTATATTGAAGCATATTTATCGAGATTATACTTGAGCAATTAATCCGACAATACTAAGCTTAAGCACGCTCTAGATGTGTTCAGCAACTTCCAATCACTTTTTCACAATTGAATTGCAAATAAACAACAGTATCTCTTAACGAAATACTGGATAATAATTTTGGACTTATTCCTTCGATGTGCGATATCTCTGCCGGCCAACTAACTAACGTACCAACTGACTACTTCTACTTTTTTTCTTGTCCTTTAACTGACTCGTTCTTTTCAATCTTCAGCCGAAAAGGGCATCTAAAGTTTGCTTACAGATTTCCATTTTTATTCTTTTTGAAAAGCCATTTGGGGGAAAAGAGGGTGTTGCCCTGTTGCGGCGCAGAGCACGGTGTTAACGGCACATCTGAGAGTAATTCCCTACCCAAAACAAAGAAACGCCACAAAAAAGTAACCCAATGTTAATAGAAAATGGTTCGTTGTCATTGTCGTCATGGTCGTTGTCGTTAAATTGAAATTGTCGCGCAAATAAAAATTTGCATATTTGAGCATTGATTTTGTTTTCTCTTCTTCATCGCTTTATCCCCCATCGGCGGAACACTTTTGGTACGCGCGTCGTATGAGTAATTTATGAATGCAGTATATAAATTTAGCAAAATCGGCAAATTAATTGCAGATCAGTGCATAAAGAACTTGATAGCTATGCTCAGGCAGCAAACTAAACGCTAGATATTGAGAATGAAAGACAGAGATCAAAAGAGTGAGCCGATGCTACACTGAGGCCTCATTACTAGCTGCCAGTTCCAGTTGTTGTCTATAGTAAATCCTGATGCTGTCACAATAAAATCCACTCAAGCTAAGCATACGTCAGCGATGGTGGGAATGAGAATGAGAACGAGAACGAAGTCAAGACCAAAGGACGAAACTCATTCTAGCCTTCAGTTGAGTCCGGGTCCAAGGCAAGCAGCAGAAATTTATGCGCTGGTCAGTATGAGCATGAAAAAAACGATGTCCTGTCAGTCTCCTCGAAGGCGCAGAGTGTAATACAAAACGGCTCATTGATTTATTTACGAGCTCGACTGATGTTGCACAGCCTATATTGTTGCTGCAAAAGTGGGCGTGGCTGAAAATACACTGTAAGACTCAATCGAACTACGTACTACTAAAAGCAAAAAATATTAAACAAACAATTCATAGAGATTATTATTATTTGTCTCAGATAAATAACATGCTATTATTAATAACTGAATTAGTCACAGTGTCTAATACTTAAACTAATCAAAATTTAAATTAAGTAAACATAACGTAATACTAAACACTAAAAATATATTTTTATTACATAATGCACAACACTAAAGAATGAGGAAATATCCATAAGATAGGAATATTAGAATTAACAAAATAAGTGTATAAGTAAATAATGAACATATCAACCTTCTACACGTATCTTGTTGTGAGCAGTTTATAGAAATTACAATATTCTGTATAAATTGAACTTGTTAATTTTGGAGCAATTTTGTTTGTTACGAACTTGTAGCATTCATGGCATTGGTTTCTGATAAGTGTTTCTTTTCTTGTTTATTGCTTCCATTGGACTGCATAAAATGTAATCGGCTTGACTTAGTTTCGAGCATTGTGTATTGTGAAAACATCATTCAATTCACTGAATAGGATTGTTCGCTCATTTTTGCTCAGTGAACAAGGTCGTTCATTAGAATTTTATCCCAGCGTTGTTTATCACTCAATTTTCTTTGTCGTTCTTTCGTTTGATAATTTTTGCACACATTTCTATACATGCAAACCAAGGGGTAGAGAGAGATATTTTAATTTTGTGCCTATAGCAGATGTGTGTAACACACAGAAGGAGGCATCTCCGATCCCATGAAGTATATGTGTATATTCTTGATCAGTGTCAACAGCCAATTAGATGCAGCCATATCTGTCCGTCTGACTGTCTGTATGTCTGCATGTCCGTCTGTCTGTATTAAACACCGAATCTCGGAGACTATAAGAGATATATTTATATTTTTTTACCAGCACTTATGTTACTATTTTTTAATTTTTGGCACGCCCACTTCCGTCCCTGCAAATCGAAAACAAATCGATTGTTAAGAATTACTTTTGTATTCTACGTCAATTGGTTCTTTAATGCTTTGGCTGATATCCCGGTATATTTGGAATTCTTTGGTATTTTTTGAATGTAGTACTATATATCAGTACGCTTTGGCATTTTTGCGGTATATTCTTGGTAGGTTTCTTACTTGATTTTATTTTATGTTTGTTATTATTTTCATAAATATATTTTTATCAACATTGTACTACATACTTAGTTTCTTATTTCAGTTTCACTTACAAATGTTAATGTCGAAAATGACTTAACATAATACAGTTTAATATAATTGTATATCGGGCGCACCTGCTTGAAAGAAGAGAAAAATATCATAAGTAATAGAAACAAATTAAAAGAAAGTGAATGAAAAGTATATATTCATACATGATTAATTGAAGGAACTCGTTCAAAACCGATCAGATTCTTAAATAATAATAATTTGTTTTGTCTATCCATCTATCCATCTATTTTATTTGTTTATTGGCTTCATTTGATTTTTTAACTTTCAGAATCATCGTCGTTGAACAGCCTCCACTGCATATTTTATACAGTTGTGTTTTGCTGCTTCCACTTTCAATTTTCAGTGAGGCGGCTTTGACTTAAAGCAGGTGATCAGAATGAAAACAAAGTTTAATCACTAAATTATAAAAAAATCAACATCATCAAATAATCGAATGCCTTCTGCTAATGCCAGCTTTTCTTTCGTGGGTCGACCTGTGCGTGGTGCTGATGAAAGGCAGGCAAGGACTTTTCAATATTTATGCTCAGTTGCGACCGACTTTAAAGGGCGTGTGTGCTTTTGTTAGCCGCGTCGTTTGCTGGTAATTTTCATTGTCACGTGGCGGTAATTACCGGTGTCAGCAGACCCACACAGACGAGAAGGTACGTCTGCATACGAGTTTGTGTATACATTTCCCATGGCACACACGAGCATACGAGCATACAGCAGGGCATGTATTTGAACTGCACGCCAGTCAACACTAGCCGGCTCCACAGGCTCTACACACTGCAGACACTGTTGGCTCCCGCAGGTCACAGCGCTGTTGCAACGCGTTGTGATGCGATGCGACGCGACGCGTTTTACAATTTCAATTCATTGAATTTTAACGGCGCCTACAACAAAACGCAGCCACGTTTGTTGCATGCATCGCTCGCAACCCGCAACCCTGCTCTCGTGTGGCCAGTGTTAACCAAAGTCTGTAAAACGTTGTGTGCAACATTTGGCGAAGTGCTGCTGCTTCCTGCTGGCTGCCAATTGGCAACTGGTAGACTCAGAGAGCACAGTCGACAGGCGGCCCAAAGTTATCCCTTTGTCAATAACCATTGTCCATGGTGGCGAGAGGCGGCAAGAGTGTTCCCGATATTAAAACGTGTTTTATCACGCGCCGCCATTTCGCGGCCGGGTATTCATTCCAATTGCGGCCAGATTGCACTTTTCAAGTGCCTGTTAATGCACTAGCATTGCATTGTGTATCTGTGTGTGTGTGTGTGGGTGTGGGTGTTGATCGTTGTCCAAGTTAAAGCTGCTGCTAACCGTTTAGCTATTTTCTAACGATGAGAAGAACGAGCTGAAAATGTCACCAAAAAACACCCGGAAAGGGTTGATGAGAAACTCTGCATTCCATTCACAATGAGTAGCAGGAGCAGCTGTTGTTTGTCCTCTGCCGCCATTTTGTGCGTGCCCCAACTCCCTGCCCCACACTCGCCTATGTGTGTGTGTGTGTCTTTCCCTGTGTTGTTACATTTACGTTTTGCAATTTCATTAAATTCCAGCATTCGCCATAAATCTTCCACTCTTCAGCACGGCTTCTGTGCTTTGAAGCGATAAAGGTACGTCTGGCTGTGTGATGGCTGCCCCCCAAAATGCCAAAAGCAACAGCAGCAACAACAACCATATTGCCAACATTGGTTTTATATTGGGCCACACACATAGACACATACACACGCACACACGCACACACTCCCACACTCCCACACTCCCCATACATGCACACAAACACACATATACAAAATGGCCGTTGAAGTGGTTGAAAGCGATTACGTTGAATGCTAAAGGTTACATCTGAGTGTGTGTGATGCTGTTTGCTGTATGTGTGTGTGTGTGTGTGTGTGCATGTGTTAGTGTGTGTCCCGTTGCTGTTACTGTTTAAATGTTGTATGAATGAGCCTTTTTTTGGGGATAGGCTGGTCAGGCCAAGCGGCAACCCAACAAGAGAGTTATGTGGGGTTTATTTGTTGGGCCCGGGGTTTACTCTTGAGCTCTAGCTCTAGCTATTGTAACAAACGAGAGAAAAGCGCAAAACTTAAACACGGGTTAGTTATACTACATGGCGCATGGCCTATTAACTTGTAATACCAACTGTCTGCCACTTCAAGTTGTCCCATAAACATATTAAATAGTTAATAAGATAAGATCATAAATGGAACGAACCTGCTCGACATCTATTCACTTTCCACTCTACCCCACGCTCGCTTCGACGTATCTTAATCATTTGCACCGCATCTGACGACATCATCCTCCTGTCTTCAATTGTCATATCCCCTGCGATACTCTGGACAGTGCAATGGCCTGGCCTACACTTTCTGGCCAGCCAAGAAAAAGCGAATCAGGAGACGCAAGGAAGCACATCTGTTTTGTACCTTCTGCCACTTATTACATTAAAATGTTCACTTAAACTTGCATCTTCCGTCTGCAGTGAAATATTATATTTTTTCACTCCAGACCAAGTTATTATTTCTTTTCTATTATGTTTCTAGTATTAGCGCTCTGTAGTGTACACTTTAGTTAACTTTAAGTTAGCATTCATTTGAAGACCAATATCGTAAAATAGAGTAGCCGATTGATTCTATACATAAGGGAGACTTTTAATAGAAACTACTTAATATTATATACTGATGTTCAAATGGTACTCAATAAATAGGCTCTCAAGTGTTTATATTCTTATCTTCTAACATGGAAAAATATCTAATTAAATTAAAATGCACTTTAATATAAAATTTATTTGACCATTTCATTTCTTAAGCAACAAACTCTAATGAAGAGTATTAAATATTTGATATCCGTGCTTAGCCAGTTCTCAGTTTAGTTTGCTCATGTAAAATTTCTTTGTTTAAATTTGTTGTTTGTGTTGTTGGTTCTTCTATTCGAGACGCTTGACAATTTTATAAGCCAACGTTGGATCGCTGCTGTTCAACTGGCGTCTGCCTTAACATAGCATCTAGTGAAGGGACTGTTACTCCTCATTCCTTTTTTCAGTATTCTCCAGCCAACTCCTTGAGCTGCTCTTGGTGTTGCACAGTGGGCGATTTGGTCCCGCTAGCGGCATTTAATTAATAACTTCTAAACTAAAATAGATATCTTCATTCGGTTTTTTTTCACTGATCAGAAAAAAATCATAGAATTTTTTAAGTTAAACAATTTTTTAATTTTTAAATTTTTTTTTAATTTAAAAATTTTTTTTTTTTAAATTTAAAATTTTGTTGTACTTTTATTTTATTTGAACTTCAATTAACATATTTCATATATAAACTATATCTAAAAAATGATGGGATGATGGAAAAAAATGGGATGACTTCTGAGTGCAATACTAAAAAAAGATCCCTTTTTGGTACTAACACTGTGTCTACAAAGTACCATAGTTTCAAGGCTAGCAGATAATAGCAGTTGATATTACACATTTTGGACGCCACTGATTCACACTTTCGGCTAATAAAGGGTTAGACTGAACTTAGTTGAATAAATTAAGTTCTACTCCACGAAAGACAGGTGTACGCTAATCCGGGCTAGTTGTTAATACACTGAATTACCACTACGTTTTATGAGCTACACATTTATAGACCGGTCACAAACATTAATTTTTTTGAAAATACATACCTTGAATATAAT